>NC_090267.1:288510111-289110111 GCF_040414725.1 Anabrus simplex
GGTCCAGGATTATACGGGAAGCTGTGAAAATACGTAGAAATCCTAACAATTTCAGCAGAGACACCGGCTATCAATTAAGTAATACCTGGTTGCCAGCCATTAAGGATTTACGTAGGTAGTTCCCTTCCCTGTCCCTTCACTATTGTTATTTCGTCTCGGTGTTTTCCAAATTCGTACGTTCCTCATCGCCAGATGTTTTATTCCAGACTTGTGACCCTCTCAGAATGATTCTGATAGTTTCGTCAACCTCCGCTTCGAACGCTAGCGATGTACCGCGTCCGAGGAGCCATCTGGTGACGAATGAACGTACCATATCCACTTCTATTTGGTAACGTCTAAATTCAAAGCTCGTTCATTGTTTTAGAAGCCTTTCTCGAGGACAGTCGAGATTTTCTTCTGATGACGCAGATCATAGTTCTCTGCGAAACGTGAAGAATTTCACCTTATTTTCTTGAAACGGAATAAGTACAAAAGCCTATATCATGTCTATAAGTATGGGCCGTGAAAGCATCAATGGCAGCCGTTTTCATGCTCAATGCTGTTTACGTTCGATGAAGTAGGTGGCCAATTCATAGGTTGATACATGCGTCCTCACTCATGCACCTCTGCGAGGGTGAGAATTATCGCCAACAAAAGTGAATTCAGCACCATATTCATCCCTGAAGGTCGATGAATTTCACCGGTACCGTTGGGCAGTTAACGTCCCCCGAATTGGTATCAAAGGTGTACCACGGCCATGCATAATCCCAGCTCAAAACATTACACCATCACCTCCAAATGTGTACACCTCTCCAACATGGTGGCACTTCCCGCCGCACCCTTTGCCGTTGTGTATCTGGCCTAAGTGATATCCGTGTTTCATCTGCAATCATGACATTACGCCATTCAGCCGACTCTCAATTAAGATGTTGGATGGCCAGTCTTCTCCTCTTAACACTAATGCGGCCAGTATCCAGCATTCGGGAAATAGTGAGTTCAAACCCCACAGTCGGCAGCCCTGAAGATGATTTTCCGCGGTTTCCCATATTTTCACACAAGGCAAATGCTGGGGCTGTACCTTAATTACGGCCATGGCCAGTTCCTTACCACTCTTAACCCTTTCCTGTCCCATCGTCGCCATTAGATAATGCAGGGTCATCCGTTTGGGATGTTAGAAATGTAAACCGCTATACACAAGAAATTATGCACATTTATTGCTTACTAGCGAATGTACCCGTGCTTCGCTACGGTATTCTACATTGTATTCGAATATCGAAGTAAATAGTGTGCATGCAGTAAATAAGATTGTTTTAAAATTGCATGTCTCTTAGCGTTATCCGAGAAAGAGCATGGGGAGGTCCCCGTACGTTGTTTCCAATGTAAAGTGTTTGTTATGGATTTGTGATATAACGGCAGGCTCACTGCCTACTGCCATTCACAATCGAGTTGGGAAGTTTACGTTATAATTGCAGGCCCCATTGCCTACTATGCGGACAGAATCGATTTGGGGAGTTTTCGTTAAAATGGCAGCCCCCCTTTCCTACTTCCAGACAGATTAGAGTTTTTATTATAATGGCATGCAATTACCCTACTACCACTCGAAATTAAGTTGTGCAGTTATCATTATAATGTCAGGCCCATTTTCCTACTTTCAGCCAGCTTACTGCCAGTCACACCAAGTTGGTGAGTTTCCATCAAAATAGCAGGCCACTATGCCTAATGCCAGTCACATTTTAGATGAGGACATTTCTTTATAATGGCGGGCACCCTTGCCTACTGCCAAACACAATCGGGTAGGGGAGTTTTAAACAAAACTGCATGCTCACTTGCCTTCTGCAAGTCAAATCGAGAAGTGAACTATTCATTACAATTGTAGACCTTCCTTACTAATGACAGTTACACAGGAGTTGGAGAAGGAACCCTTTCATACTGCCAGTCAAAGTCGGTGTGGGGAGTACTGATTACAATAGCAGACCCACCCTTTCTCGATCGCTACAAATCGACATCAGTGAATATATATAGATCGACATACGAAACTATATGCGTGTTTACAATACTGAAGACCTTCATTTACAGATTAACTGCTACTAAACGTACGTCATATCGACAAAGGATTATACCATAAGACACGCCGGATTTAGTGGCCTAAATGGCTGGTCCTATGATATGTAATCTATTCTTGGGTCAGATTGAGTTAGAAACGTGGAACAGAGTAACGTTCTTGTAAGATTATCTCACATTACATTACTTTTCGGATAATTATGTGACAGCTACATACATAGAATTTGGCTCACAGATGGCTACTGGGTGGGCCAATTTTCGTGAAGAGTTTGATGATTCTGTATTTCATATAAGTAATCGAAAGTATGAATTATGCTTGTGAAAATTCCAAACAGACTTAACATCGATTAATAGAGAAAAATCAAGCGTAAAAGGGATACAGATACGGCAAAAAGTCATAAGACCAAGGTTGTAGACCATTCCAAATTGAACGGAGATTGTGCAATCCGTTATGTGATAGGAATTTCCGAAGGTCTGCACCATCATTAAAATTGCCTGCATATTTCGATATTCTTCGGGGATAAAAAGTGAAGAATTTAATGATCTTGGATGTTTTCCGTTCGTTACAGGCTAAAACGTATAATTTTGTCAAATTTCAATTATCTTCTTTTTCTTCTGGCAGATTATGCCGCAATCTGGATTTTCGGCGAGGCGGGTAAAAATTAGGACTTTCAGAAACTAAACCAAAAATTATGCAGATGGTCATTATTACCCCTTAAACGGAAAGCTGTACGAAAATTTCGCCAAAATAGTCAGTGTAGAGGCACACAGTCGTTACGATTTGATTTATATAGATAAGGAATCTGCTCCATGTAAAACACCTTTTTGGTTATGGCCGCTGGACTTAACCTGCAAAACTGACCATTCATGATATCTCCCTTATTAATCCTCCTGACGAAAAAATGCACATGAAGAAAAGGTTTAGAGGTGGAATTCCATCACGTTTGGTCGATTTCCAGTCAGGTTGGTCTTGTTCTCTATATATTGTGCAAGAGTAAAATCACCATTTCGGTTCCCTATAAACCGCCAGTCCATTCCGGAATATGAAATGTTATTTACGTTTAAAACCTACCTTTGGACAGGTGGATGCTAAATATGAATTTTGGTTCGAATGTCTTCAGTAGTTTTCAAGTTGTAAGGAATACGCTTTACACGCACCCGCTCGTGAGTTAAGTCCGATGGGACTTGTACAAAAAAACGGTCCGTTAATGATATCTCCCTTATTAATCCTCGTATCGAAATGATGCACATGAGAAAAAAGGTTTAGAAATTAATTTCTACCAAGGCAGGTAGATTTAAATTAACGTTGGTTGTGTATATTTTGTGGAAGTGCAAAATCACTGTTTCGGTTTCGTATAAACCCCCAGTCAGTTCAGGGATTTAGAAACAATATTTGCCCTAAAATCTATCAAGGACAGGTGTATTCTAAATATGAGTATTGGTGGAAATACATCCAGTAGTTTGTAGCACTCGCGTACATACGGCGTAATTAAGGAAGAAAATAATACAGTTAAGATAGTTGAAAGTAATAGAAAATGGATTATAACTGAGGACAGCCGGAAAACGACAAATATGTAAATGCCAAGTTAATGTATTGGAAAAACAAATGCCCCTCCATAAATTATGCTAGTGTGAGTTATGGATATAATAAAACGGTAACAGAGGAGCAATTTAGGTCCATTGATTCCTAGGTAAACAAATAATAAGAAGATGACTAATGGTGTTATTATTTAATCTATTCGAAGGCGGTTATAACATCCAACGATATTCCGCCAATATCCCGCAGATAGGCCGATTGACGCCTTTCTTGCATTCTACCCAAGAAACAACCAAGAATTTAAAAGCATAATGAGGAAAATGGCAATACGTTACTTCCCTGCTGGCATGCAGTCAGAGACGTTGCCATGGTAACCTGTAGGTTCGTTGTCGGTCTGTCGGTCACTCAATGCAGAGCATGGTACCAGCAGAAAATTGTAAATTTCTCCGTCATGTAAAGAGTAAGGTAAATTATAAACATAACGAAAGTTGTTTATAATGAAGAGACGTTTCACGTACGGTAAACGAAGTTTACAGAAAATCAATAGTATAAGAGAAAATGGAGGAAAACCATTCTGGTTTTCCAATAAACACCCCGTCTATTCAAAGATTTTAAAATGATATGCATATCGAAACCTTCCCCGGGAGGAGTATGCTCTAAATGTGAAGATTGGTTGAGATCTATCCAGCCGTTTCGACGTGATAGTGGAAAAACCATTCTGGTTTTCCTATAAACCCCCCCGTGTATTAAAGATTTTAAAATGATATGCATATCGAAACCTTCCCCGGGATGAGTATACTCTAAATATGAAATTTGGTTGAGATCCATCCAGCCGTTTCGACGTGATGGTGGAAAAACCATTCTGGTTTTCCTATAAACCCCCCCGTGTATTCAAGGATTTTAAAATGATATGCATATCGAAACCTTCCCCGGGATGAGTATACTCTAAATATGAAGTTTGGTTGAGATATATCCAGCCGTTTCGACGTGATGGTGGAAAAACCATTCTGGTTTTCCTATAAACGCCCCGTGTATTCAAAGATTTTAAAATAATATGCATATCGAAACCTTCCCCGGGAGGAGTATACTCTAAATATGAAATTTGGTTGAGATCTATCCAGCCGTTTCGACGTGATGGTGGATAAACTATTCTGGTTTTCCTATAAACCCCCGTGTATTCAAAGATTATAAAATGATATGCATATCGAAACCTTCCCCGGGATGAGTATACTCTAAATATGAAATTTGGTTGAGATCTATCCAGCCGTTTCGACGTGATGGTGGAAAAACCATTCTGGTTTTCTTATAAACCCCCCGTGTACTCAAAGGTTTTAAAATGATATGCATATCGAAACCTTCCCCGGGATGAGTATACTCTAAATATGAAATTTGGTTGAGATCTATCCAGCCGTTTCGACGTGATGGTGGAAAAACCATTCTGGTTTTCCTATAAACCCCCCGTGTATTCAAAGATTTTAAAATGATATGCATATCGAAACCTTCCCCGGGAGGAGTATACTCTAAATATGAAGATTGGTTGAGATATATCCAGCCGTTTCGACGTGATGGTGGAAAAACCATTCTGGTTTTCCTATAAACACCCCGTGTATTCAATTTTTTTTAAATAATATGCATATCGAAACCTTCCCCGGGATGAGTATACTCTAAATATGAAATTTGGTTGAGATCCATCCAGCCGTTTCTACGTGATGGTGGAAAAACCATTCTGGTTTTCTTATAAACCTCCGTGTAATCAAAGATTTTAAAATGATATGCATATCGAAACCTTCCCCGGGAGGAGTATACTCTAAGTATGAAGTTTGGTTGAGATCTATCCAGCCGTTTCGACGTGATGGTGGAAAAACCATTCTGGTTTTCCTATAAACCCCCCGTGTATTCAAAGATTTTAAAATGATATGCATATCAAAACCTTCCCCGGGAGGAGTATACTCTACATATGAAGTTTGGTTGAGATCTATCCAGCCGTTTCGACGTGATGGTGGATAAACTATTCTGGTTTTCCTATAAACCCCCGTGTATTCAAAGATTTTAAAATGATATGCATATCGAAACCTTCCCCGGGAGGAGTATACTCTAAATATGAAGTTTGGTTGAGATCTATCCAGCTGTTTCGACGTGATGGTGGAAAAACCATTCTGGTTTTCTTATCAACTCCCGTGTAATCAAAGATTTTAAAATGATATGCATATCGAAACCTTCCCCGAGATGAGTATACTCTAAATATGAAATTTTGTTGAGATCTATCCAGCCGTTTCGACGTGATGGTGGAAAAACCATTCTGGTTTTCCTATAAACCCCCCGTGTATTCAATGATTTTAAAATGATATGCGTATCGAAACCTTCCCCGGGAGGAGTATACTCTAAATATGAAGTTTGGTTGAGATCTACCCAGCCGCTTCGACGTGATGGTGGAAAAACCATTCTGGTTTTCCTATAAACCCCCCGTGTATTCAAAGATTTTAAAATAATATGCATATCGAAACCTTCCCCGGGATGAGTATACTCTAAATATGGAGTTTGGTTGAGATCTATCCAGTCGTTTCGACGTGATGGTGGAAAAACCGTTCTGATTTTCCTATAAACCCCCGTGTATTCAATGATTTTAAAATGATATGCATATCGAAACCTTCCTCGGGATGAGTATACTCTAAATATGAAATTTGGTTGAGATCTATCCAGCCGTTTCGACGTGATGGTGGAAATACCATTCTGGTTTTCCTATAACCCCCCCCCCCGTGTATTCAAAGATTTTAAAATGATATGCATATCTAATCCTTCCCCGGGAGGAGTATACTCTAAGTATGAAGTTTGGTTGAGATCTATCCAGCCGTTTCGACGTGATGGTGGAAAAACCATTCTGGTTTTCCTATAAACCCCCCGTGTATTCAAATATTTTAAAATGATATGCATATCGAAACCTTCCCCGGGAGGAGTATACTCTAAATATGAAGTTTGCTTGAGATCTATCCAGCCGTTTCGACGTGATGGTGGAAAAACCATTCTGGTTTTCTTATAAACCCCCCGTGTATTCAAAGATTTTAAAATGATATGCGTATCTAAACCTTCCCCGGGATGAGTATACTCTAAATATGAAGTTTGGTTGAGATCTATCCAGCCGTTTCGACGTGATGGTGGAACAGACAAACAGACAAACAGACAAACAGACAAACAGAAACGAACAACTTTATTTATAAGACTAGCAAATGTACCCGTCCTTCGCTACGGTATTCTGCATTGTATACGAATATTGAAATAAATACTGTACATGCAGTAAATAAGATTGTTTTAAAATAGCATGTCTCTTAGCGTTATCCGAGAAACAATATGGAGAGGTCCCCATACGTTGTTTCCAGTGTAAAGTGCTTGTTACGGATTTGTGATGATAACGACAGGCTCACTTGCCTACTGCCATTCACAATCGAGTTGGGAAATTTACATTATAATTGCAGGCCCCATTGCCTACTGCGCGGTCACAATCTATTTGGGGAGTTTCCGTTACAATGGCACCCCCCCCTTTCCTACTTCCAGACATATTACAAATTGAGGAGTTTTTATTATAATGGCAGGAAACTTCCCTACAACCAGTCAAAATTGAGTTGTGCAGTTATCATTATAATGATAGGCCCCTTTTCCAACTGCCAGCCAGCTTCCTGCCAGTCACACCAAGTTCCATCAAAATAGCAGGCCAGTATGCCTAATGCCAGTCAAATTTTAGATGGGTGCATCTGTTTATAACTGCGGGAACGCTTGCCTACAGCCAAAGACTGTATGCTGCATGCTCCCTTGCCTTCTGAAAGTCAAATCGAGAAGTGAATTATTCATTACAATGGTAGGCCTGCCTCATTAATGCCAGTTACACAGGAATTGGAGAAGGACTCCATTCCAAATGCCAGTCATAGTCGGTGTGCGGAGTACTGATTACAATAGCAGACACACCCTTTCTCGATCGCTACGAAATCGACATCAGTGAATATATATAGTTCGACATACGAAAGTATGTGTTTGTTTACAATATTGCAGACCTTCATTTACAGATTAACTGCTTCTAAACGGTACATCATATCGAGAAAGGATTGTACTATAAGACGCCGGATTTAGCGGCCTAAATTGCTGGTCTTATGATATCTCATCTATTCATGGGTCAGATTGAGTTAGAAACTTGGAATAGGGTAAAATTTGTGTAAGATTATCTCACATTGCATTGCTTTTCGGATAATTAAGTGACAGCTACATACATAGCATTTGGCTCACATATGGCTACTGGGTGGACCAATTTTCGTGTAGAGTATGATGATTCTATCTTTCCTCTAAGTGATGGAAGGTATGAATTATGTATGTGAAAAGTACAACTTTACTTAACATCGAGAAATAGAGAAAAATCAAACGTAAAATGGATATAAATACGACAAAAAGTCGTAAGACCAAGGTTGTAGATCACTCCAAATTGAACGGGGATTGTTCCATCCGTTATGTGATAATACTTCTGCACCATCATTAAAATTGCCTCCATATTTCGATATTCTTCGGGATAGAAAGGGAAAAATTTAAAGCTCTTGGAAGTTTTCCGCCCGTTACAGGCTAAAACGTAAAATTTTGCCAAATTTCAGTTTTCTTTCTCGACTGGCAGATTATGCCGCAATCTGGGTTTTCGGTGAGAAGTGTAAAAAGTAGGACTTTCAAGAAACTAAACCAAAAAATATGCAGATGATCATTATTACCCCTTAAGCGTGTAGCTGTACGAAAATTTCGACAAAATAGTCAATGTACAGGCACACAGTAGTTACGATTTTATTTACATAGATAAATAAGGAACCTGCTCCACGTACAACACCTTATGGGCTATATCCGCTGGACTTAACCTGAAAAACGGACCGTTTATGATATCTCCCTTATTAATCCTCCTGTCGAAAAAATGCACATGAAAAAAGTTTTAGAGATGGAATTCCGTCACGTTTGGTCGATTTCCAGTCAGGTTGGTCTTGTACTGTATATATTGTGTAAGAGTAAAATCAACATTTCGGTTCCCTATAAACCGCCAGTCCATTCCGGGAACATGAAATGTTATTGACGATTAACACGTAGCGTTTGACAGGTGGATGTTAATGTAAAGTTTGACTCAAATATCTTCAGTAGTTTTCAAGTTGTAAAACATACGCTTTACACGCACCCGCTCTTTATCTCCTATATTCATGGGTTAGATTGAGAGTCATTGAACAGTATATATATTTTTTGTTTGTCTGTTTGTCTGTTCCACCATCACGTCGATTCGGCTGGATAGATCTCAACCAAACTTCATATTTAGAGTATACTGACCCCGGGGAAAGTTTCGATATGCATATCATTCACCCCCTTTCCATTCCCGCCCAAAGGAGTCCTATGAGTGCCTTACACAACAGTATATTTTTTTCCAGATATTAAGTCTTTTCAAAGATTTTAAAATGATATGCATATCGATACCTTCCCCGGGGTGAGTATACTCTAAATATGAAGTTTGGTTGAGATCTATCCAGCCCTTTCGACGTGATGGTGGAACAAACAAACATATACTGTTGTGTAAGGCACTCATAGGACTCCTTTGGGCGGGAATGGAAAGGGGGTGAATGATATGCATATCGAAACCTTCCCCGCGGTCAGTATACTCTAAATATGAAGTTTGGTTGAGATCTAACCAGCCGTTTCGACGTGATGGTGGAACAGACAAACAGACAAACAGACACGAACAACTTTATTTATAAGAAGATTAGGAAGATGTTAAAGGCAGAGTATCTTACTATCTTACTATCTTTGAAAAGACGGGGGTTTTATAGGAAAACCACAACGGTTTTCCTCCATGTGTCTTGTAGTTTTCTCATACTACTTTATATTTTCGATACTCATGTGACAGCTAGAATCATAAAATTTGGCTATAACATTGCCAATGGTCATGTCAATGTGCGTGCCGAATGTCATGATTCTACCTTTCCTATAAGTGTGCCAAATGATAACATATACGTGTAAAAGTACAAAATCAACTTGTATTTAATGTATTAGGGATAGAAATACGACAAAAAGTCATAGGACAAAAGTTGTAGATCTCTCCAAAATGAAACGCCATTTGCTTTGTGACTTGTGATACGACTTACTGATTAGCCACCAATTACCCCGAAACGAAGGTCTGCACCGCCATTAAAATTGCACCCATATTTCGGAATTTTCCTGGGCCAAAAGTTATACATTTGCATAGCTTTCCTCAAAGGAAAGAGTGTACAGCATTCGGGATTAGCACTCGCATACATACGTGGTAATTAAGGAAGAAAATAATACAGTTTAGTAAGTTGAAATTAATAGAAAATGGATTATAACTGAGGACATCCGGATGACGACAAATATATAAATACCAAGTGAATGTATTGGAAAATCAAATGCTCCTCAATAAATTATGCCGGTGTGAGTTATGGATATAAGAAAGCGGTAATCGGAGAGAAATTTAGGCGCAGGGATTCTTAGGAAATCAGATAAGAAGATGAATATTTGTGTTATTACTTAAGCTATTCGAGGACGGTTATAACCTCCAATGATATTCCGCCAATATCCCGCAGAATGGCCGATTGACGACTCTCTTGCTTTCTACCCAAGGAACAACCACGAATTTAAAGGAATGATGAGGAAAATTGCAATACGTTACTTCCCTGCTGGCAAGCAGCCAGAGACGTTGCCATGGTAACCCATATATTCGTTATCGCTCTGTCGGTCACTCAATGCCGAGCATGGTATCGGCAGAAAATAGTAAATTTCTCCGTCATTTGAAGAGTAAGGTAAATTATGAACATAACGAAAGTTGTTTATGATGAAGAGACCTTTCACATACGGTCCACAGAGAATGCAGAAAATCAATAGTATAAGAGAAAATGGAGGAAAACCGTTGTGGTTTTCCTATAAAACCCCCGTCTTTTCAAAGATTTTAAAATGATATGCATATCGATACCTTCCCCGGGGCGAGTATACTCTAAATATGAAGTTTGGTTGAGATCTATCTAGCCCTTTCGACGTGATGGTGGAACAAACAAACATTTTTTTAATATTTTGCTACTTGCTTTACGTCGCACCGACACAGATAGGTCTTATGGCGACGATGGGACAGGGAAGGGATAGGAGTTGGAAGGAATCGGCCGTGGCCTTAATGAAGGTACAGCCCCAGCATTTGCCTGGTGTGAAAATGGGAAACCACGGAAAACCATTTTCAGGGCTGCCGACAGTGGGGTTCGAACCTACTATCTCCCGAATACTGGATACTGGCCGCACTGAAGCCAAACAAACAAACAGACAAACAGAAACGAACAACTGTATTTATAAGATTATTTTATACCACCCCCCTCTATATTTCTATATCTCACCCCCCACCCCCACCCTTTGCTCCCCACCTAAAAGGGGGCTGGACTTTAAAAAATTCTAGAGTATTACTTTTCAACTCAGCGACCCCGAAAACTATGAATTCGACACTATTCTCGATTATTATTGTAACTACCCCTCCCCCTGACCCTCTCCCTTAAGGGCGCTAGGGATGGCTTAACCCCCACAGTGCTCGTCTCCTGATAGTAAGTGATACGTGTACCAAGTTTGGTTGAAATTGCTTCAGTGGTTTAGTTGGAGATGTGTCATTTACACACACACTTCCATTTCTATATATAGTAAGATTTTTACACTCGTACTTCACCCCCTTTCCATTCCCGCCCAAAGGAGTCCTATGAGTGCCTTACACAACAGTATATTTTTTTTCCAGATATTAAGTCTTATTTGTACCAATTTTGGTTGGCAGCTATGCCCAAACGCACATGCATAATCTCACTGCTCTAGAATCCTGGAGCTGACGTTGCTATGGTTACGGCAGTTCATTTCTATATTCGATTCTTAGAGCAGGGGTAGTGTGGTGCCAATATCTCCGTAACGGTTGGTTTTAGGGCCTTAAAACATGGTTTTCGGGCCCGTAGGGCTTATCGAGTTTTGTTCTTTGCGTCAAGAGGATTAAATTGAGGTTTGTCTCGTCCTTGTACGACAAATTCGATATTTTGCCTATAATAGTATAAGAGAAAATGGAGGAAAACCGTTTTTTCTATAAAACCCCCGTCTTTTCAAAGATTTTAAAATGATATGCATATCGAAACCTTCCCCGGGGTCAGTATACTCTAAATATGAAGTTTGGTTGAGATCTATCCAGCCGTTTCGACGTGATGGTGGAACAGACAAACAGACAAACAGACACGAACAACTTTATTTATAAGAAGATTATTTTTATACCACTCCCCTCGCCCCCTGCCAAAAGGGTGCTAGGGGTGTCTTACCCTCACGCGGTTTGTCTCCTGATACTAATTGATAAGTGTACCACGTTTTGTGAAATTGCTCCAGTGGTTTAGGAGGAGATGTGTCATATACACACCCACACCCACACACCCACGCACACACATACATCAATTTTTATATATAGTAAGAAGAAGAAGATAATATTTTTATATGTAGTTTTTCGATTAATTTTATATTTCACCCCCTTCGCTCCCCACTTGGATTTGCAAAAAATCCGGAGTAATACTATTCATCTCAGAGACCCTGAAATCTATGGATTCGAAACTGTTTTTAATTATTTCTATATCTCACCCCACCCCCCCACCCTTTGCTCCCAACCTAAAAGGGGGCTGGATTTAAAAAAAATTCTAGAGTATCACTTTTCAACTCAGCGACCCCGAAAACTATGAATTCGACACTATTCTCGATTATTATTGTAACTACCACCCCCCTGACCCTCTCCCTTAAGGGCGCTAGGGATGGCTTACCCCCCACAGTGATCGTCTCCCGATAGTAAGTGATTCGTGTACCAAGTTTGGTTGAAATTGCTCCAGTGGTTTAGTTGGAGATGTGTCATTTACACACACACTTCCATTTCTATATATAGTAAGATTTTTACACTCGTTCTTCACCCCCTTTCCATCCCCGCCCAAAGGAGTCCTATGAGTGCCTTACACAACAGTATATTTTTTTCCCAGATATTAAGTCTTATTTGTACCTATTTTGGTTGACAGCTATGCCCAAACGTACATGCATAATCTCACTGCTCTAGAATCCTGGAGCTGACGTTGCCATGGTTACGGCAGTTCATTTCTTTATCCGATTCCTAGAGCAGGGGTAGTGTGGTGCCAATATCTCCGTAACGGTTGGTTTTAGGGCCTTAAAACATGGTTTTCGGGCCCGTAGGGCTTACCGAGTTTTGTTCTTTGCGTCAAGAGGATTAAATTGAGCTTTGTCTCGTCCTTATACGACAAATTCGATATTTTGCCTATAATAGTATAAGAGAAAATGGAGGAAAACCGTTTTTCCTATAAAACCCCCGTCTTTTCAAAGATTTTAAAATGATATGCATATCGAAACCTTCCCCGGGATCAGTATACTCTAAATATGAAGTTTGGTTGAGATCTATCCAGCCGTTTCGACGTGATGGTGGAACAGACAAACAGACAGACAAACAGACAAACAGAAACAATTTTATTTATATAGATAGACTAGCAAATGTACCCGTGCTTCGCTACGGTATTCTGCATTGTATACGAATATTGAAGTAAATACTGTACATGCAGTAAATAAGATTGTTTTAAAATAGCATGTCTCTTAGCGTTATCCGAGAAACAATATGCAGAGGTCCCCATACGTTGTTTCCAGTGTAAAGTGCTTGTTACGGATTTGTGATGATAACGACAGGCTCACTTCCCTACTGCGATTCACAATCGAGTTGGGAAGTTTACATTATAATTGCAGGCCCCATTGCCTACTGCGCGGTCACAATCTATTTGGGGAGTTTCCGTTACAATTGCAGGCCCCCTTTCCTACCTCCAGACATATTACAAATTGAAGAGTTTTTATTATAATGGCAGGAAACTTCCCTACAACCAGTCAAAATTGAGTTGTGCAGTTATCATTATAATGATAGGCCCCTTTTCCAACTGCCAGCCAGCTTCCTGCCAGTCACACCAAGTTGATGAGTTTCCATCAAAATAGCAGGCCAGTATGCCTAATGCCAGTCACATTTTAGATGGGTACATCTGTTTATAACTGCGGGAACGCTTGCCTACAGCCAAAGACTGTATGCTGCATGCTCCCTTGCCTTCTGAAAGTCAAATCGAGAAGTGAATTATTCATTACAATGGTAGGCCTGCCTCATTAATGCCAGTTACACAGGAATTGGAGAAGGACTCCATTCCTACTGCCAGTCATAGTCGGTGTGCGGAGTACTGATTAGAATAGCAGACACACCCTTTCTCGATCGCTACAAAATCGACATCAGTGAATATATATAGTTCGACATACGAAAGTATGTGCTTGTTTACAATATTGCAGACCTTCATTTACAGATTAACTGCTTCTAAACGGTACATCATATCGAGAAAAGATTGTACCATAAGACGCCGGATTTAGCGGCCTAAATTGCTGGTCATATGATATCTCATCTATTCATGGGTCAGATTGAGTTAGAAACTTGGGTAAAATTTGTGTAAGATTATCTCACATTGCATTGCTTTTCGGATAATTAAGTGACAGCTACATACATAGCATTTGGCTCACATATGGCTACTGGGTGGACCAATTTTCGTGTAGAGTATGATGATTCTATCTTTCCTCTAAGTGATGGAAGGTATGAATTATGTATGTGAAAAGTACTACTTTACTTAAGATCGAGAAATAGAGAAAAGTCAAACGTAAAATGGATATAAATACGACAAAAAGTCGTACGACCAAGGTTGTAGATCACTCCAAATTGAACGGGGATTGTGCCATCCGTTATGTGATGATACTTCCCGAAGGTCTGCACCATCATTAAAATTGCCTCCATATTTCGATATTCTTCGGGATAGAAAGGGAAAAATTTAAAGCTCTTGGAAGTTTTCCGCCCGTTACAGGCTAAGTCGTAAAATTTTGCCAAATTTCAGTTTTCTTTCTCGACTGGCAGATTATGCCGCAATCTGGGTTTTCAGTGAGAAGTGTAAAAAGTAGAACTTTCAAGATACTAAACCAAAAAATATGCAGATGATCATTATTACCCCTTAAGCGTGTAGCTGTACGAAAATTTCGACAAAATAGTCTATGTACAGGCACACAGTAGTTACGATTTTATTTACATAGATAAATAAGGAACCTGCTCCACGTACAACACCTTTTGGGCTATATCCGCTGGACTTAACCGGAAAAACGGACCGTTTATGATATCTCCCTTATTAATCCTCCTGTCGAAAAAATGCACATGAAAAAAAGTTTTAGAGATGGAATTCCATCATGTTTGGTCGATTTCCAGTCAGGTTGGTCTTGTACTGTATATATTCTGGAAGAGTAAAATCACCATTTCGGTTCCCTATAAACCGCCAGTCCATTCCGGGAACATGAAATGTTATTGACGATTAACACCTACCGTTGGACAGGTGGATGTTAATATAAAGTTTGACTCAAATATCTTCAGTAGTTTTCAAGTTGTAAAACATACGCTTTACACGCACCCGCTCTTGAGTTAAGTCCGGTGGGACTTGTACCGGAAAACGGTCCGTTAATGATATCTCCCTTATTAATCCTCGTATTGAAATGATGCACATGAGGAAAAAGGCCTAGAAATGAATTTCCATTACGGCAGCTAAATTTACATTAAGTTTGGTTGCAAAATGACGGTTTCGGTTTCGTATAATCCCCCAGTCAATTCAGGGATTCAGAAACAATACTTGCCCTAAAACCTACCAAAGACAGATGGATTCTAAATATCAAGTTTGGTGGAAATATATCCAGTAGTTTCCAAGTTTTAGACAAACAGACAAACAAACAAACAGACAGACACCAAAACAGAATATATGCAGATGGTCATTATTACACCTGAAACGGATAACTGTACGGAAATTTCGCCAAAATTGTCAATGTACAGACATACTCTAGAAGTGTAGACCTTTATTTCGATAGTTACTGCTTTGCAACTGTACGACGTATCTACAAACGGACTTCACCATCAGACGCCCCTTTCAGTGCTCTACATGGTTGGTCCTATGACATCTTCTCGTATCTCCTTTATTTATGGGTTAGATTGAGTTAGAGTCATTGAATGGGGTGAAATCTTGTACAGTTTTTGAATGCTACTTTATATTTTTGATTCTCATGTGACAGCTAGAATCATAAAATTTGGCTATAACATTGCCAATGGTCATGTCAATGTGCGTGCCGAATGTCATGATTCTACCTTTCCTATAAGTGTGCCAAATGATAACATATACGTGTAAAAGTACAAAATCAACTTGTGTTTAATGTATTAGGGATAGAAATACGACGAAAAGTCACAGGACAAAAGTTGTAGATCTCTCCAAAATTAAACGCAATTTGCTTTGTGACTTTTGATACGACTTACTGATTAGCCACCAATTACCCCGAAACGAAGGTCTGCACCGCCGTTAAAATTGCATCCATATTTCGGAATTTTCCTGGGCCAGAAGTTATACATTTGCATAGCTTAGAATATTTCCTCAAAGGAAAGAGTGTACAGCATTCGGGATTAGCACTCGCATACATACGTGGTAATTAAGGAAGAAAGTAATACAGTTTAGTAAGTTGAAATTAATAGAAAATAGATTATAACAGAGGACATCCGGATGACGACAAATATATAAATACCAAGTGAATGTATTGGAAAATCAAATGCTCCTCAATAAATTATGCCGGAGTGAGTTATGGATATAAGAAAGCGGTAATCGGAGAGAAATTTAGGCGCAGGGATTCTTAGGTAATCAGATAAGAAGATGAATATTTGTGTTATTACTTATGCTATTCGAGGACGGTTATAACCTCCAATGATATTCCGCCAATATCCCGCAGAATGGCCGATTGACGACTCTCTTGCTTTCTACCCAAGGAACAACCACGAATTTAAAGGAATGATGAGGAAAATGACAATACGTTACTTCCCTGCTGGCAAGCAGTCAGAGACGTTGCCATGGTAACCCATATATTCGTTATCGCTCTGTCGGTCCCTCAATGCCGAGCATGGTATCGGCAGAAAATAGTAAATTTCTCCGTCATTTGAAGAGTAAGGTAAATTATGAACACAACGAAAGTTGTTTGTGATGAAGAGACCTTTCACATACGGTCCACAGAGTTTGCAGAAAATCAGTAGTATAAGAGAAAATGGAGGAAGACCGTTGTGGTTTTCCTATAGACCCCCGTCTTTTCAAAGATTTTAAAATGATATGCATATCGAAACCTTCCCCGGGGTGAGTATACTCTAAATATGAAGTTTGGTTGAGATCTATCCAGCCCTTTCGACGTGATGGTGGAACAAACAAACATTTTTATTCTTTTTATTTTGCTAGTTGCTTTACGTCGCACCGACACAGATAGGTCTTATGGCGACGATGGGACAGGGAAGGGATAGGAGTTGGAAGGAATCGGCCGTGGCCTTAATTAAGGTACAGCCCCAGCATTTGCCTGGTGTGAAAATGGGAAACCACGGAAAACCATTTTCAGAGCTGCCGACAGTGGGGTTCGAACCTACTATCTCCCGAATACTGGATATTGGCCGCACTTAAGCCAAACAAACAAACAAACAAACAAACAAACAAACAAACAAACAAACAGACAAACAGAAACGAACAACTTTATTTATAAGATTATTTTTATACCACTCCCCTCGCCCCCTGCCAAAAGGGTGCTAGGGGTGTCTTACCCTCACGCGGTTTGTCTCCTGATACTAATTGATAAGTGTACCACGTTTGGTGAAATTGCTCCAGTGGTTTAGGAGGAGATGTGTCATATACACACCCACACCCACACACCCACGCACACACATGCATCAATTTTTATATATAGTAAGAAGAAGAAGATAATATTTTTATATGTAGTTTTTCGATTAATTTTATATCTCACCCTCTTCGCTCCCCACTTGGATTTGCAAAAAATCCGGAGTAATACTATTCATCTCAGAGACCCTGAAATCTATGGATTCGAAACTGTTTTTAATTATTTCTATATCTCACCCCACCCCCTCACCCTTTGCTCCCAACCTAAAAGGGGGCTGGATTTTAAAAAAATTCTAGAGTATCACTTTTCAACTCAGCGACCCCGAAAACTATGAATTCGACACTATTCTCGATTATTATTGTAACTACCACCCCCCTGACCCTCTCCCTTAAGGGCGCTAGGGATGGCTTACCCCCCACAGTGATCGTCTCCCGATAGTAAGTGATTCGTGTACCAAGTTTGGTTGAAATTGCTCCAGTGGTTTAGTTGGAGATGTGTCATTTACACACACACTTCCATTTCTATATATAGTAAGATTTTTACACTCGTTCTTCACCCCCTTTCCATCCCCGCCCAAAGGAGTCCTATGAGTGCCTTACACAACAGTATATTTTTTCCCAGATATTAAGTCTTATTTGTACCTATTTTGGTTGACAGCTATGCCCAAACGTACATGCATAATCTCACTGCTCTAGAATCCTGGAGCTGACGTTGCCATGGTTACGCCAGTTCATTTCTTTATCCGATTCCTAGAGCAGGGGTAGTGTGGTGCCAATATCTCCGTAACGGTTGGTTTTAGGGCCTTAAAACATGGTTTTCGGGCCCGTAGGGCTTACCGAGTTTTGTTCTTTGCGTCAAGAGGATTAAATTGAGCTTTGTCTCGTCCTTATACGACAAATTCGATATTTTGCCTATAATAGTATAAGAGAAAATGGAGGAAAACCGTTTTTCCTATAAAACCCCCGTCTTTTCAAAGATTTTAAAATGATATGCATATCGAAACCTTCCCCGGGGTCAGTATACTCTAAATATGAAGTTTGGTTGAGATCTATCCAGCCGTTTCGACGTGATGGTGGAACAGACAAACAGACAGACAAACAGACAAACAGAAACAATTTTATTTATATAGATAGATTAACGGTACATACATGTTAAGGAGAGTCTGGAGTTTGTGTCACAGCACATTGGCACTCAACATGTCCACCATCGCGCGTGCGCCACAAACGATACCTCGAATCCATGTTGCGCCACGTCACAGCACATTAGCACTCAAAATATCCACCATCGCGCGTGCGCCACAAACGATACCTCGAATCCATGTTGCGCCACGTTGCACGCAGCATTTCTGGAGTGATTTGCTGAAAGGCCGCTGTAATCTCCCTCCGTAGGTCAGCCAGATTCTGTGGTCTTCGTGCGTACATTGTCGACTTGATGCAGCCCCATATAAAAACATCTGGATGGGTTAGGTCAGGGCTATTAGGAGGCTATGGGATAGGTCCACCACGGCCGCACCAGCGATCGTTGAATATAAGGTTTAATTGTTCTCTCACTATGATAGCCCGTAATTCAGTTGTGTCAATCCTTGTATGCGCTGCATACGGTATGGATGCATGTGAAGATAATGTCTAACAATCCTGTGACATGTTGTGTATGGTGTATTCTGCTCTGCTGATAAGCGGCTGAGTGACTTTCGTGGAATCTGTGTCATGGCTTGTCGAATATCCTCCTCCTTGTTGCTATCACACCGCCTTCCACCTGTGTGAGGCATCTGCAATCCATTTTCCAAAAACATGTTGTACCATTTAACAATGTCCCGATGTGATGGGACATGCCTAACGTTGTACTGAACCCATAATTCTACGGTGAGAAAAAAATTTTCATTTTTCTCAAATATTTATTTGGTATTCAGAAACTACTGTATGTTTGAGGGCAGCCATTTTGCGCTCCTACGAGCCCCGATGTCGCGTGGTAAGGTTCTTCCTCACGGCGAGCTCGTGAATTGCCGGGACACCTCGGTGGGACTCGAGTGCCCGACCATTCTTTAAATTAATGGAATTCTGCACAACGAGGGATTTTGACAATATAGTAAATGAAGAAATTAATAAGCAAAATAATTCATACACCCTCTGTGAAGGTAGTGACACCAGGGAAAACTTTAAAGTGCAGTTAAGCCCAAGTACATGGTAGCGTGAGACCAGCGAGCCAGCTACACGTGCCAAGGTCATGGGCAGAAGAAAACGCGCGAAACGCACGGGCAGAAACAATTTATTCCCCGTGTTGTGAGTGTAGGAAAATTATAAATTTAACACCTAACATAAGTGCAAGTCTGTCCGGAGTCCTGGGACAAGTCTTATCAAAATCGGTTTATTAGAAGCAAATTTGGCAGAGTACACAACTGAGCCTCATAGAGGGGATAGCGTCCTTCCGGAAATTATAAAAGAAACCCCCCACCGTAGATTTTTCAGTGTCGATCTGGAACTTGGAGCCGCGGGAGCTTGTGCCCGTCATCTTGGGAAATTCGCGCCAGATTGACCGACAATAATTAAATACATGTTCGTGGCTAAGGTCCATAAATTTGGTTAAGAAGAAAAGCGATTGGGAAAGTTCTGAACGTTTGCAGACGAACTGGGAAGGTGTAGGCTGGTTGGAATATACACAGCAGATTTTATATTTTATCATTTCATGTACTCTTGTAAGTGAAGAGGGTCTGGGGGAAGCTACGCAGAGGAGTTCTGCTCCCTTTATCGGTTGAACACCTGTTCTTATTGAAACAACGGAGAGAGAAACCACTCTGAGAAAGCATCAGACAGTTGTAGTCGACTGCAGGACGAGGGAAGTTCGTGGTGCAAGTTACAGAGAAAGTGCATTATTTACATGGTAATTTTAATATCGTGTGTGTGAAGGGTAGTGTTTGGATGAGTGATATTTTGAAGATGAAAATGTTATCTGTAAAAATGAGTGGCTAAGTACGAGGTTGCTGGTGAGGATGTGACCAGAATGCTGAGAATGTCACCATTGTGCAGGTCTGTCTAATTTATATTATGTTGTAGTTAGTTAGTTACTGTCTGTCCTAAACAAATTTTCCAGATGCTTGTCGGGTTGATATTCGTATTTATCAGGCGAAAGGCGTTGTAAATTTTGGTCAGCGTGTGAAAATTTCAGTGTGTAAAATTCATGTCAAGAACGGAAAAATGCGACGCTTAAAATTTTGTGTTGAGATGAGATATCATTCAAAGTGCGGATTTGTGAACGTTATAAGTGTAAATTTGTCGTGGCGAATATCGTAATTTCAGGTGTCAGTTGCATTCATAAATGTTTGTCGATAATAATAATAATAATAATAATAATAATAATAATAATAATAATAATAATAATAATAATAATGTTTACCGCGGGATAAGGAAATTCTTCTCTGTTAAATTGCATTTAACCAGTTATATTTACAAGGATCGTAAGCATATTTAGATAATGTCAATAAAATGTGTTAGAGTCACAGTTATTAATGGGAAGAAAATTTTGAAACATCGTGTATACCAGTGTTGCGAAAGGTCGATGTGTGCTCTTGGACTCTTGAAGTTCGAAAATCGTAATAATAGTAAAGTAAGAGATGTGTTTAATAATGGTTGTCGTTTTCACCAGGGGATCGAAGTATGAAAAAGGGTCGTGAAGGAAAAGGGATTGAGAGCGATGGATTTATATGTACGTGGAGATGAGAGAGAAGCGGTACCGCTGGAATAAAGCGATGAGAAAGTGTGTTGAGATAAGCTGTATTTTGTAGAGGAAGTATTTATTGAACAGGCTGTGTGAGGCAGGCTGTATTGTTTTCCGCAATCAATCCGAATTTGAGACGACTATGGTGTGAAGCCTTGTAAATTTATAGAACGATTCCAAGTGAAAACGACTCTAGTAAATGTTAAAGTCTGGGTAGTTAACATCCAGTGATTTTTGATAAGATAATGAGCGGCCTCAAGGATTAACGAGCACTTTGGACACACGGTTGGGTTATATTGAATTTGTTCACTGGAGAAGTCATTGATAAGATGGTTGGAATTGATGATAGGCGATCTGAGAATTTCGAATGCGGTGGTGATGATTATTATTTTGAAGGCATCCACTAAAAGGGTAAACGTGTGTTGGGAATTTTCTTTTGCTTTCCTAACACTTCAGTGCACAGGCTGAGATTGTGCTCGAGGTGGAGAATCGTTCGTCACGTCTATTTATTTTTGAATTCACATATTATAATGAGGTAGACACTTACTGTATTTTTCGAGAGGTAGGCACTTACTGTATTTCGACTTGCATTCCTTTGATAATAGAGACGTTGGTTCCGTCGTGTGGTATTTGTCTGACCAGATTTTGTGTTAATATCAGAGTTTGTTTGAATTGCGAGTTCGCCTGATAAGTTAAGAGAGGTGTAGTACGACCCACTTTGACGCCCGACGATAGATTTAGGACGTCACGTGTTATTCTTGGAGTCACTGATGATGAGACGTCCTAGGTCACGCCCGACGATAGAATTTGGAAGGCATCATGTACATAATGATTAGGGTTAGGGTGTACAGATTTCAAGTGAGCCCGACGATAGGTCTGGGATGGTAGCTGTACACACTCAAGCCTCAGTTTAGATATTTCTTTTGTTTTGTTTCTTGAAGCGACCTGGTGGAAGGTAGCAGTTACAGTACGATATGATTTATTGTAGAGGGTCTGTGCGAAGCTCTCCTTGAGATAACGGGACTGCTGTTGACAAATGAGGGCTGTCCAAGTGTTGGATATCGGCTCGACATAGATTAAATGTTTTTACTGTAATTCTTCGTGCGTGTTAAGCGTTAATGACTTCGAGATGTTAATTTATTTTTACGGACTTTATTGTTTCCTCGTTTTGACGTCCGTTCTCGTTTGGTAGTGTGCATATTGACACTCAGTGTATTAGTGTGAGACTTGAGTTGCGAATGCGGTTTCGATTCGTCAGCCAGTATTGTATTTTATTTTTAATCTTGTCGTATTTTCATTCTTATTCATAGTTAACGTAAGTAAGTAATCACTTTATAGTAGTGTGTTGGGACAGACAGTAAATAGAGAGATCTGTACTGGTAGCATTGTTTTCAAGGGAAGGAATTCCTTAAAATTGTAGTAAATTTTAGCGTGGACTGGTAAATTTATTAAGCATAATGAACCCATTTCTAACCTGAAAATCGGTTCAATAATAATATTTTCAAGTGACTTTTCACTTTTTGATTAACTTTAGTGTTTGGCATTTCTTCTAAATGCATGATTAGTAATTGTTTCCTGCATTTCGCAGTTTTGTTCCTTTAGAACGATCTAACGTAAGATCCTCCCGGATCCTGTTGTTGTTGGTTCCTTCCGAACAGCTGTTTGGGGTGATGCACAGTTAGCATCGGGATTATCTTATCACTTAAGGGTGTCATGAATGACAAATACATGGTGGAATTTTATTTCAATAGTGAATGATGCTGTTAACTTGTAGCGAACACCATGCTTTCCCGTAATATTTCGCAACCTATCCAAAGCAACTGATAGTCAGTTTGGTTCGATTAAGGGTCCATTCGGCGGATGTTCCGTATCCGTGAAGGGTATTTGACTGGTGGATAACCTTAATTGAGAGAAAATCAGGCGTTCTACTTGTTGAAAGTCAGATTTTCCACGGATCGTGTGGATTAACTCTCAGTTCTCGTTTGGAATAATAGGTGCCCGGTTTTCAGGTCTTCCCCTTTTCAGTTTTTCAGTTTCGCTGTCCACTAACATAATAGCTTCTCTGAAGTAAATCTTCGGCATTGTAAGAAACAAATCGACGTTATGTAATGTGACTGTGTTTGGAACATTCAAAACCAATAATTTATATTTTTTTCGCAAGAATGCATATCAAATTAATTATGTTATCGTGCTATTTCAGTTTAATAAAAGTTAGTAAGCACATTTTTGCTCCTCATTTCAAGTAGTTAGGCTTTCTTCTGAACCCCATCGTTTGGTTAAGATCGTGACCGAATTTATTCCCGCAACGACCCATGATTTAATAGTTCTAAATTGTTCTACTGTAGCAGCCGTGGCCGACCAACGATGGAATGGTAAGTTCAAGGGTTCAGTACTGACGTCTAGAAGCTCGCTGGGTCTCCACTACACTCGAAAATTTGCCATACCATACGACAAAGCGTGTTGTTGTGGTGTAATCACCATTTTCACTCAACTCTGTATCAACACTGAGCACTGAGCGCGCGCGCTAACTTGTACCGCCTCTGCACCTGACATCTGGTGATTGCACAATGAACTACACTGCTGCGTTGTCTCGCGGAAGTCATTGTTGCAAAGAGAGTCATTGTTAACTTCCATCATTGTCACGTACATTACAGAAAATTGCATAGATATATATGCATTAACATAATAGCTATAACGTTACACTTTTCTGGCATCCCAAACTGTATGTCTGTATAGGTCCGACGTAAAGCAACTTGTTAAAAAAACAAAAACTCGTACCGCACTTTGTATACTACTACCAGTATTCACCTGAAATGACATAGATTACCTCAGGCTTAACACAGACCGCAGGCAGTGTCATATGTTGTAGTGTAAACAAGCAATTGAATCTACCACTTACAACAGGACTTCACACGCCCTACTACATAACATGCCTAATCTCACAGTATTCCAAACTTTTTTGGGGTGTATATACAGCTTGTGTTTGACGCAGCTCAGGCTTAATGAATAATCAAGGGTCCGTCAGCGATTTATCTATGATCTATTATCTTTGTTGTATGTTGTACAATGCTATGGTCTTTCCCAAGGTCCAGTATCTATATGTTACTGTATGCTGGCTTGTATGGATTGTTGAACTGCTACAGTCTACGGCAGGGCCTCTTAGGGTGCATGCGCCTGGTGCATGCACTGTGCACGGTGCAAAAGACGACTTCGCTTGGTTGACCACAATGCAGACCCCCACTCCTCGATTTGGAGCAATAGCGCTGTCTCTCTCTTTCCCTGTCTCGCTCGCTCCCCCTGTCTCCCTCTTCCTCACTTGCTCCGTAGTGCTCCAAAAGCTGAGCCGAGTTGGGCCGAGTTGAGCCGAGCTTAGCAGAGTAGCCCAGATACGAAGCGTTGGTTCGAGCCGAGCCGAGCGGGACCGATGCACTGTGCACAGGACTCTGCGCCGCTGTTTGCACGCATGAGATTTTGGGCGTTTGAGAGGCCCTGATCTACGGCCTGGTTTCGAGGCATACATAGGTGAGTCTTGTGAAAAAAACAAACAACGTGTGTGTTCGGAAAGTGAAGAGTATGATTATACTTAAGTTTAAATTAGTGAAAGCTGAAAACGCACAGTGCAACAAACGTGATCTGAATCAGGGTACCACGCTGCGTTTGAACCGTCCCTAAGCATTGTGTCTGTTGCACAAAATATTGAAGTGTGTGGACGGTGGGTTCGAACCCCACCGCCTGCTCTGCTGAGAATAATTTCCTTTGGTTTCCCATTTTCACTTCCAGGCAAATGCCGGCACAGTTCCTATTCATAGGGCAGAGTCGATTCATTTCGCCTCCTTATGCACTTTCACTCACCATCATTCATTTCATCTCCATTTGCTCCTCAACTGAGGTTATCCGCAGGAGGGCCATCCGGCCGTAAAAAGCATTCCATATAATTTCATTTCACCTCATCCCCGACCCCGTATCAGGAAACGGGATTAAGGGTTAGCCATGCAATTGAAGTGTGTCGCCGGTGTTGTTTGTAAGATTACTACAAATAGTAGCAGATCGTAGTGCCATCTAGTTATTTGTGTCTATATTTATATTAATGTGTTAGGGGAAAACTTGCCAGTCTTAAGCTTGTTTATTGAAGGGTTATCAGGTGAATCAATACATTGTTCTGCATCCCAACAAAATTATGAGATCATCGTGTCGTTGATATTTCTCTGCTAGTATTCCGTGTGGTACTAATACACTGTAAGCACATCCTGCAAACGTTTCTGAACACTATTATTGTTCCTTTAGATCTTTCGAAAAATATGACTTCCTTTCAATAATTTATCGTAGGACAGTCTACCATGTAACTATGTTAAGATGTCATGCTAAGTGACCGGTATAGCAAAACGTGAAATTAACGTTTATAACTACGATACACCGGACGAGTTGGCCGTGCGGTTAGAGGCGCGCGGCTGTGAGCTTGCATCCGGGATATAGTGGGTTCGAATCCCACTGTCAGCAGCCCTGAAGATGGTTTTCCGTGGTTTTTCATTTTCACACCAGGGAAATGCTGGGGCTGTACCTTAATTAAGGCCACGGCCGCTTCCTTCAAACTCCTAGGCCTTTCCTATCCCATCGTCTCCATAAGACCTATCTGTGTCGGTGCGACGTAAAGCAACTACAAAAAAAAGTAATAATAATACGATACAGTGTCGTGGAGAGTGTGCCAAACAGCGAACTGGAGGAGTAACGTACTCTAAGGCATTCTTAATACAACTTTCACTCAGAACTGTGGCGTAGCGCATGTAGTCAGATGCTAGCCTAACATTTAACGGAACGCAGTATTAATAGTTCGAATCCTACATTGTGCAAAAATGTTTACATCGATATGAAGCTTAAGGGTCATTGTACAGTGGTGAACATCAACCAGGCTTCCGTTCTATGAACTACGATTTCTGTAGAAAATCCTGCTCTCCACAATAATGGTACCGCACAGGGCAGTGTGTGACACTGGCCAAGCAGTAAAATACTGCTGCTATTGTTTGTTTGCGCTTTGCCCACTGCGCTATTTGGTCGGCATGAAGTCGCTTCAGTCATTCGCCATGTATTCCAGCGACGAATACGTTGATATGCTGTTATCAACGGCGAACCTGGAGAGAATTCGTTGCTGGTACTACGTCTGTACCAGGCAAGGTATCCGGACAGGTGGCATCCGACTGCAAAGACTTTCCTCAGTGTTGACAGAGGTTTAAGAACAACAGGGGTACTTCACACGATACAACCTCTCCAAGAGAAGACCGTAACATCTGGTGAGAAAGTGGAGGTTGTTCTGGACACAGGTCACAATAACCCACAAACGACTACACGGGTCATTGCACAATAGGTGAACATCAGGCAGTCTTCCGTTCTGCGAATACTGCATGCGTACAAATATCATCCCTACCATCTACAACTAAACCATGAGCACCACAGGTGGGATATCGAAACTGGGATGAACTTCTTTCAGTGACTGTTAAGGAATCTGGAAAATGATAAGGCATTTCTGTCGAAAATCATGCTCTCGCACGAATCGTGATTGCACAATAATTGTACCGTCAACCACCACAACTTCCACTATTGGAGAACTGTCCCTACTGGATGTGACAGACAACCAATGAAGATCAATGGAGAGTGAATGTACAGGATGAAATCTTTGGTGATCACCTAATTGAATCGTACTTTTAACAGGTGCGCGTTATCTGCGCTTTCAACGCGATGAACTCCCACGTCTACTGGAGGATGTGCCACTTGGAGAACGCTCAACGATGTGGTTTCAACAGGATACAGCTCGAACACATTGGACCATAACCACCTGAATAATACACGTCCAGGAAAACGGGGAGGAAGAGGACGATCTGTCTCTTGGCCCTGCTTCCTGTGGAGGCATTAGAAACGAACAGTTTGCGTCTTCGACAGCTCATAGCCTAATCCTCCAGATCAATAACACCGGCTATGCTACAGCTTACAAGAATATCTATTCAGCGGCGTGACCAGGTGTGTATAAACCAAGCAGGTCATCACTTCGAGTACTTGTTAACGTAACCAAGCCGGGCTGAGTGGCTCAGACGGTTGAGGCGCTGGCCTTCTGACACCAACTTGGCAAGTTCGATCCTGGCTCATTCCAGTAGTATTTGAAGGTGCTCAAATACATCAGCCTCCTGTCGGTGGAGTAGCGTACTCAGGACTGGCCGATGAGGAGGAGGGAGGGAGGGGGGTATAGTTACAAAATTACCATAGAATATAATGAAGGTGCTTGTTCGTGTTTAGTGCACGCATGCATGACTGCATTGGTACAAGTGAATTATGTTGATATTCAGATTACAACACGGGACAAAAACTTACATTAAAATACAGAACAATAACAGTATGATTAATTTCGACAATTGTACAGCGAATAGTATTTTAAGTTTACAATCTAAAATCAAACTTTCAAGGCATCTTAGAAAATAGATTCAGCAGATCTGTTGATTTTACAGTTATATCTCTGTGAATGTTTATTCAGTTCATTGCTTATTGCCAGTTTCTGTTTATTTTATTTAAGTAAAATTTATATGGAGAGAGGGTTCTAACCCCCACTGGCTACGCCCCTGTGTCGGTAGATTTATTGACACGTAAAAGAACTCCTGCATAACAAAATTCCGGCGCCTCGGCGTCTCCAAAAACCTTCAGAAGTAGTTAGTGGGACGTTCTTATCGGTAACGTAACTAAACACTGTTAGTGCAGTTGGGTTCGCCTGTACCCCCCCCCCCTCCGATACCTAACCAGGCTTCGCCCGACCATAATGACATATCGGGCTTTCCTAGGATCAAACACACTTTCATTCACTGAAAATGTGCATAAAAGAGGATTTTTCACGTTCATTAAAAGGCGGTAAAACTATAATAAATAAATAAATAAATAAATAAATAAATAAATAAATAAATAAATAAATAAATAAATAAATAAGAGAGTGTCTTTGCCTCGGACTCGAACATATCACATGTGGAGGTCACCGGGCGAGTTGGCCGTGGGGTTAGCGTCGCGCAGCTGTGAGCTTGCATCCAGGAGATAGTGGATTTGAACCCCACTGTCGGTAGCCCTGAAGATGGTTTTCCGTGGTTTCCCATTTTCACACCAGGCAAATGCTGGGGCTGTACCTTAATTAAGGCCACGGCCGCTTCCTTCCCACTCCTAGCTATTTCCTGTCCCATCGTCACCATAAGACCTATCCGTGTCGGTGCGACGTAAAGCAACTACCAATATATTTATATATACTGTATAATTACAATATTAAAATATAATAATATGATGTAAAATTTCAAACAACACCCAGAGGTGTGGATTAAGATGGTGATTCAGAATTTGACAAGTCTTCTTTAGTACTATGGTAACTATTTCGTCTTGTACGGAAGCTGAAATGTGATATTTTTTCGAAATTCCTCAAAAAACGAGGTATAGCACCTCGTACTCCCATCAGTAGACCTATTACATAAACGCACTTCAACATCTGAAATGTCCGTAATTTGGGCGTCAGAATTCACCTAAATGGATTCTTCGAATTTAGATAGAGCATGATCATTTTCTCTTTTCTTCCAGGGCGTGTACATGAAGCTATGTACTGGCACGTAGCTGTGCACTGAAAACTGTTGAACGGGTGGTATTTGCACCAAGATTATCTAAAACTAAACCCCACGGCAGTTAACGCCCTTGAAAGGGCTTTGGCCTGCCCAGCGACCGCTCTTCAGCCCGAAGGCCTGCAGATTACGAGGGGCCGTGTGGTCAGCACGACGCATCCTCTCAGCCGTTATTCTGGGCTTTCGAGACCGGGGCCGCCATCTCACCGTCAGATAGCTCCTCAATTCTAATCACGTAGGCTGAGTGGACCTCGAACCAGCCCTCAAGTCGAGAGAAAAATCCCTGGCCTGGCCGGGAATCGAACCCGGGGCCTCCGGGCAAGAGGCAGGCACGCTACCCCTACTCCGCGATAATTTGGAAACATTACCTGTTTTCTACCATGACAATCCATGGAGATGCGCTTCATCCAAACGCTATAGTAACAATTGTATGCATTTATAAATCAGCTAAATCAGCTGCCACTACCAATATTGTTTTGTGCAAATCGCAGATTTATGTACGTCCTGAAAACATCTGTTCTTCCAGTAAAACTGATATATTTGTATTTACGGCCTACAAAAATTATGTCACAATATTATTAAATAATTGTCCGAATCGTTAGCTGAATGGTCAGCGTGCTGGCCTTCGGTTCAAAGGGTCCCGGGTTCGATTCTCGGCCGGGTCGGGGATTTTAGCCTTAATTGGTTAATTCCAATGGCTCGGGGGCTGAGTGTTTGTGGCGTATTCAACATTATAAGTCATCCTAGGTAGGGCCCTCACCTTCACAGAGATGCAAGACGCCTAACAGGTCGTTTACCAGAAAAAGACCTGCACCAGGCCTCGCCGGAGGCCATACGCCATTATTATTATTATTATTATTATTATTATTATTATTATTATTATTATTATTATTATTATTAAATAATAAAAATCACGAATACGCTTTATAAATGATCTGGTATGTAAATGAAACGTCTGTGGAACACGAAGTGGACATTACTACGACTATGTTAGAACTGCTGCATGTACTGTGATCTCCACACATTGTGCCTCGGTACAGTATAGCGTAGATGGTAAGAGCAAGCCGAACGCTACAGTTCTCCTGTCTTAAGGTCGATTCACACATCTCCGGGACGTGACGTGGTGGCATCTTACGATAAAGTAAAATAAAATGTCGTCGCCTTGTAAACGAAGTGAAGAGTTTCAACACTTGCGACGACGACATTCACCGTCACGTTCAGTGCTTCCCCGTGATCCGGCAAACCATTTTCGATCGCCGATGGTATTTTCTTGTGGTTATCTCTGTACGTTTGGCAGAATTTTGGTGGTGGTTCAGTTCAGTAACATGACAACTACTTCGTCATCTAAGAACATGGATGATTTCAATGACATTTTCCCCCGTTGTTTCAAATACCGGTACTTGTTTTCTTAATCTATATAAATAAAATTTCAGGGGTTCCGTTGTCTGTTATTTTCGTTTGTTTTGACATTTTTTAAAGATATTTATCCGTTTTAGGTCAACTCAAGACCGTATCATTGGTTTTTATTTTTCGTGTCTGTTTGTTCCACCACCACGGCGAAATGGCTGGGTAGATCTCAACTAAACTTCATATTTAGAGAATACGCATTCCAGGGAAGGTTTAGATATATATACGATTTAAAAATCGCTGAATAGACTGGGGGTTTATAGGAAAACTACAACAGTTTTCATCCATTTTCTCTTATACTATTTCTTTTCTGTAAAATCCATGGACTATGTGTGAAACGTTCCTTCATTTTAAACAACTTTTATTATGTACGTAATATCACGTACTCTTCAAATTACGGAGAAAATTACAATTTTCTACGGCTTTCATGCTCTGCATTGAGTGACCAACAGAACCGGTTACCATGGCAACGTCTAAGGCTGCTTGTCAGCAGGGAACTAAAGAATGCAATTTTCGTCATCATTTCTGTAAACTCGTGGTTGTTTTTTGGATGGAAAGCGAAACAGACATCAAGCTGTGCCATTCTGCGGGATGTTTGCGGATTACCGTTGCAGGTTACAATCATCCTCGAGTAGCACTAAGGGGCGCTGTTCATATTTGAACAGTTCCGCGGAGTGTAGCCCATTATTTCACACCATACGGTTTTTTCTGGTATTTACTATAATTGTTCTTGTATTTCTCTTCTATTTCAGTTTCAATTTCTTGCCCCTTCCTTCCCTCTTTAGGGTTAAAGTAAGAGACCATAAGTCATCTTTTCATCTGTTTACCTAAGAATCCCTGCGCCTAAATTTCTCCTCTGTTACAGCCTTCTTATATCCGTAACTCATATCTTTACGATTTAGTGACGGACATTTCATTTCCTAGTACATTCACTGGGTATTTACATATTTGTCCTATCCGGCTGTCCTCATTTATAATCCTATTTTATGTTATTTTCAACTTTCTAAACTAAATTATTTTCTTCCTATGTATGCAAGTGCTAATCCCAAAACCTGGATACTCTTTCCTTTGAGGAAAAATTCCAAGCTGTTCAAATGTAGGCTACACATTTTTGGCCCAGGAAATTATCCAAAAGTGGAGGCAATTTTAATGACGTTTCCAGACCTGCGATTCAAGGCAACTGGTGGCTAAACGGTAAGTCATATCGCAGAACAGATTACACAATCACTGTTCAGTTTTTAGAGATCTTCAACTTTGGGCCTGTAACTTTTTGTCGTATTTCGATTCTTTGTACGTCAGATGGTGCTGCATTTCTCGATTATATTCATATCTCTCCTACTCGATTGTGAATGTCATTAGGGAAAGGGACCTGTCTTTATAATGAAACCTCTCCATCTCTATTGTGAATGACAGTAGGCAAGTGGGCCTCGATTGTGAAAGGCAGTAAGTAATGTGCAAACCATTATCATAAAAACTTCCCCAATGTCCACCTTACATCTGAAACAACCTGTGGCGTCCTCCCTGTTTCGTTTCTCGGATAGTCCTAAGAGACATGCCATTTAATACATCCTACACACTGCGCGTACAGTAATTTACGCAGAAATCCGTATACGTGGTAGAAAACGTAGCGAAGCACAAGGACATTTGCTAGTTTTTCTAGTAAAATGTGCGTTTTCACCTTCTTTGAAAAACAGACTGTGTACACCCATGTCGCGTTAAAAACTTATCACGAACGTGATGTTACTCATTCGAATGCAATTACCTACTTCATTTTAATGTAATTTAAGTCTACCTACCGTATGCCAAGGTTTTCTTCGGTTCGGAAAGCTTGTGTTTGTTTGTTTGTTTGTTTGTTTGTTTGTTTGTTTGTTTTGCAAATAAACGCTCTATCTTCCTCAACAGTGCACTCAATGCATTTCTTTGTATTTTATTTCGTTCATCAAGGCCTCAAAACTCTCCTTCTACTCATCTGCGTTTTCATGTAAGTTGAACCCACCGTTTGTTTTTTGTTCCTTTTTGTTTGTCCTCCCCTTCAGCCGAGATTATAGCTATCACTGAAAGATCATCATGGAACACTTAACCACCGAGTTCATTGCACGGAACTGAAGTGTGAGAACAGACGTGAGAACTTCAAAAGTGGATACGGAAAGGGAAAGCACCGTGACGTCCCTAAAATATGTGATTTTTTAAATATTTGCTTTACGTCGCACCGACGCAGATAGGTCTTATGGCGACGATGGGACAGGAAAGGCCTAGGAGTGGGAAGTAAGGGGCCGCGGCCTTAATTAAGGTACAGCCCCAGCATTTGCCTGGTGTGAAAATGGTAAACCACGGAAAACGATCTTCAGGGCTGCCGACAGTGGGGTTAAAACCCACTACCTCCCGGATGCAAGCTCACAGCTGCGCGACGCTAACCCCACGGCCAACTCGCCCGGTGACCTCCACATGTGATATGTTCGAGTCCTAGGCAAAGACACTCTCTTATTTAATTATTTATTGCCTGGTGTGAAAATGGGAAACCTCGGAAAACCATTTTCAGGGCTGCCGATAGTGGGGTTCGAACCTACTATCTCCCGAATACTGGATACTGGCCACACTTAAGCGACTGCAGCTGTCGAGCTCGGTGTAATTATAATTGTGATGATACTTGTTGTTTAAAGGGGGCTAACATTTAGGTCATCGGCCCTATAATTGTAATGCTAATTAATATTGTCATGTGGGTATACTGAGTCTTTTAGGGCTACCTCCATTAGGAGGCAGATTTGTAAATAAATAATTATGTTATTTCGTTCAAGTCGAGTAGAGAAAATACATTGGTACACAGTGGTTGCAGTTATATTATAAACAAGAAATGTTTTTGAGGTATAATGGTACTCATTTTAAAAATTCGTCCCAGTTTTCACTGATAATCACACCCCGTTAAATGGATTTTCCGAAAACAAACAACTACGTGTTTCTTTATTTTCAAGGAAGATTCCAAATACTAATTTTCACGTCTGTAACATCTTCAGATTTTAGATATATACATCCTCATAAAGAGGATACAAACCACTTTTCACTTATTTCTACCCCTCCCCAGTGGATTTTCTGAAAACAAAATAATGCGCGTTTCTTTATTTTTAAAGGAAATCCAAATACCAATGTTCACGTCTTTAATCTGATAAGCTTTTGAGATACAGATACACTCATTTTAAAAATTTACCCCCTTAGTGACGGAATATCCAACATTTCGTCCTTAGTGAGCACCTACCATGTAATATAAATGTATCCCCAAAATGTTTCTTTGGCTCGGCAATGATGAATAATCAGTCAGTTATGTTATTATATACATCTAAATGATGCCCAAGCGCGCGGCAAGTATCAATTAATATAAAAACGATAACTAAGGGCACAGATTTTTTTCTTCGCCTTACCTCAAATTAAATTCAAATCTGTGCCACTAATTACAAACTTTAGGTTATATTTTGCGTAGATGTCATATGAAATGTTTCAATGCCGCATACGCTGTATATTTGACATAATCAATCTGTGAAGTACTCCAGTCTGCAAACACAATTCTTTCTTACAAAATACCCTTGATTGGAATGTCTGAACTGAATGCATTAATGTTCTTCTTGTCATTTGATTTCTATTACTCAAGTAACATCCTGCAAAAATATAAGAGATTTGTAGATGATATCAACTGAAAGAGGAAATGAAAATATAAATAAAAGACTTGCGATGTTTAAAATATTTTAGGAAGAAAGTGATTTGCGTTGAACTGAAGGGAAAAGACCGGACTTTATAGCGAAAAAAAGAAAAGTTTGGAAACTTGTTCTTCAGAAACTGTATAAGCAAATCGATATGCTGCCATAGCTAATATGGAATTATCAGTGGAAAGTAGTTTTATGGGGAGCTATAAAAACACGCGAAAGTAAATAGCAGGTTTTAGCTCTGGGGCGAGACTGACCACAAACAGCACCAGTATCATATTTCTCTGCTCGTTATTATCCTTCCCATGTGTACTTTGCTGGCCATATTACATTTGCTTTATGATTCTCATGAAATGACATTTCTAATATTTCAGTCAGAAAAACATTATCCATATCCAATCCCGTACTGCTGCCCCAGTCGTGGACAAACTCCATTTCCATTAGTCCTCCAACCTTACAGACATATTACATACAAACTTTTTTCTCTTTTCATCGACCTATTAAAATGTATATAAAAAGAGCTATTCCGAAGAGCTAGAGTTCTCTTCAAATGAGTTCAACTGTCACACTTATTCAAACACTTGCAATGGGCAACCCTTTCATCAAAATGATAACTCATCGTCCTTGTATAAAACTGGAGAATGGCCTGTGGGTCGGAGCTTATTTCTAAAGTACGTCAATCAATTGAAGGAATATTTACTCGATGTGTATTTCATAAAAGTTTTATTTCTCGTTTTAAGAACAATCGATTTTTTAGTCAGAAGTTAGTAATGATCTGATATCTGCAGTTCACTGTCGAGATTTTCTGTGCGTCTTGCCATCCCATATCGATAAATAGTAGCCTTGCTGTTAACAAAATACTTCTTTAAATCTGTTGTTATTTCATATTTTATGGCGTAACTTGAAATAAATATTCTAATATTTGTCCCGAAGAGCAACGGAACAATAAACTGACCAGACAGTGCATATAACTTATATTTACATTCACAACCGAAAGGGTGCAATGAATTCTGATACACTCATTAAGAAGGGGGCGGATGTTGTGGAACTGTTATATTTTTTCCCTTTGCATTAGGACGTTGCTCAGTAGTATAGAAATCATTCTGCGATATAACAAACGATAATCACATGTTTTTATTTTGCGATCTTTTGCCATTTTTCTCCGATTTGAGATGATCAGTCATTATTTCATCTTTCGAGAAAGTTTAAGGTCAATATATAGCACTTTTAAGAATATATTTTTTAAAAATGTATGCATTATTCTTTATTGTCAGACTAATAAAGTACAAGAGTTGCACTATATGGCTAAATTTGCTAAACACAGTACTGCATCTTTTATGACCAAGCAAAACCAGCAGTTGTTGGAGATTAACAAGGGGAGTCTATGGCGGCTCTTGGGTGACCGATTCGATCCATCTTTGGTACACGTGTAGGACATGACCAGGAGTATAACAGATGCCAGTAGTAAGGCGCAATTCTCAACCGGTTCCGAGAAATTAATTAATGGAAAATTGCAGTGCACTTATGTGCAAGCTATGTTTGCGAAAAAAAACAACGAGCTCTTGGCGCAGCTTCGCTTCGCTCGTTTTATAAACATAATCGTGTCTTAATTATTGCCATTATAGGTTTGTTGCATAATGTACTATTATAGAATTTTTCTATAAACCTAAGTGCATTTTATTCATAATTTTTACTTATTTTATAGCATTTTCTATAAATTTAAGTGTATTTTATTGATCATTTTTTTAGTTATTTTATAGCATTTTTCTAAAATTTAAGTGTATTTTATTGATCATTTTTTACTTATTTTATAGCATTTTTCTAAAATTTAAGTGTATTTTATTGATCATTTTTACTTATTTTATAGCATTTTCTATAAATTTAAGTGTATTTTATTGATCATTTTTACTTATTTTACAGCATTTTCTATAAATTTAAGTGTATTTTATTGATCATTTTTTAGTTATTTTATAGCATTTTTCTAAAATGTCTAAAATTTCTAAAATTTAAGTGTATTTTATTGATCGTTTTTACTTATTTTATAGCATTTTCTAAAATTTAAGTGTATTTTATTGATAATTTTTACTTATTTTATAGCATTTTTCTAAAATTTAAGTGCATTTTATTTATAATTTTCAGTGATTTTTAGGTCATCAACAACCGCCCCTATTCATAACATATTATGTAAGTCATGTTAGTAATAATAATAATGACAAAAACATCTACAATAAGATTTGCTTATCCTGGAATTCCAAAATGAAACATTACAGCACTGTGGTCAAAACAGAATGCCTGTCCATGAACTACAAGCTGGAGAAGCTGGAGGTCCTGGAAAGAAGAATCCTCAGACAAATTATGGGAGCTGTCCAAACTTCGGAACAACAAAGAAGTTTACCAGAAGGTGGAAAGAATCTCAGAGACCTTGAAGGAAAGGAGACTGGAGTTTCTCGGACATATGCACAGAATGAACGCAAACAAACTTACCAAACACATATTTGAATACTTCTGGAGAAAAAAGACCACTACAGCATGGATTAAGGAAACGAAGAAGGATATGGGAAGGTTAAGCATCTCGGAAGTCCAGCTGTTAGAAAGGACAACGTTTAGGAATACAGGAAAAAATTTGGAAGGTGTTCAAGCAGCAGGAAGAACTAAGAAGACAGCAAGAGCCTGGACAGATGAACAACGGAAGCAGGCCAGCGAACGCATGAAGGAGTATTGCCACAGAGAAAACTCCGCACGAAGAGAAAGAAATGAAGTTGTAGCGTGATCCTTAGTGGTCCATTCGCTTGTAAGATAATAATAATAATAATAATAATTGTACTGGGCGGTACACCTCTACACCGTTTATTTAAAAGTTGCGCCAGTTGAAACTCCTCTTCTGGAGGAAGGTTGAACTTTATCTATTCTATTAATTCTCTACTTTCTCAGAAGATGTCACCACGTGGAAAATTTTGAGTTTTTGAACTGTGTCACTTTTGATGTGGTTTTGTTTCGCTTGAAGTAAGAAGTGTGAACTTTCTCTTCTAGAGGACACTACTGAAGATCAACAATAGCGCACCCTAGTGCGGAGTCAAAGAACTATTTTGTTGGAGTAATTTTTATTTCAAAAGTTTGTTTCTTGTTAAATTTCTTTCTGTTATTGTTTAAGTTGGCTGTATACCCCTCTTTTTCCCCTTGTTTTAGATTTATCCAATCCCGAATTTCTTTTAGTAATTTCTGACCAATCTGGTGTATCTTCCCCCAACTTGTATCTGTTGCGGGGTCCTATCCAATAAAAACATTGTGGGCGGGTGTTTTCATTCCCCTAACGCCTAGAAACTTCCGCGAGAGTATTTAAACTGCTGATTTTGGGGTCTCCGGGCCACTTCTGTTCCATCTTTCAGTGTATTAAGTACATAGCAGGAGGCGGGAAGCGCCTCTTTCTTCTTCAGCCGTTCAACACCAGGTAATGGCCTATTAATAACTTCCTTTCTTGCTAGGTCGGCAGTTTAACACTCGCGGCGGGTTCGAAGCATTTCCATCATGTAACCTTCTCCTAAAATGTAATTACTCTTTTCATCTTTTTCTTGTAAAGCTACATATTGGGATAGAGAGTGCTAACCCTCTCGAGCTCCCACTCACATTTGTTTTGAGGTGAACTTATTTTCTCAAACTATTCTTCGTTTATGTAATGTAAAGTGTTCTTCTCTAAGTCACCTCTGTAGTATGGGATTAGCCCTTGCGTTAGTGGCCCAGAGCCAGATTAGGTTTTAAAAACAAAGTGTATTAGGAGTGCAAGTTCGCCTCCCCTCAAATTGTTATTTTAGAGGTCATGTAATCAACCTTCTTTTCATGTAATAGACCTCCGTAGGTTGGGTATTTTACCCCTGTGAATACGTCCTTAGAGGACAGCTTGAAGGTAGAGTTTGGTGTGGCCTTGTGATAGGCTTACAATTTTGAGAGCGGATCGCTCTTTGAAATTTGTTTCTGTATGCCTCGTGCAGGCTTAATGTGTAATGTTTGGAGCCAGTGCTCCTGGGCATGAATGGGGTTTTCTGCCCCTTGGCTAAAATTTTTTTTGGAGTAAGGCGGGGCTGATTGCCCAAGAGTTATGAAGTAAGGGCACTGAGCCCGAATCCAGTAATATTGTACCTACATTTTTGCTACTCTGTACCTGTTATGATTGTTATCTCTTGTTTTTGAAAAGAAAATATAACCTAGTTAAATTTTAAATTAATTTTACATTGCACGTTAATTTCGTAGCTTGAAACCCATTCACACCCGCACCTTCTTTCACCTCTACCTACCACGGATATCTCCGTAACAAGTGGTAGCAGAGCGTGGTTGAATGGGTCTCAATTTAGCCCCTTTTGACGGCTAAACATTGCTTTAATTCGAACTCTAACAATTTTCTCAGTTGCTGGAATTTTTTGAGTTTTTTTTAAAATTGTTCTGTCATCATGTCCGGCCCTCGCGATGTTCTCCTCCTTAACTATTTGCGCAAAGAGGAGTTGATATACGAGTTAACTATCAGAAACGTTCAATCTGGAGGCACGGTTGCAATAGACACTAACAAGCTTAGAGAGTCCCTTGATTTGCCCATTTCCATCCCCAATTTGGGAGAGAAAGAAATTGACGACTCTCTTTCCACGATCACGGAGAATATTACTGGGCTAGCTTCCGTAGTTAGTTTTTTTGATGAAAATGATCCGTCTCCTAACCAAATTAAGCGTGTGCAAGGCAGATTATATCACTTTTCAAATAGAGTTAATGATCTGTTGTCTCTGAAGGTGAATGACGTTCAGAGGAAGCAAGCTAATACGCTCCTTGAAACTATCTCTGAATTGTCTAGTAAAGTCACTCAATTGTTAACTGGGGAAGTTCCTCCCAAATCTGATCAGCCCACCATAGTGAATGTAAGTAGTGAGGAAGAACCTGCTAAGGGAGAAGGCAATAGGATAACCGTTGCTGCTCAAACTATCTCTGCCCCATTGGACAACGAGTCTGAACGCCGCACATCGTTGAACAATGTACGTGCTGAATTAACTTCCTTGCCATTGAAACCTTTACCTACTATGTCGCCCGGGTTTAGCAGCTTGCCTCATCCATTGGCAATGTTGCTCAGAGGTATATCCAAGTTTTCCGTTAATACCACCAGTGACGTAATTTCATTTTTAAGATTTCTAGTGGAATTTCAGGATCATGCCCTTGTGTTTTCTCTTTCCCCATGTCAAATTTTGCAAATTATCTATCCTTATGCTATTGGGGTTCTCTCAGATAAAATAGTAAGAGCCATAGCTGAACAGTCATCTATCGAAGATTTCCATGCACATCTGCTTGCAAATTTTATTCCTGCCCGCGCGAGGTCATCTCTTATTCAGAAATACTATTATCGGGTACAGCGCTTGGATGAAAACCTGGCAGACTTCATCCAAGATATTAAGTTTTATACTAGGGTGTTTGCTCTCCACTTCCCTGAGGATCAGATCGTGCAAGCTATTATCGAAGGGATTTCACCACCCTACAGGTCATATTTGTGTTTCGCGGCGTGCCCGCAAACCTTCTCTGAACTGGAAGCATTAGCCGTCTCTGCGGAAGGAGTTAGGTATGCCGATTCCTTGCGTGTGGCAAAAGAACCCCCGCCTTCTTTTAGTAATACTCGGCTTCCACCTCGCCGATCAGTCACCCCTCGTAAATGTTATGCTTGCGGGTCGCCTGACCATCTGCGCAATAAGTGTCCTCTGATCAAGTCTAGTAGGGCAAATAATGGAGCTGGTTCATCACAAGGCTGTTTTAAGTGTGGGGCCTTCTCACATATCGCCAAAAATTGCCCAAACTCAAATAGCACCCCCTCCTGCTCAACTTCTGGTGCAAATTCCACCTATGCCAATAATAAAAAGTGACTAGTGGCATCGGCTGAGTCGACTAATCCATCTTCCCGAGACTCAGCCCCTAGTAAACAGGTTGTTAATGCAGAGAACAATCAGCCTTCAAATTCATCTTGTGAATGCCCTAAAGAATGTCTTAGGATTGCGGCGGATACCCCCGCACCTGTTCCTTTTCTTAAGATTGAGTTAAATAACGAGCCTATAACAGCTCTCTTAGATTCAGGCAGTGTTTGTTCGATTATTTCGGCTGAATGGTATTCTAAATTGAAATCTGTTTGTAAACTACCTGACCATGTCTCAGCTCTTATTCAATATGTTTCGGCTAATTCATCGCCATTAGAAATTCTAGGTTCCGTACTGGTCAAAATTCGTATTTTTAAATTTACATGGAAAATCAAACTGTTTGTGGCTAAGCACTTGTCTTGCCCCATCATATTGGGAGCGGACTTCATTTCTCACACTGGTCTTGTGCTCGATCTCCAGAGTAGGTCGTGCACATTCAAATTTGCGTCCAATTGTAGAATTCCCTTGTTAAAGTGTAATTCTGTATCATGTTCATCTATTTCGCCTACCCAGGATGAGATGTTGTTAGACCTTAGACATCTACCTGAGGAGCAGGCTGATAGTATTCGGAAACTGTGTCAGTCGTTTCCCGAGGTGTTCTCTGATACTCTTGGTGTTACTGACCTTATTGAATACAAAATTGAGGTCACGGATTCGATTCCTGTCCGTTTTCCACCGTATAGGCTATCTCCACCTAAAATGAAGGCTCTGAAAGAAATCATCGATCAGATGTTGAAGGATGGTATTATTAGGCCCTCTAAGTCAGCGTATTCTTCGCCTATTTTTCTAGTCCCGAAACCCCAAGGAGGCTTCAGGCCTGTCATTGATTACAGGGCTCTCAATCGGAAGGTGGTGTTGCAATCTGTGCCCCTTCCCGACCTTCATTCTTGCTTTTCATGGTTTCGTAAGGCCAAGTTCTTCACCATCTTGGACTTGAATCAGGCCTATAATCAAATTCCCCTTGCCGAAGAGTCTAAACATCTTACAGCGTTTGCCACGGACTGGAACTTATACGAATACAACCGCGTGCCTTTCGGGCTCCCCACGGGGGCAGCTGTGCTCACTAGGCTACTAGATAGGGTCTTTTCCGACATCAAATTTGAGTACTTATATCACTACTTGGATGATGTCGTCGTATTTTCCGAGACTTTTGAAGAACATCTAGATCATCTGCGAGAAGTTCTGAATCGCCTTCGTAAGGCTGGGTTAACTGTCAAGTTGTCCAAGGTTGCCTTTGCTAAGCCCTCTATGTCATTCCTAGGGCATATTGTGTCACCCGATGGGGTAGCTGTCGATCATTCTAGAACACAGGCCATCCGTGATTTTAAACCTCCTAAGGACATCAAAGGTATCGCTAGATTCATTGGTATGGTGAATTTCTTCAGGAAGTTTATTCCTAACTTCGCTAATAGAGCGGCGCCCTTAAACCTTCTTCGTAGGAAAGGCATCAAATTCGAGTGGGGACCTTCTCAACAAGCCGCTTTCGAAGATCTTAAATTAGCTCTCTGTAATGCCCCTGTACTTGCTATGCCTGATTTCTCGAAGAAATTCATCGTCCAAACGGACGCGTCGTCGTCAGCTGTAGCTGCAGTCCTTCTTCAAGAGACTGAACTAGGGAGGCGTCCCATCGCCTATGCATCTAGGACTCTATCGGCTCAAGAAGCCAAGTATTCCATCTATGAGCTCGAAGGGTTGGCAGTCTTATTCGCCTTAGAAAAGTTCCGTCTCTATCTGGAACATGTCAAATTCGACCTGGAGACAGATAACCAAGCCTTAAGCTGGGTCTTAGGTAGACCGCGTCGTACTGGTCGTATAGCCCGTTGGGCCATCCGTATTTCCGCCTTCCAATTCGATGTCAGGCATATCAGAGGTACCGAAAATGTTGTGGCTGATGGACTCAGCCGTATGTTTTCAAACGAGGTCGAGACCCATGAACCGGTCGACAGTTCATCACCTTCCGAGTCCATACTATCCGAGGTTAATGCCATCCTAACCGATGCTCCCATGCTCTTTAGGGATATCGAGAAATACCAACGTGAAGATCCTACGCTGGCTCCGATAATGGAAACCCTTTCTTCTGGGGAACATGCTGTCCCTTATGTTCTGAGGAATGGTGTTCTATGTTGCCCTTCGAGGCATGATAAGTTGATGAAAGTTGTTGTTCCAGCGGTTCTTGTACCTATGATCTTCAAATACTATCATGAGACCCCATTGGGGGGGCATCTTGGAATCTTTAAAACTCGTGAAAAGATTCGTGAAATGTTCATATGGAAAGGTATGGACGGTGAAATTCGGGAACTCGTAAAAGCTTGTAAATCTTGTTTGATCAGTAAACCCACCATGTCCACTAAAGTAGGCCTTTTGTCTTCTCATCAAGCGTCGCGCCCCATGGAACGCCTGTATATTGATTATGTGGGACCCTTCCCCCAGTCAAAGGGCAATGCCAACAAGTTCATCTTTGTGTGTGTAGATGGTTTTACAAGATTTTCCTGGTTATTTCCGACTAAGCTGGCTACCGCTCAGTCAACCATTACTTGCTTAAATTCTATTTTTGCTTCTTTTGGTCCGTGTCAATATATTGTATCTGATAATGCTAAGGCGTTCACATCAAATTTATTTCGTAAATTCTGTTTTGACTTGTCCATCTCTCATGTAACTACTTCTGCTTATTACCCTCAACCATCTCTGGCTGAACGGGTTAACCGTAATCTCAGGTCCGCACTCATTGCCTATCATCATGAAGATCCTTCCAGGTGGGACACGTCCCTGCATTGGATAGCTTTTGCTTTGAATTCGGCGGTTCATGAATCTCACAAGTTTACTCCAGCTTCTTTGATGTTCAAGTTTGTTCCCAACTCGCCGCTCTCTAACCTCTGGTCTTTGAATGACATTCTACCCGAGACAATAGATCCGGATAACATTAAAGATCTTTGGAAGAAGGCTAAAGCCAATCTTAAAGTGTCTCATGAAAAGGTTAGGGAAAGGTATGATCGTGGACGGAGACCCACCACTTTGAAGGTAGGTGACCAGGTTATGGTCAAAAATTTTGTTCCCGCGGGCAAGCTTGCCCCCAGATTTCATGGGCCTTGTATCATTCTCGATTTTCTTACGCCGGTTACCTTATTGCTAAGTAATCCAGCCACCGAGAGGATATTTAGAGTTCACCTGTCCCAGGTGAAACCGGTGTAATTTCTGTGTTAACTTGCTTCATATTATTTTGAAAGGATATGAAGGTTATATATATATATTTTTTTTTTTTTTTTTGAGTTTCACTTTTAAGGCATTCTGCCCCTTCTGTAATATTTTGGTTTTAGATGTAAGCCTTGTGTAAAACCTGCCCCGACCCGTTAAACTGCCATCCTGTTCTTGCCACGGCCATTACCACGCTCCCGTCTCCTGCTCCACCTTACACTGTGGCTTCATAATAGTAAATGCCATGGATATCTACACGCCGCTGGCCCCTCAACCTCTCCACAAGCCTGTACCCTCAAAGAAGATGATAGTCCAACACAATTCTGCCGCCTAGCTTTAATGTTTCAGCGCCCCCGCAGCCGCGCAGCGCCGTGCAGCGACTGGGGAGGGGGATGGGCCCCCTCCTCTCCAGCGAGGACGACATGTGCACGGCGAGCCGGAGCTCTCCTCCCGGCCAAGGCTGATGTGCGGCGCACGACCTGCTACATGCCCGCAGCCTGTATCTGTTCACCGCGGGCGCGGCGTACTTCAACACCTCTGCTCCCCTCATGGTGCGGGCGAGCGGTATCTCAGGGTACTTGAGGGGTCCGAGCGGCCTCCGTTGGACGCAAGCTGCAACGGCCGGTCTGGCCATCCGACTCAATCTACATCAACTACATGGACAGTCACCATAAGCAATAACTACACTTGGGAATTCAACAACAATATTTGGTGGACATTGCAAAATGTTTCTTCACCTTTAAGTATTAAAAGTTTATCTTCAGAAATTCAAATTCTACAAACATAAAGACTTTCATTCACCTGCAACAACAACATTTTGAAACTGAATTAAGAAATCTTGTAAATGCTTCTGCTATCTATCTTCGTATCAACATCATTACTTGGACTTTGTTTCAAACTGATTTCATGTGTCACCCCTGGAGAAACTTTTGGGGGGGGGGTGGTCTGTACCGGGCGGTACACCTCTACACCGTTTATTTAAAAGTTGCGCCAGTTGAAACTCCTCTTCTGGAGGAAGGTTGAACTTTATCTATTCTATTAATTCTCTACTTTCTCAGAAGATGTCACCACGTGGAAAATTTTGAGTTTTTGAACTGTGTCACTTTTGATGTGGTTTTGTTTCGCTTGAAGTAAGAAGTGTGAACTTTCTCTTCTAGAGGACACTACTGAAGATCAACAATAGCGCACCCTAGTGCGGAGTCAAAGAACTATTTTGTTGGAGTAATTTTTATTTCAAAAGTTTGTTTCTTGTTAAATTTCTTTCTGTTATTGTTTAAGTTGGCTGTATACCCCTCTTTTTCCCCTTGTTTTAGATTTATCCAATCCCGAATTTCTTTTAGTAATTTCTGACCAATCTGGTGTATCTTCCCCCAACTTGTATCTGTTGCGGGGTCCTATCCAATAAAAACATTGTGGGCGGGTGTTTTCATTCCCCTAACGCCTAGAAACTTCCGCGAGAGTATTTAAACTGCTGATTTTGGGGTCTCCGGGCCACTTCTGTTCCATCTTTCAGTGTATTAAGTACATAGCAGGAGGCGGGAAGCGCCTCTTTCTTCTTCAGCCGTTCAACACCAGGTAATGGCCTATTAATAACTTCCTTTCTTGCTAGGTCGGCAGTTTAACACTCGCGGCGGGTTCGAAGCATTTCCATCATGTAACCTTCTCCTAAAATGTAATTACTCTTTTCATCTTTTTCTTGTAAAGCTACATATTGGGATAGAGAGTGCTAACCCTCTCGAGCTCCCACTCACATTTGTTTTGAGGTGAACTTATTTTCTCAAACTATTCTTCGTTTATGTAATGTAAAGTGTTCTTCTCTAAGTCACCTCTGTAGTATGGGATTAGCCCTTGCGTTAGTGGCCCAGAGCCAGATTAGGTTTTAAAAACAAAGTGTATTAGGAGTGCAAGTTCGCCTCCCCTCAAATTGTTATTTTAGAGGTCATGTAATCAACCTTCTTTTCATGTAATAGACCTCCGTAGGTTGGGTATTTTACCCCTGTGAATACGTCCTTAGAGGACAGCTTGAAGGTAGAGTTTGGTGTGGCCTTGTGATAGGCTTACAATTTTGAGAGCGGATCGCTCTTTGAAATTTGTTTCTGTATGCCTCGTGCAGGCTTAATGTGTAATGTTTGGAGCCAGTGCTCCTGGGCATGAATGGGGTTTTCTGCCCCTTGGCTAAAATTTTTTTTGGAGTAAGGCGGGGCTGATTGCCCAAGAGTTATGAAGTAAGGGCACTGAGCCCGAATCCAGTAATATTGTACCTACATTTTTGCTACTCTGTACCTGTTATGATTGTTATCTCTTGTTTTTGAAAAGAAAATATAACCTAGTTAAATTTTAAATTAATTTTACATTGCACGTTAATTTCGTAGCTTGAAACCCATTCACACCCGCACCTTCTTTCACCTCTACCTACCACGGATATCTCCGTAACAAGTGGTAGCAGAGCGTGGTTGAATGGGTCTCAATTTAGCCCCTTTTGACGGCTAAACATTGCTTTAATTCGAACTCTAACAATTTTCTCAGTTGCTGGAATTTTTTGAGTTTTTTTTAAAATTGTTCTGTCATCATGTCCGGCCCTCGCGATGTTCTCCTCCTTAACTATTTGCGCAAAGAGGAGTTGATATACGAGTTAACTATCAGAAACGTTCAATCTGGAGGCACGGTTGCAATAGACACTAACAAGCTTAGAGAGTCCCTTGATTTGCCCATTTCCATCCCCAATTTGGGAGAGAAAGAAATTGACGACTCTCTTTCCACGATCACGGAGAATATTACTGGGCTAGCTTCCGTAGTTAGTTTTTTTGATGAAAATGATCCGTCTCCTAACCAAATTAAGCGTGTGCAAGGCAGATTATATCACTTTTCAAATAGAGTTAATGATCTGTTGTCTCTGAAGGTGAATGACGTTCAGAGGAAGCAAGCTAATACGCTCCTTGAAACTATCTCTGAATTGTCTAGTAAAGTCACTCAATTGTTAACTGGGGAAGTTCCTCCCAAATCTGATCAGCCCACCATAGTGAATGTAAGTAGTGAGGAAGAACCTGCTAAGGGAGAAGGCAATAGGATAACCGTTGCTGCTCAAACTATCTCTGCCCCATTGGACAACGAGTCTGAACGCCGCACATCGTTGAACAATGTACGTGCTGAATTAACTTCCTTGCCATTGAAACCTTTACCTACTATGTCGCCCGGGTTTAGCAGCTTGCCTCATCCATTGGCAATGTTGCTCAGAGGTATATCCAAGTTTTCCGTTAATACCACCAGTGACGTAATTTCATTTTTAAGATTTCCAGTGGAATTTCAGGATCATGCCCTTGTGTTTTCTCTTTCCCCATGTCAAATTTTGCAAATTATCTATCCTTATGCTATTGGGGTTCTCTCAGATAAAATAGTAAGAGCCATAGCTGAACAGTCATCTATCGAAGATTTCCATGCACATCTGCTTGCAAATTTTATTCCTGCCCGCGCGAGGTCATCTCTTATTCAGAAATACTATTATCGGGTACAGCGCTTGGATGAAAACCTGGCAGACTTCATCCAAGATATTAAGTTTTATACTAGGGTGTTTGCTCTCCACTTCCCTGAGGATCAGATCGTGCAAGCTATTATCGAAGGGATTTCACCACCCTACAGGTCATATTTGTGTTTCGCGGCGTGCCCGCAAACCTTCTCTGAACTGGAAGCATTAGCCGTCTCTGCGGAAGGAGTTAGGTATGCCGATTCCTTGCGTGTGGCAAAAGAACCCCCGCCTTCTTTTAGTAATACTCGGCTTCCACCTCGCCGATCAGTCACCCCTCGTAAATGTTATGCTTGCGGGTCGCCTGACCATCTGCGCAATAAGTGTCCTCTGATCAAGTCTAGTAGGGCAAATAATGGAGCTGGTTCATCACAAGGCTGTTTTAAGTGTGGGGCCTTCTCACATATCGCCAAAAATTGCCCAAACTCAAATAGCACCCCCTCCTGCTCAACTTCTGGTGCAAATTCCACCTATGCCAATAATAAAAAGTGACTAGTGGCATCGGCTGAGTCGACTAATCCATCTTCCCGAGACTCAGCCCCTAGTAAACAGGTTGTTAATGCAGAGAACAATCAGCCTTCAAATTCATCTTGTGAATGCCCTAAAGAATGTCTTAGGATTGCGGCGGATACCCCCGCACCTGTTCCTTTTCTTAAGATTGAGTTAAATAACGAGCCTATAACAGCTCTCTTAGATTCAGGCAGTGTTTGTTCGATTATTTCGGCTGAATGGTATTCTAAATTGAAATCTGTTTGTAAACTACCTGACCATGTCTCAGCTCTTATTCAATATGTTTCGGCTAATTCATCGCCATTAGAAATTCTAGGTTCCGTACTGGTCAAAATTCGTATTTTTAAATTTACATGGAAAATCAAACTGTTTGTGGCTAAGCACTTGTCTTGCCCCATCATATTGGGAGCGGACTTCATTTCTCACACTGGTCTTGTGCTCGATCTCCAGAGTAGGTCGTGCACATTCAAATTTGCGTCCAATTGTAGAATTCCCTTGTTAAAGTGTAATTCTGTATCATGTTCATCTATTTCGCCTACCCAGGATGAGATGTTGTTAGACCTTAGACATCTACCTGAGGAGCAGGCTGATAGTATTCGGAAACTGTGTCAGTCGTTTCCCGAGGTGTTCTCTGATACTCTTGGTGTTACTGACCTTATTGAATACAAAATTGAGGTCACGGATTCGATTCCTGTCCGTTTTCCACCGTATAGGCTATCTCCACCTAAAATGAAGGCTCTGAAAGAAATCATCGATCAGATGTTGAAGGATGGTATTATTAGGCCCTCTAAGTCAGCGTATTCTTCGCCTATTTTTCTAGTCCCGAAACCCCAAGGAGGCTTCAGGCCTGTCATTGATTACAGGGCTCTCAATCGGAAGGTGGTGTTGCAATCTGTGCCCCTTCCCGACCTTCATTCTTGCTTTTCATGGTTTCGTAAGGCCAAGTTCTTCACCATCTTGGACTTGAATCAGGCCTATAATCAAATTCCCCTTGCCGAAGAGTCTAAACATCTTACAGCGTTTGCCACGGACTGGAACTTATACGAATACAACCGCGTGCCTTTCGGGCTCCCCACGGGGGCAGCTGTGCTCACTAGGCTACTAGATAGGGTCTTTTCCGACATCAAATTTGAGTACTTATATCACTACTTGGATGATGTCGTCGTATTTTCCGAGACTTTTGAAGAACATCTAGATCATCTGCGAGAAGTTCTGAATCGCCTTCGTAAGGCTGGGTTAACTGTCAAGTTGTCCAAGGTTGCCTTTGCTAAGCCCTCTATGTCATTCCTAGGGCATATTGTGTCACCCGATGGGGTAGCTGTCGATCATTCTAGAACACAGGCCATCCGTGATTTTAAACCTCCTAAGGACATCAAAGGTATCGCTAGATTCATTGGTATGGTGAATTTCTTCAGGAAGTTTATTCCTAACTTCGCTAATAGAGCGGCGCCCTTAAACCTTCTTCGTAGGAAAGGCATCAAATTCGAGTGGGGACCTTCTCAACAAGCCGCTTTCGAAGATCTTAAATTAGCTCTCTGTAATGCCCCTGTACTTGCTATGCCTGATTTCTCGAAGAAATTCATCGTCCAAACGGACGCGTCGTCGTCAGCTGTAGCTGCAGTCCTTCTTCAAGAGACTGAACTAGGGAGGCGTCCCATCGCCTATGCATCTAGGACTCTATCGGCTCAAGAAGCCAAGTATTCCATCTATGAGCTCGAAGGGTTGGCAGTCTTATTCGCCTTAGAAAAGTTCCGTCTCTATCTGGAACATGTCAAATTCGACCTGGAGACAGATAACCAAGCCTTAAGCTGGGTCTTAGGTAGACCGCGTCGTACTGGTCGTATAGCCCGTTGGGCCATCCGTATTTCCGCCTTCCAATTCGATGTCAGGCATATCAGAGGTACCGAAAATGTTGTGGCTGATGGACTCAGCCGTATGTTTTCAAACGAGGTCGAGACCCATGAACCGGTCGACAGTTCATCACCTTCCGAGTCCATACTATCCGAGGTTAATGCCATCCTAACCGATGCTCCCATGCTCTTTAGGGATATCGAGAAATACCAACGTGAAGATCCTACGCTGGCTCCGATAATGGAAACCCTTTCTTCTGGGGAACATGCTGTCCCTTATGTTCTGAGGAATGGTGTTCTATGTTGCCCTTCGAGGCATGATAAGTTGATGAAAGTTGTTGTTCCAGCGGTTCTTGTACCTATGATCTTCAAATACTATCATGAGACCCCATTGGGGGGGCATCTTGGAATCTTTAAAACTCGTGAAAAGATTCGTGAAATGTTCATATGGAAAGGTATGGACGGTGAAATTCGGGAACTCGTAAAAGCTTGTAAATCTTGTTTGATCAGTAAACCCACCATGTCCACTAAAGTAGGCCTTTTGTCTTCTCATCAAGCGTCGCGCCCCATGGAACGCCTGTATATTGATTATGTGGGACCCTTCCCCCAGTCAAAGGGCAATGCCAACAAGTTCATCTTTGTGTGTGTAGATGGTTTTACAAGATTTTCCTGGTTATTTCCGACTAAGCTGGCTACCGCTCAGTCAACCATTACTTGCTTAAATTCTATTTTTGCTTCTTTTGGTCCGTGTCAATATATTGTATCTGATAATGCTAAGGCGTTCACATCAAATTTATTTCGTAAATTCTGTTTTGACTTGTCCATCTCTCATGTAACTACTTCTGCTTATTACCCTCAACCATCTCTGGCTGAACGGGTTAACCGTAATCTCAGGTCCGCACTCATTGCCTATCATCATGAAGATCCTTCCAGGTGGGACACGTCCCTGCATTGGATAGCTTTTGCTTTGAATTCGGCGGTTCATGAATCTCACAAGTTTACTCCAGCTTCTTTGATGTTCAAGTTTGTTCCCAACTCGCCGCTCTCTAACCTCTGGTCTTTGAATGACATTCTACCCGAGACAATAGATCCGGATAACATTAAAGATCTTTGGAAGAAGGCTAAAGCCAATCTTAAAGTGTCTCATGAAAAGGTTAGGGAAAGGTATGATCGTGGACGGAGACCCACCACTTTGAAGGTAGGTGACCAGGTTATGGTCAAAAATTTTGTTCCCGCGGGCAAGCTTGCCCCCAGATTTCATGGGCCTTGTATCATTCTCGATTTTCTTACGCCGGTTACCTTATTGCTAAGTAATCCAGCCACCGAGAGGATATTTAGAGTTCACCTGTCCCAGGTGAAACCGGTGTAATTTCTGTGTTAACTTGCTTCATATTATTTTGAAAGGATATGAAGGTTATATATATATATTTTTTTTTTTTTTTTTTGAGTTTCACTTTTAAGGCATTCTGCCCCTTCTGTAATATTTTGGTTTTAGATGTAAGCCTTGTGTAAAACCTGCCCCGACCCGTTAAACTGCCATCCTGTTCTTGCCACGGCCATTACCACGCTCCCGTCTCCTGCTCCACCTTACACTGTGGCTTCATAATAGTAAATGCCATGGATATCTACACGCCGCTGGCCCCTCAACCTCTCCACAAGCCTGTACCCTCAAAGAAGATGATAGTCCAACACAATTCTGCCGCCTAGCTTTAATGTTTCAGCGCCCCCGCAGCCGCGCAGCGCCGTGCAGCGACTGGGGAGGGGGATGGGCCCCCTCCTCTCCAGCGAGGACGACATGTGCACGGCGAGCCGGAGCTCTCCTCCCGGCCAAGGCTGATGTGCGGCGCACGACCTGCTACATGCCCGCAGCCTGTATCTGTTCACCGCGGGCGCGGCGTACTTCAACACCTCTGCTCCCCTCATGGTGCGGGCGAGCGGTATCTCAGGGTACTTGAGGGGTCCGAGCGGCCTCCGTTGGACGCAAGCTGCAACGGCCGGTCTGGCCATCCGACTCAATCTACATCAACTACATGGACAGTCACCATAAGCAATAACTACACTTGGGAATTCAACAACAATATTTGGTGGACATTGCAAAATGTTTCTTCACCTTTAAGTATTAAAAGTTTATCTTCAGAAATTCAAATTCTACAAACATAAAGACTTTCATTCACCTGCAACAACAACATTTTGAAACTGAATTAAGAAATCTTGTAAATGCTTCTGCTATCTATCTTCGTATCAACATCATTACTTGGACTTTGTTTCAAACTGATTTCATGTGTCACCCCTGGAGAAACTTTTGGGGGGGGGGTGGTCTGTACCGGGCGGTACACCTCTACACCGTTTATTTAAAAGTTGCGCCAGTTGAAACTCCTCTTCTGGAGGAAGGTTGAACTTTATCTATTCTATTAATTCTCTACTTTCTCAGAAGATGTCACCACGTGGAAAATTTTGAGTTTTTGAACTGTGTCACTTTTGATGTGGTTTTGTTTCGCTTGAAGTAAGAAGTGTGAACTTTCTCTTCTAGAGGACACTACTGAAGATCAACAATAGCGCACCCTAGTGCGGAGTCAAAGAACTATTTTGTTGGAGTAATTTTTATTTCAAAAGTTTGTTTCTTGTTAAATTTCTTTCTGTTATTGTTTAAGTTGGCTGTATACCCCTCTTTTTCCCCTTGTTTTAGATTTATCCAATCCCGAATTTCTTTTAGTAATTTCTGACCAATCTGGTGTATCTTCCCCCAACTTGTATCTGTTGCGGGGTCCTATCCAATAAAAACATTGTGGGCGGGTGTTTTCATTCCCCTAACGCCTAGAAACTTCCGCGAGAGTATTTAAACTGCTGATTTTGGGGTCTCCGGGCCACTTCTGTTCCATCTTTCAGTGTATTAAGTACATAGCAGGAGGCGGGAAGCGCCTCTTTCTTCTTCAGCCGTTCAACACCAGGTAATGGCCTATTAATAACTTCCTTTCTTGCTAGGTCGGCAGTTTAACACTCGCGGCGGGTTCGAAGCATTTCCATCATGTAACCTTCTCCTAAAATGTAATTACTCTTTTCATCTTTTTCTTGTAAAGCTACATATTGGGATAGAGAGTGCTAACCCTCTCGAGCTCCCACTCACATTTGTTTTGAGGTGAACTTATTTTCTCAAACTATTCTTCGTTTATGTAATGTAAAGTGTTCTTCTCTAAGTCACCTCTGTAGTATGGGATTAGCCCTTGCGTTAGTGGCCCAGAGCCAGATTAGGTTTTAAAAACAAAGTGTATTAGGAGTGCAAGTTCGCCTCCCCTCAAATTGTTATTTTAGAGGTCATGTAATCAACCTTCTTTTCATGTAATAGACCTCCGTAGGTTGGGTATTTTACCCCTGTGAATACGTCCTTAGAGGACAGCTTGAAGGTAGAGTTTGGTGTGGCCTTGTGATAGGCTTACAATTTTGAGAGCGGATCGCTCTTTGAAATTTGTTTCTGTATGCCTCGTGCAGGCTTAATGTGTAATGTTTGGAGCCAGTGCTCCTGGGCATGAATGGGGTTTTCTGCCCCTTGGCTAAAATTTTTTTTGGAGTAAGGCGGGGCTGATTGCCCAAGAGTTATGAAGTAAGGGCACTGAGCCCGAATCCAGTAATATTGTACCTACATTTTTGCTACTCTGTACCTGTTATGATTGTTATCTCTTGTTTTTGAAAAGAAAATATAACCTAGTTAAATTTTAAATTAATTTTACATTGCACGTTAATTTCGTAGCTTGAAACCCATTCACACCCGCACCTTCTTTCACCTCTACCTACCACGGATATCTCCGTAACAATAATAATAATAATAATAATAATAATAATAATAATAATAATAATAATAATAATAATAATAATAATAATAATAATAATACATTCACACATACATACTTACATACATTCATACATACATACATACATACATACATACATACATACATACATACATACATACATATATCTTCATTATAGACTGTTATGCATTTAAATGTTCAGTCTGCAAGCCTCTGTGAATTTACTACTCACAATCCTCTATTTGTAACTCGTTCTGTGGCCTCCTTTAGTTCTATATCTTTTATCTTAAAATCGTTGAAACTGAGTCTAACCATCGTCGTCTTGGTCTCCCTCTACCCCTCTTCCACTCCATAACCGAGTCCAATATTTTCCTAGTTAATCTATCCTCCTCCATTCGCCTCACGTGACTCCACCACCGAGCTGGGTTATGCGTACAGCTTCATCCATCGAGTTCATTCCTAAATTAGCCTTTATCTCCTCATTCTGAGTACCCTCCTGCCATTGTTCCCATCTGTTTGTACCAGCAATCAATCTCGCTACTTTCATGTCTGGTACTTCCAGCTTATGAATAAGATATTCTGAGTCCACCCAGCTTTAACTCCCATAAAGCAAAGTTTGTCTGAAAACAGACCAATGTAAAGATAGTTTAGTTAATAAACACGCAGGCCTGATAGTTGAATACCTTCCTACAAGTAGGTTAAGGTTGGCGTCGGGAAGGGCATCCGGTCGTAAAACTAGACCAAGACACCATGTGTGATAGAGATCACACTCGTTAATAATAATAATAATAATAATAATAATAATAATAATAATAATAATAATAATAATAATAATAATAATAATAATAATAATAATAATAATAATAATAATAATAATAATAATAATAATAATACCGAGCAATTTGGCTCTGCGGCACGAGTTATGTAGGTAGATATCTAACATTCAGGAGTTGCTGAGGTCAAAACCCTCCAACAATGTCTACTACTCTTCTCATCTCGCGGCGCCGCCGAAAACCTTAATGAATTAGTGTAATGAACAAATACAAATATAAAAATTATCACAAAAAAATTCCGTTCACTGGACTCAATACACGCTAGACTGCCCGACCTTGTCACTCCCCTCGGCTATATCCTCCCCCCCCCCCCCAACTGCTGTTTTCTTGGCTTTTCATGGCTGTTCCAACACAGAGTTCTTGCATCCTTCTGCCTGTAGAGTACTCAGAACTCAGCTCAAGAAGTAAAACGAATAATGATAGGTAGATATTCCAGACTTCCATTTTATTTCCTTTCGGAAAACTTTCAGCCACAAAATTTTAACTCCCATAAAGCAAAGTTTGTCTGAAAACAGACCAATGTAAAGATAGTTTAGTTAATAAACACGCAGGCCTGATAGTTGAATACCTTCCTACAAGTAGGTTAAGGTTGGCGTCGGGAAGGGCATCCGGTCGTAAAACTAGACCAAGACACCATGTGTGATAGAGATCACACTCGTTAATAATAATAATAATAATAATAATAATAATAATAATAATAATAATAATAATAATAATACCGAGCAATTTGGCTCTGCGGCACGAGTTATGTAGGTAGATATCTAACATTCAGGAGTTGCTGAGGTCAAAACCCTCCAACAATGTCTACTACTCTTCTCATCTCGCGGCGCCGCCGAAAACCTTAATGAATTAGTGTAATGAACAAATACAAATATAAAAATTATCACAAAAAAATTCCGTTCACTGGACTCAATACACGCTAGACTGCCCGACCTTGTCACTCCCCTCGGCTATATCCTCCCCCCCCCCCCCAACTGCTGTTTTCTTGGCTTTTCATGGCTGTTCCAACACAGAGTTCTTGCATCCTTCTGCCTGTAGAGTACTCAGAACTCAGCTCAAGAAGTAAAACGAATAATGATAGGTAGATATTCCAGACTTCCATTTTATTTCCTTTCGGAAAACTTTCAGCCACAAAATTTCTGAGTACTCCAATTAATAACTACATATTAAAATAGCACAATTGTTTCATAAATTGTGCAATTTGTGTTTATGCTGTTTATTTACATAATAGGCCTACGTGTATACACATTGTCAGATGGGATTTTATCTTCCTGTGTCTATCTTGGTATGAAATATTAGCGACCGTACATGTAAGAACCGAATTACAAAAGTGATGGTCAGGCATTATATTAAAATATTGAGATTTTGTTACTAAATTATCATCACTAGAAAGCATAGTTATCTCCATTCACCTCATGGAGGTCCATGAGGGAGTGAAAGTTAAAGGCTTCGACTATCTATAAACACAACACTACCCCAAGTGCTATACAGTAGTTAGCTCTATACCCAGCTGTCTTTGCCCCAGTAATCAACCTGCTGCTCATTTCTGTTGTAGGGGGAGTGAACTTAAGGACCATGAATCTCTTTAGAACTGGAAATCATCTTTCTAAATGTTTCGACTTCCTGATGGGCAAAGAAGGCCACGTCCTTTCGGGTGAACCGTGCATGCCTTTGCCAGCTCAGGTAGGCTGCCCCTTAAACTATTATTATGGTTAGGGATACACATTCGTGGAAAATGAGTATTCATTAAATATTTAATTAAATATTTAATTATTTTTATTTCATATAACTGTATATAATCCGCCTCTGTGGTGTAGTGGTTAGTGTGATTAGCTGCCACCCCCGGGGGCCCAGATTCGATTCCCGGCTCTGCCACGAAATTTGAAAAGTGGTACGAGGGCTGGAACGGTGTCCACTCAGCCTCGGGAGGTCAACTGAGTAGAGGGGGTTCCGATTCCCATCTCAGCTATCCTCGAAGTGGTTTTCCGCGGTTTCACACTTCGCCTCCAGGCAAATGCCGGGATGGTACCTAACTTAAGGCCTTCCCTCTTCCTTGTCTGCCCCTTCCAATATTCCCATCCCCCTACAAGGCCCTTGTTCGGCATAGCAGGTGAGGCAGCCTGGGCGAGGTACTGCTCCTCCACCCCAGTTGTATTCCCCGATCCAAAGTCTCATGCTCCAGAACACTGACCTTGAGGCGGTAGAGGTGGGATCCCTCTCTGAGTCCAAGGGAAAAACCAACCCTGAAGGGTAAATGGATTAAGAAAAAAAGAAAAGAATAATTATATTTATTCGACTTTACTCACTTCTTTTTAGAGAAACTTTCACTCATCCCAAGTGTCATCCGCTAAGGCAGACGTCATCGAGTAGTTGCTCTAGGGAGCAGGCGCTATTTGCTCCGCTCGGGACGACTGGCTGCCTCGTGAGAAGAGAGCAGCGGACAGCTGCGTTGCATACCGTGGCGATACTCTCAGCAACCGCACGGACCTAATGTTACAATAATAATAATAATAATAATAATAATAATAATAATAATAATAATAATAATAATAATAATAATAATAATAATAATTTTGAACATGGATCATGCAGAATGTACAGGACACAACTATAGACCATGATAGGGCAATAAAAATATTCATCGACATAAGAAAAATGTTCACGATTAACTAAAGTTTTGAGATTCGTGCCTTTAAAGGAAATATAGGCTTGAATGTCGTGTGGTGTGACAATTACGTGCATATCTACTGGTCTTCAGCACGTTTCACGTCATGCACTTCCCCTCCATGCTCTCTCAGCAGCTCTCGTTCCTCAACAGAGGGTAGCAAACTGGCTCCGGAGTTGTTTCGCTCTGAGTTGACGCTAGCTGTGCTAATGGATTATGCTCGGGTGTTACTGTTTTGTTAATATTATGTAACTATTCACTATGTGTTGATAATTATTTTACTATTTTTATTCTAATAGACAATTGCAGTATTATTTGCCCTGACAGTGTTTAAAATGCACAAGTAGATACACCAAACACGTGTATATAAACAACCATTTTTCGCACATTCTGAAGTTATACTTGACAATGGGTAGTGGTAACTACTGTATAATACATAGGCCTACATAGGTGTGGCCACAACTTTTCATTAGGGTATGCTCAAGCAAAATCAGCCAGGATTAGAAAAGTTACATGCCTCACTTTGTCCTACAGTTACAACGCGAGGCATCTTTAGCAGGAACAACTGGTGACGAAAATTGATGAAAATGCATCTTTATTAAAGCCACAATAAATTTTGTGTTCCTTTTTCACCAAGTCACTGACAAAATTTCTTTAAAGTGTTATTTGTACTATCATTCACCGCAGTTTGACAGACGAGTTATTTTTCTTATAATATATACATTCCATTAATAGATAATCGAGTTACACTTTCAAAACTTACGTACACGAGAATATGTGTCTGTTTCCTCTAAACTCCAACTCCAACTCCATCGAGAGAATTCAAATTCTCGCACACTATGCTGCCACGCAGTACCTGTGCTACACGTATAAGCCATACGACTGTTGGTAACACTGCCCGTGTGTCTCTTTTGACCAGTAGATCCTCCGAAAAATTGTAGGCCTATTCTGCATTAAAAATTATTTAAGTTACGAGGGAGAAAAGTAATTTTTACCAGGCGAAAATGAGTTTTCTAAGAATAGAGTCTCACACTAGTAACTAAATTCGTCGTTGCGCCTGGAAAAACCGCTAAGATATATATATTGGGAACGTCTCAAAGTTAAGGTGGCCGTGCATCGTAAGGCAAGTTCCGCGCTACTGGTGCCCGAGTCGAGCATATCTACTGCTCTTGAAGGTGTGCACATTTGTTTAGATGTAAGGAATAAAATGCAAATTATAACATTTAAAACCCATGCTTTATTTCGACAATACCTATCGCCCGGTAAGTATTCTACGTCAAAACTTGCGCCCGTGACGCGGGCTCAGCCCCCTTCGAATTTATTTTGCTAGCAATTTAACTTCGATGGTTTCGACAACGTAAGTATGGGGAAGAGATTGGAAGAGTAGCTACTGTGACCTTAATTCTAGTACAGTCTCACTATTTGCTTGGTGTTAACATGAGGAAATCGTGGAGAACTATCTTCAGGGCTTCCGACGGTGAGATTGAAACCCACTATCTTCCGACCGTAAAGCTCACAGCTACGTGACCTCAACCGCTCGGCAGATTCATTCAGTAGGGAAGTTTACTTATTTTACGTCGTCAGTAGCAATCGATAATATAGAGGTAAAATCCACTCGCTGGCGATTATAATGGTGTGCACTAAGTGAATCAATGTTGTCGATTATGTGCTCGTAGATACCGGTAGCTAAAGAGTCCAATTCTAAAACCACAAACTCAGCCGCAATGCTAGCACATTAGAGCTCTTTGTAGTGGTAGTAATAATAGTAGTAGAACATGACGATGTTCTCTCCTTTTCTACGATCTCTTTTATAAAGCTCGTGGCTTCGTCGCTGTTGAGTGTGGACCGTCACCAAATTGGCCGATCAGACGCTGCACCCTCCCAGTTGCCAATGTCAGATGGGAGCTGCTTCGTATGCCCAGCTCCATGGCTAACTGGATTTCATTATAGGTAGGATCGCGTCCTCACAAACGCGCAGTTTGCCGATGGGCCCCTATCAAGCTTCATGGCTAAATATTTAGCGCGCTGGTCTTTGATCCAAGAGATCCCGTATTCGATTCACGGCTGGGCCAGGGATTCTAATCTTCATTGGTTAATTCCGATGCCTCGTGGGCTGGGTGTACGTGTTCCGTCTTCAGGATTAGAATTCATCATAGGCAGGTCCCCAACCTCACGGACAGGCTGGTCGCTTGTAAGGTGTCAACTCGAAGACCTGCACCAGGCCTCTTTGGAGGTCACAAGCCATTATTATTATTATTATTATTATTATTATTATTATTATTATTATTATTATTATTATTATTATTATTATTCATAGAATTAAGAACGTCACAACATCATAATGCAGTATCAAATGTATTGGATGGAATAGGAACTACCTCCTTCTGAAAACACAACGATGTTTACTTCATGAAATTAATTGACATTCAGCAAAATGCATCCAGTAGAGTAGTTGTTATTATTATTACAATTAAAATACCTGCAGTTTTAAATGAAGTACATCACAGTAATTTATCGCTACTTTATTGTTACAGTAGTGTAACGATTAGCGTTATTAGCTGCCGTCCTTGGAGGCTCGGTTTCGATTCTCCTTACTGTGAGATATTTGATATTGACATCAGGGCTGATATGTAATTAAAGTGGTACAAGCAGCTCAACTCCATTGGGGATGTGCCTCAAAAGAGCTTCTGGTCAAGGACACGAATTTATGTTGTTATATAATTTGTTTGTTTATAAGGTCATGCATATACGTACCTTCCGTACTTCTATCGCATAGCATATGGAGCATGACAGTCGTCATTATTCCCTTATATGTACTGGTTTATGTTGACAAAGAAAGACAAACGTTTTACGGTGGATTACTTCGCATTCATAATATGCAGATCGATTTGACCTGAGGTGAGCATAATTATAGGATAGGTTACCGGAACTTCTAAAGAAGGATTGTAACAAAGTTCCCAATTAAGTGATTCTAAGTCTATCCTCTGTGAATCCCCGCACGCTATCGATCGAGAAAAATAGCGGCTACGTACGATAACTGCGATGATCAGTTGGGATGATTACCCTTGGTATGTAGGCAATTTATCGTACAATGTTCGCATTACAGAAATATTGATATATACTGTAGGGTTATGTACATACCGAACTGAATGGCTCAGACGATAGAGCCATGGCCTGTGGTTTTTGAAGGTGCTCAAAAACGTCAACCTCCAGATCGTTGGATTTACCAGCACATAAATGAACTTATACAGTGCAAAATTCCAGCATCTCGGCATCCCCTAAAATCGTGAAAGTAGGTAGTGGGACGCAAAACGTATTATTATTATTATTATTATTATTATTATTATTATTATTATTATTATTATTATTATTCGAATAACCCTTTTTAGGGTACGATAAATCAACTTTGCTTACTTTTCTTTGCATTTAACTTTCTTCATTTCCAAACTTCCTTCATTTCCTGAGAATGTTGTTCCTTTTCCTCTTGAGTCCATTTTCTTCCAGTTGTTAATTTCTTTCTCTCCTGAAATAACTTACTGCCTTTCGTGTTACTTCTCTGAAACGTATTCTATTTTCTATTGTACTGTATCTATTTTAATTCAAGCGTTTTTCATATCCTTTTCAATTTCAGTGAAGCACGTTGGCTTGGATTTATAACTGTTCAATAAGTTGAAGATTTGTTTAGTTAGTCTATTATTATTCATTCTATAAATGTGTCAAAAAAAACTGGAGTCTTCTTTTCCTTATTACAGTTGTTAGTTTTTCCAATTTTAAATATAGCTCTCTGTTTGATCGCAGTCTAAATTCAGCATTGTTGTTTCTTATAGGTCCCAGTATTTTTCTCAAAGTTCTTCTTTCAACTTTTTCTAATTTTTCAAGATCCCCAGCTCTTGTAAGTTTAAGAGTTTCTGCTACATATAAAATTTCTGTCTGGCACTGTTTGATAATGTCTTAATTTCAAGTTCCAGGATAGAGATTACTTATTGTATATATATTGCCATATGAAACATCCTTTCCATTTTGTTTACTCTTGTATCAACAGCTACCTTCTTTTGTGTTGTTTGTTATCCATTCTCCCAGGTATTTATAGCAATGTGTCCGAGATATTATGTTACTGTTAATTGTGATATTTTGAGGGGCATTAATGATGTTTGTCATGAACTTTGTTTTTCAAATGATATTTGCAATCCTATTTTGGGCGCTTGTTTCTGTAAATCTCGTATTTGTTCTTGAGCATTAACTAATGTGTCTGTAATTAGCGCCATGTCATCTGCGAAAGCTAAACAACCAATAATGATTCTAATTTGGATTTCTTGCTAGTTGAACAACTTTAGTATTGATGGCTTTCCTCCATTCTCGAACTATCTTCTCTAATGCACAATTTATTGAAAGGTAGAGGTGACAAATCATCTCCCTGTCGTACACCTGATCTTATTTCAAATGGTTTTGAGAATTCTCCCAAAAATTTGACTAGGATGTTGTGTTTGTTAATGTTGCTTTAATTATTTCAATTGTTTTATTATCAAGTCCAAATTCCTTTAAAATATCAAATAGAGTATTTTTATCAATTGAATTATAGGCCTTTTTAAAGTCTACAAAAGTGATTTGTTCTGAACATGACCTTCCCTTTCTAAATCCTGCTTGATACTCTCCCAATTGTGGGTCTAGTATTTCTTCAGCTCTTTTCAAGAGTGCCTTGGATAAAACCTTATATGTAATTAGTGAAAGGGAAATTCCCCTATAGTTGTTAGGGTCTGATTTATTCCCCGTTTTGTGTAGTGGATATATTAATGTTGATGTCCATCCTGATGGTAAAGTGCCTGTTATCCAAATTTCTTCGATGATTTCTGTTAAACATTGTATCATATTGTCACTAGAGTCATCACCATCATCATTTCCCTTTATCCAGCTGTAGGTGGGTAGGGGCAAATATGGTTCCTCTCCACAACAGGGGACGCCCTAACCTTTTCCGAGGCACCATGTCTGCTTTATCCATACAGGCTATTGTTTCGATGGGCTCGCCACACCCAAAGGCACTTTATACCTACTGCCAGGTTCAAAATTAGGCCGCCCCTAACATGGAGACTGACGCCTTTCGCAGCTGCTCCTCTGGAGTACAGACGCTATGGTGTTACCCCTTCCGCCATCTCCACCATAGCGAAGTCCGCCTTATCCGCCGTAGATGCCGTTGAGGTCTTCACTCGTAACCCTGAGCTGGGACCCATACCAGATGTTACACACCGGGTCAGTGTGCTCTGGAACTCACGTAGGCAGGGGCGTCACTCCCTGGGTAGGGCTGCCTCCGAAGAGGGTCCTTACCTGCTACCTGTCACTAGAGTATTTCCACAATTCAGCAACTATATTATATTTCCCAGGTGCTTTATTATTTTTAAGTTCCCTTATGATTTCATTGATTTCCTCTTTTGTTGGTGGTTTTGAGTCTGGTTTTATCGTTATTGTGTTATCAAAATTAAATTTCCCTTCTGGTGGATCGCTGCTATATAGTTCTTCGAAGTATTCTTCAAGTATCCTACAATTTTCTGTGTTATTATAACCAATTTTCTGCGTTTTTTGATCTCAGAAATGTAAACTCGGTGGTGTTCATTTCCTTACGTTGTTTTGTTTTTAAATGCTTTGTAAAAGTATTTTTAGTTGTTCCGTTTGAAGTCCAATTCCATTGCTGTTAGTTGGTCTTTCCCAAGTTGTATTTTGATCCTTTTGAGGCCTTTTCATGCAAGCTTCCTGGCTTCTATGAAGCTGCTTCTATTTTTATCATCTTTGTTTGCATTCCATATGTTCCAAACTCGTTGTCATTTTAGAATTAATTGTTCACATTCATTATTCCACCAAGCATGTTTTCTTTTCTTTTTAAGAAACATAGTTTCTTCTGCTGTCTGTAAAAGTCCTTTTGGAGTTGTACCCATGTTTTAGGTGTCCTTTTTTCCAAGAGTATTTTGAAAATATTTTCTTTGGTTAGTTTTTGTACGTCAGACTTTCTAGGTTTGATATTGATCCTTTCTTCTACTTATTGGTTTAATTTTGAATTGAATGATGGACAGATAGTGGTCTGAATCAAAACTGGCACTCTTAGCAACCTTTACATTAAGTATCTCTGGTGCAGACTTTCTACTTATGACAACATGGTCAAGTTGTTTCTCACCACAGATTGGATTTGGGTAGTGTAGTCTGTTTTCATGGAAGTTTTCTAAAGAATGTAGATTTTAGGACTATATTATGTTCTATGCATAGACTAATGCGTCTTCATCCATTAGCATTTGTTCTTCGATGAGCAGGGAATTTACCTACTACAGATCGATGACAACGTTCTTTGCCGATTTGAGTATTACAATCTCCAAGCAATATTATTGTGTACCGTTTTTGGATGGGATTTGTTCTAAGGTGTTTGAAACTTCTTGCCAAAATATTTTTGTTTGTTGTTTCTGGGTTTTGATTTTTTCATTTGTAGGTGCATGTACAGTAGATTTACAATAGTGTAGATTTTATTCGTTGATTTACAGGTTAGCGTTGAAAGTCTTCCATTATGAGATTTAAACTCTATTATAGAATCTAGTATATTCTTGTTTACAATGAAACCTGTTCCAAATTGAGGTACATTCTTCATAACTCTTTTTTCCTGGTTTTCCCTTAAATATCCTGAATCCATCTGAGTCAAAGTGACTTTCATCAGTATTTCTTGTTTCTTGAAGTGCTCTTACAAAAATGTTTTTAATTCTTAGAAATATCTGTCAATGTTTTAATTTTTCCTGTCTTCAAAAGTGAGTTCACATTAAAAGTAGCCAAGTAATTGATGTTTCTGTGCCTAATTTTGTATGATTGTTGCTCAAGGCAGGTTTTAGGATGCTCCGACTCATCCTTTGCACAATGTTTTGGGCCCCCAGAATCCGCATGACCACTTTTAATTTCCTTGGAAATGGGAGATTGGTTACTCCCTGAGGTAAACTCTCTTACAAAGTGCATATACATAGTTGATTGTTTGATGGGTTAAGGGAACAAGTCCCTTTAAAATTCTACTCGAGGGTGTTAACTCCGAGGAAATATTTTCAGACGAACCTCTGGTGAACAGACGCTGACGCTGACGCTGACCATTTCGCCGCTTGTTACTAGTCAGACGCGAAATGTACTGTATTTTGTTCTTTTAGCTGTCTCTTCCGCTAGTTCCGCCGTATCGAGATCCATTCCCTGCGCCTTCACTACCGTTGATATTAGCGCCCTTCATATTTATAACCCCTGGAGGGAGGGTGTCTCAGTATTTTAAAACCCCCAAGAATTAATTAATTAATTAATTAATTAATTAATTTAGATTGATACTTTTGTCTGACTCATTGGCTGAATGGTCAGCGTTGAAGCCTTCGTTTCAGAGGGCCCCAGCTTAGATTCCCGGCCCGGTCGGGGATTTTAATATTCATGCAATACACTACCAACCACCACAGAAACACGCAATAATGATTACATCGCTTCATATAGGGTTGGCGTTGAGAAGGGCATCCGGACGTAAAACAGGACCAAATAAACATGTGCGACGCAGCTCGCACCCTTGACTACCACATATGTGGGAAAAGAGATAGAAGAAGAATATAGTTTCACGGGCTGTATTAATAGACATTGTAATCTATCGGGTATTTGCTGTGTCGAAGAAGTAATCAGCTTACTTCTTTGATATAGCAAACTTCTAATGGAGTATCATATCTGTTATCATTGTTATTAGGTTTACACCCACTTATCACTTATCACGGTAACAAGTGTAATATTACATATGTGTATTACATATATATTTCATATGTATATTCGGTGGTGAAAATAATGATTTCTACATAATATTCGCTGCAAAAGATAAAGTAGATCTATGCATGTTAATCTGTTCAGTTATTGTTTGTATTAGTATAGTAGGCCTATCTGTCACGAATAATCTTGGACTAGGTATAAGGTAAGTCAGTTTTCAATTATGACACATTTTCTATCTTTTGTACGAACAATAGACTAAATTATGCAGTACATATAAATACAATTATAATTTTGTTTGTAGACTTCTAATTCTTTGTTCGTACTTTGTTTTTATCTCGTCTAAGTACACAAAGTCGAAAATAGGTTCTGTTTAATTGTGTTTCTTTTTGGTTGCTTTTATTGTTTACTTATGGCGACATACCGGTAGAATGGCTAAATATAATTTCTCAGTATTTTTAAATTCAGAAATAGCCGGTGTGTGCACTAGGCTATATTCAACAAATATACATCAGCGTAGCAATATTAAAGGGACCAAAACAGGAAATGCCAAATTTCTACTTTTATATAAGCTGTATCGATAAACTATACATAGCTTATTCAAAGTTGAGAGAAATAGAGTTTTCGATCTTATATGTATGATGCGATTTTACCATATGAGGAATAATAATGGAGCCATTCATTATTATTACATTATTCACAAAAGTTCAAATATATCCGGAAATACCAGTTATATCTAAAAATTGCACATAACAAACATTGCAGAAACTACAATTTCCGATCACTAATGTCCCATACATATTACCGTACGGACTATGCTAACAGATATACACACGAAGTAAGACTTTTAGAGCTGTGGCGAGCATTGCTGACATGGAATCAATTACATCATTCAATCGTCTTGATAAAGAGTTAACAGGCAATGATGGTCGTTATTGTCGTTGTTGTTATTGCTTTCTTAAAGTGGCCATCACTCCCACATAACATAACATAACATAACATAACATAACATAACATAACATAACATAACATAACATAACATAACATAACATAACATAACATAACATAACATAACATAACATAACATAACATAACATAACATAACATAACATAACATAACATAACATAACATAACATAACATAACATAACATAACATAACATAACATAACATAACATAACATAACATAACATAACTAGAGACGAGAATTATAGCCACTGAAAACAGTTAAAATAGGCAGGTAAAGGCTCTTAAATGAGCCAAAATAGGCATTTAAATAGGCACTAACGTGTGCAGTAGGCAACAAAATAGGCATGAAAAAATTATTTATAATTTAATAACACACTCAATTTCTATAAAAGGAATTTACAAACAACGTTTCAAAGTTTTCCGGTAACAATCTTATTCTCCTCTCATGCATAATGTTTCTGTATTGAGAGAAATATCTCTCAACAACACATGAAGTGATTGGACAAAACTTCAGTGAAGTCACTTCATCTGGTTTTATTTCGCTGACAGCGGCTGCCTTCCCAAAGGTTCTCCTGACATCTTCCACAACTCTAAATGCTTCCACCAGGGATATGCCACTCTTCTCCAAATTGGTGATTGCTCCCGACAGCTTGTTAAAATTTGAAGATGCTCCGGTTTATGCAGGGCCATATTAGCTCCTAATATTGCAGTGCATATGTCTGAAGGAAATGGTTGTTGGTCGTTACCCAAAGTGGACTGGTAGGAAGGTTGCGTTGATACAGATTTCTGTACTAGCATCAGATGCATCACAGTATTTCTAAGTTGATCTATGTGGTATTTTACTCACATTTGATCTGAAAAATAATAAAATTGACATAAATTAGATTATACCTATATCTTAAATGTCTACAGTTGTGCTAATTGGCAATAATGCTTAGTATATATCATGCATTTGTTTCATAAAGAAAAAGAATATTAGAGATGATGTTTCTAGAAGTAAAAAACTTGAAAATAGGAACAAGGGAATTAGTAATTTACATGGAAATATGTCCTCAAGGATTTTCAGTAATTTGGCAGTACCGTGTCGAGTTCACCGGGTGAAAAATATGATAAAAAAGACGTGAAACGAGACCAGAGTAGCGTGGAGGAGAGATCCGTCCTTTATGCTTGCCAAGGACCCATCAAGCTGTCCCTAGCAGTATTCTTACTTATATGGAAGAATGAAAATGGAGGCATTATAAATCGCAGATTTGTGAACATTTTATTTGTTTATATTCGCCGGCTTTGGTCAGCCGGGTCATGTGTCATGAAGACTATTTTCTGTTGCCTGGAATAGATCCTGCATCATGTGTTCCCACAAGGCCGCAACCCTCGTTGAAAATTAAAAACCGCGTAAATTGAAATTGTCGTGACATACGCCAATAACCTTATTTTTGTCACAATTTAGCAAGACTCTAGAGGGGATGCTAGAGGCTTGTTAACCTGGAAGCTTACGCCCCTCAGACTCTCTTTGCCACCCCCCAAGCACAACGGTTCTAACCGGACCTCACCAATCCAGACCAACGGTCTTTTCGCTGGCCTGGTCTTGTAAATATAGTCTTGGCAACCTTGTAAAACATAGTCCTAGCCGGGCTACATTGGATCTGCAACCTGTGTTTCGCGAAGGCTTAGCGAAAGTGTAATAGAATTCACGATTTTTTAAAGGGAGTTTTAAAAATTGTATTTCACTTGTAAATCTCTATTTGCACAGGAAATGAATCACAGTTAAAAATACCGATTTAATTTTCATCCATTCTGTGACAAGAGACCACCGGCGAACTAACTCCTCGTTCAGTAACTTAATGATTATTTACATTTTAGCAATATCAATTATTGGAAGTTCACGACTAATACAGCATTGATACAAAACAACTTGCCACAACACATGCATTAATAGGCCTATATATGCTACAATGAAATGCAATCATAGTTCTCAACCACAAAAAAAAAGAAGGAACGTACGAACTTACCTCCTTACAGCAAGCTTGACAGACTACCCTTACATCCGTAGTGAAATTGTGATCCCCTGTGATCCACTGCTTCAGCCAGTAGGACTTCGAAGACTTTTCTTTGGGCATTGACCCAAATACACTTCTTCTTCTTCATCTTCCACTTTACAATAAATCACAACACGTTCTGAACATAAAGCGTACGCGTACAACAGTTCGCATCGAAAGGGAGGTACAGGGCATATGGGTTGTGCAACATAATTCGACGTTGACTGGTTCTCGCATATGTCTTAGGAGGTTGGAGGGGTTGAAGGCTTCGAGGTCAAATTGTTCCTTGTTTCTCCCGATGGAACTTTCTCTAGAACAATTTCTGGTGACTTCTGAGAATTCCCATTTTTGTTCGTGCGGTAAACAGTTATTAATAATCACTATCACTATCAGCCATATTCAATCGTTTTTACGATGTGGCCTCTTTAAGTCCGAAGCAAGGTAGGTTTTCATGAGGTCTCTCCATCTGGGACGGTCTTGAGCGATGTTCTGCCAATTGATCCCAGTAATCTTCCGGATGTCTTTATCCCATCTGTCCGGTGGTCTTCCCTTTGGTCTGAGATGATCTTTCGGACACCACTCAAGCACAAGCTTTGTCCACCTACCATCAGTTCTCCGAGCAACATGGCCTACCCACTGCCATTTTAGGGTAAATACCCTTTCTAAAATGTCACTGACCTTTGTGACTGACCTGATGTAATCTGCTCTCTTCCTGTCTTTCTTCGTCAAGCCTAGCATGAACCGTTCCATAGCTCTTTGGGTTGTTCTGAGTTTTTGCTTAACAAACTCGCACAATGTCCAGGTTTTACAACCGTAAGTCAGTACGGGGAGAACACTCTGGTCAAAGACTATCTTCTTTAGGTGGGGTGGCATGTTGGATTTGAAGATTGAAGAATTTCTTCCGTAGGCTTGCCATCCTAGTTTGATACGTCGGAAGATTTCCGGTCTTAAGTCCCCTTTCATGTTTTACAAGTTGCCCAAGATAGACAAATTCATTGACCTGTTGTAATGTGGTGTTTCCCACATGCAGCTTTCCTGCTGGGGCCCATTTGTTAAGCATTACTTTGGTTTTAGAAAAGTTCATGGATAGTCCCACTTTTTGACAGGCTGAGACAAGATCTTGTATTAGAGTTTGTAGTTCATCGATGTCGTTGGCCAAAAGTGTAATGTCGTCTGCAAACCTTAAATTGTTCAGCCTTTTCCCATTGATTTTGATTCCTGTGCTTTGCCAGTTGATTTTTGAGGCCATTTCTAATACGGCTGAGAACAGCTTGGGAGATGTGGGGTCGCCTTGCTTAACACCTCTTTGAATGGGAAAATCCGTGGTTGACACATTGATGTTCACGAAGGCTGAAGAGGTTTCGTAGATATGCTGGAGAACTCTTATGTAGGCAGCATCGACGCCGTGTTCAGCTAAGGCTTGCATAACAGCAGCGTGGCTCACCGAGTCAAAAGCCTTTTCAAAGTCCGCAAAGGCTAGACAGAGCGGCATTTGATATTCATTACTTCTGCTGATAACTTCACGAAGGGTGAGTATATGGTCGATTGTTCCAAAACCTCGGCGGAAACCTGCTTGTTCAATTGGTTGGGCAAAATCAAGCGTTGAACTGATTCTATTTGTCAGTACCTTGGTGAAAACCTCGTAAAGGACAGAAAGCAAGCTAATAGGACGATAGTTTCTGATGTCATGTATGTTCCCTTTTTTGTGCAGGAGAATTATCATTGCTCTGTTCCAAGATGGTGGGATGAATGCATTGTGTAGACAAGACGTGAATATTTTTGCCTAGTGGCTTAAAGTTTCATCACCAGCAAGTTTGAGAACGCTAACTGAAAGGTTATCGCTACCTGCGACTGATTCTTTTTTCATACTGTTTATAGCATGTCTGATCTCAGATGGGAGAACTTCCGGGACTTGGGAAATGTTGGATAAGTCAGGCAAGGACAGGTTATCATCAGCCTTCTCGTACAACTTGCTATAAAAGTTCCTGATGAACTCAAGAAGTTCTTCCCTATCAGTAATTCGTCCGTTGTCCCCATCTAATGCAATTAATTGCTTCTTTCCGATCTGTAGCTTCCTTTTAGCAGACTTCAAACTTGTTTTTTCAAGCAAGTTCTCAGAGTATCTTCGTTGAATTTCTTTAAGTCGGCTTTAATTCTCTTTCTTATGGTTTTGCACAGCTCAGAGTACTGTACTTTGTCACAGTCGGACTGAATTTTCATTTCTCTCCTCCTCTTTAGCAGGTTCCTGGTATCGTCACTGAGTTTCTTATCACGAGTGTTATTCTTTTTCAACCCTCCAATTACTTCAGCCGTATCCATTAGCATTTTTGCCAGATTTTCACCAGTTGTGTCATGTAGGCTTTGTTGAAGGGCTTTATGGAATTTCTCTTTATTTTCTTCTAGATGTTTAAGATTTATTTGTTTCTTTTTCTCCCGCACTAGTTTAAGTCGATGTTCCCTAATGTTTAACTCGGCTCTAGCCCTTATTAGTCGGTGGTCACTACCGGTATTGAATCTGTTGAGGACTGATACATCTTTAATAATTTGAGGGATGTTACAGAGAACAAAATCGATCTCATTGGTGAATTCAAAATTGGGACTTCTCCATGTCCATTTACGCCCTGAGTGTTTCTTAAAGAATGTGTTCATTATACGCATGTTGGTGTACTCGGCAAACTGGACCAATCTCTCCCCTCTCTCATTTCTCTCGTCTATCCCATAGTTTCTAATAACAGTTTCACCAGTCTTACAGGTTCCAACCTTCGCATTGAAGTCACCCATTACTATTTGAAAGTGACAGTCACTCCCCTTCTCACAGGTTTCATGTAGACTCTCATAAAAATTCTAACTCCTCGTCTGAGTGGCTTGATGTGGGCGCATACGCTTGCACAATGTGCATTTCGTATTTCTTAGAAAGTTTTTGAACTAATCGCGCAATTCTACTTGAAGTACCTTCTAATACAGAGACCTTGCTTACGAGATGTCGGTTGATTAGGAATCCTACTCCATTAAGCCCTCCTTCTGGTTCACCACAGTAATAGAATAAATTACCAGAATTCAAAAGGTAACACCCTTCTCCTTTACGGCGTACTTCAGATAGACCGATTACGCTCCAGTTCATCTTTCCAAATTCATCTTCGAGCTCTTCTAATCTGTTATTGCTTAATAGAGAACGACAGTTGTACGTGCAGAGCTGGTAGGTTTGGATTTTTCCTGTGGTTGTTTCTCTTTCACGGGACATCAAAGTAGCACCCACCCGGAGATCCGATTGTGGGGATATTTTACCTCCGGAATGTAGGAATTTCACCTTAATATCACTCATTGTCTTTTGACTTAAAGGATGTGAAGCATAATCACCACGCCTGCTTCATTGACGGATTGGTGATCCTCCCGCACTGATCGGCTCGCCGACCCAGCTTCCCGCTGGGATTGGTTACCCGAACCTTCCGCTGGGTTGCTCGGCTTAACGGAGACACCTCTTGTAGGTTACGTGCTTGGAGTTGGAGTGTGAGAGGCTAGAGGACTCAAACTTGCCGAGTCCTTATGTTATTGTTGCAAGATGGATTACAACGACGCATCACACTCCCATTATGCCCCCAGATATTAATAAAAGAGAAGATAATTCTGTCGAGCACACTACCTACAATCTTAATGCACTGGTAGAAAATCGGCTTTTTTCAAATACAGTCAAAAGGCATCAAATAGGCAATTAAACTCCAAATAGGCACACACTCCTGATATAGGCATTTATGGACACAATAAAACTAACGAAATATAGCTAAAAAGACCCTAAACAAATTTATATCTCAAAATCTTACGTTTCCGAACACAGGAATAAAATAGGCAAATTCTAGTCTCTATACATAACATAACATATAACATATTTTTACATCGTTATGCCCTACTTAGGAGCTCGACTGAACCAGCTTAGCTGATGTGTTGGCCTTGTTCTCCTCCCAAAATCTCTTCATCCTCTCGCTGAGCTTCTTCTTTCGTTCTGTCCAAGTTATAGTGGCTCTGGTGTTGGGTTTATCTTCAAACTGGTGATTGTCGATTTTGGTTCTGAATGTACATCTGCCCTATACAATGTCTTCCGGGATGTTGAATTCCTATAGAGACCTGTTTCAATTTCACGAAGCCAGCTGTTCTTGGTTTTCGATGAAAGGGCCAGGTTGAGAATTATCTTAGTTAGTCTCTTACTGTTCATTCTGATAATGTGTCCACAAAATTTCAATAGTATTTTTCGAAAAGTGTAAGATATATTTTCAGAATGACAATATATTTCCTGGGATGATGTTTTCCTCCATTTTTCCTCTATACAAACTGGGCCAAAAATGTTTCTTAAAATTTTCCTTTCCTGTTTCTCCATGTATTTAGTTGGAGACCCGTCCCCAATGATTAAGGTTTCTGAAGCATATAACGCTTCAGGTTTGTGTTATAGTGTCAAGTTTTGCTTTTCGAGATATTGATTTTTAATGTACCAGTTCCACATGATCCTGTAAGCTTTCAGTAATTTGGAAATTATTTATTTGCTTCGCGGTTTAAACCAGAGGGCTGAAAAATTTATCCATAATATTTGAATTGGTTCACCTGAAAGATTTTGCCTAATTTAGTTATCATAGGTTGTCCATCTAATTATCGTGCAGCTTCTTCCGTGTATTGAGTTTTCTCATACGATATTTGAAGTCCCGCTTTGAGGGCAATTTCACGTAATTTTTCAATGGAATGAATTGCTCCTTCCCTTTTATTGGAAAGTATTGCTATGTCATCCGCAAAGGCCAGACAGTGCAAGTGAATTCTATCTTTAAGTAGTCTGCTAGGTCCTGATTACTTTATCAAGTACAAGATTGAACAGTAACGGAGATAATCCGTCTCCTTGACGGACTCCGTTGTTAATAATAAACGTCTCAGATATTTCGCCTAGGAATTTAACTTTTGAAGTAGTACCAGTTCATGTTTATCTTATTAATGCCCTTGTTTTTCATTCACGTGAAATTCCTGTATAGTATTGAAAAGTGTTTGACGGTATATAGAGTCATATGCTTTTTTGAAATCTACAAAAATAATAACAGTTTGTCTGGTTTTGCGTATTTGTAGGATAGTTTTAAGATTTAAGGATGTGTTCTGTACAAGATCTTCCTTTTCGGAAACCTGCCTGGTATTTACCTGTTAGATGGTCTGTTTGTTTCTGAAGTCTAGTGAGCAAGGCTTTGGAAAAAAATGTAAGCAACTGGTATCAAGCTAATTCCTCTATAATTATTGATGTTTTTTCTATCCCCTTTCTTGTGTATTGGGTGGATTAGCACACATTTCCGATCTTCAGGGATTTCGTCAGTGATCCAGATGTTTTGAAGAATAGAATGGATTTTCCGGGCTAAGCTCTCACCTCCTATCTTCAGCATTTCGGCAGTTATGCCTTCTTCCCCTAGGGCTTTTCTATTTTTGAGACCATGGATTATTTCTTTAGGGGATTCACAGTTTAAAATATCCTTGAAATACAGTGCTAGAAGTTTGCAGTTTTCTTGATTATTCGTTTCTAATGTTCCATCCGGGCGTTTGAAGCAAAGACCACGTGTCTGACAATTTGACAATTCTTCTAGGAAAGTTTTGTAGAAGTTACGCTTACTGTTTTTGTAAAATCTTGTTCAATTTTTGCCAATCTGTAGTGATCATGATGATGATTATGATGATGATGATGCTTGTTGTTTAAAGGGGCCTAACATCTAGGTCATCGGCCCCTATCGGCATTGATCATATTTGCGTTTCTCAGACTTGATGATATTTTGATGTTTGTTTCTGTATTTTGGTGAATTCCCGACAGGTTAGTTCAGTTTCATGAGAATTCCATTTCTGTCAGGTTTTATTTCTAAAGTTTATGGCGTTGTCACAGGTTTCATTCCACCACCTATGTTTGCGTTCCCCAGGTGGTGTGCCAACATTTCGAGAAGCCTTCAAAAGTATGTCTTTGAGTTCTACCCAGTTCAAAGGATTGTGAGTAGAAATACTTTCAGTGAAAGTACTGGTGTTCTGTTTAAGGAATTTCGGATCGACGCGCAGTTTTTTTGTTTTTCTTGGTTTGGACCTTTTTGGTTGAAATCTTACCTTGATTAAGGATTGATAGTGGTCAGAGTTAATGATTCCTATTTTAACTTTAACATTCATAATTTATTTTTGATTGTTCTTGGAAATAGCCACATAAACTATTTGAAATTCTGCTAAGTGAAAATTTGGGAGATCTCCAAGTTTTTCTTGTGTGGAAGCGTTCGGAAATGTGTTGACATTAATTTCAGATCAAAATATTTGCAAAAGTCAGTTAATCTTTCTGCATTTTACTAGTCCTATTGTGCGCTGGGTATAGTCCTACAATGGTCCTGAATTTCTTTTCTCTACCAATTTTGGCATTAAAATCTCCCAATAGAATTTTTATGTGATGTTTTGGAATTGTGGCTGTAGTTTTTTCTAGCAATTACCAGAAGTCTTCCATCATTTGTGGATTTTTTCGATTGGATTTATTGGTGGGAACATGCGCATTAATCAATGTATACGCTTTGTTTCCCGATTTAATGGATAATGTTAAAAATTCTTTCAGAAGGTGAAGAAAAGTTAAGTATTGAGTTAATAATATTTCTTCTTACAGAGAATCCAGTTGGAAATTGTAATGGCTCCTTATAAATGGAGATTTCTGGCTTGCCTTTGTAAATTCTACAATTGTCTGAGTCAAAATGATTTTCATCCGTTTTCATCCGTTTCCTGAAGTGCTAAAATTTGGATGTTTAAGTTATCCAACATGTCCGTTAATTGCTTTCACTTCCCAGTTTTCCGAAGTGTGTTGATATTTAGACTACCAATAAAAGTGTTACATTTTGGGCAAAGAGATTTGGGAAGCTACGATACATTCCCGCATGATGTTCTCGGTCCCCCACAGTCCGATGACCGAGAAAAATTAGAATGTCTACTAGTGCCCGGGGTAGAAGCATCGTTGAAAAACGATATCAAGCTAATAGTTTGAGGGTATTGGGAAGATTGATTGTGATCAACTTCAATGTTACAACTAAGTAATGAGCCTTAGAGGTTGCCTCAAGATGTTCTCTGGCTGTCATTTTACGGCATTGAGCCAACCCTCCTCCTTTACTCGGGCTTGGGACCGGCAACAGGAACTACTGAGCTACTCAATCCACCCAGTAGGTACTACAGGTGGAGTTAATATATTATTATTCACATTTTTGTTATAATGATATTCAAGCAATTGTACAGACTTTAGGAAATCAAAACACAGTAAACCTTAATTTACTCTACATTTTAAAGCAGAATTTGAACCCATAAATTTCCGAACAATTCCAGACGTGGCAATGATCACCGTCTTCTGCATGGTCTTCTAGGTGTTGGTGTTGACATCCAACTTTTTCAGTCCTTCTACCGGAGTTTTAGGCATATCAGCTGTATTCTAAAGGATGATTGGTACAATTATCACCTCTTCATAGTGCCATAGTCAATGAATATGGTCTGCCAGTGGTGTATACTTGTTGATTTTCTCGGTATAATTTTCATGGAGGTTCCCAATGTTCGGGACAGAGCGACACGTTTTATTTTCTCTAACACCACTATATCCGGTCTATTGTGGATAGTCGTCTTATCCGTAGTAATTGTTCGGTCCGAGTACATTTAAATCTTGTCATTTTCGACTATATTTTGAGGGCTGTACTTAAAATAGGGAAGTCTTTCATCCACCAGTCTGTATTTAATATCAAGTTCTTGGTGTAAAATCTTGGCAACCGAGTCGTGGTGTTCCTTAGGCCTATACTCCCTTCCTGAGAAGTGTGAGCATTCGGAAGTAAAACGATGGATGGTTTCTTGCGTTTGGCAGCCATATCGGAACGAGTCCCTCATGACTATTGGGTCACTCATCATGTTTTTCAGGTAGCTTCTGGTTGGAAGGACTTGGTCTTGTATAGCCAACATAAAACCTCCTGGTTCGGGGATCATTTGCCCTGCAGTCAGCCAAACGTTCGATGCTTCTAAATCAATATTTTTTTTTCTAACTAAGTAGGGATGCTTCCCATGTAACTGTTTTGATAGCCATGCGACTAACGTTTGGAAATCAGTTCTTATTATTCTTCTGCTCCTTCTTAGTATTATTATCATCTTTTCATTCAGAACTAAAAGCGTATTCTATTATATTTGAAAAATATTGTCAAGAAATCCACCAGATGTTTTTGAATATTATCCCTCTTCATCTCGAGACGAATGTTGATTTGATACCACTGCTGGCGTGATAGCCGTGTGACATCATCACTGGATTCTCACCACGGTTCAAATCCAGACGATAGAATATGGGTTTTTAAACGAAGAGTTGCGTCCCTGTGGTTCATATTCGACGAGAAACTTAAGGTCTTGTTGTTATTATCACGATATGGGTAGTCACGTAAAACTACAAACTTGACTGGTTTATTTTTCTTTTTGTGTTGGTAGGTGTTTAAACAACCAGGGAAGCTTACTGTACAATCATAATCTTCCTAGCGTTTTCCCCATATTGGTGCACGGTACACTAAACGACACATTGACCTCCACTTCGTTCTTTCCAATGCATCGTTAGGGCCTAGAGGAATGTAGTGCATGTGTTCCTCAATTCTTTCGAACTAACGCTTCTTGGGCCGATCGCGAGGTCGATTACACGGCTGGGATGAGATGGAATACCATATTTACCACAGATGATTTCGCACGGCGTAAAAACTTGGGAATACCAAATGCGGCGGGTTTTCGTGCACGTTTTCCACAACCACAACAACATATGTATTATTTTACGGCTAGTTTCGTTCGTGACACGATTCAGTCGGGCCAGACTAAGCAGCCAGTAAGAGGTGTGCATCACCGTAGCAAGCGGAGTTTATTCATGTTTGACTGTCACATTCAGAGCTGTACAGCGACTGGTTGGCAATCTTGCGGACTTCGGACTTAAAGTGAGTGGACCTTCATGATCCCTGAGAACTCCAGTAGTTTTCCACCACTTCATTCAGGCCACATTAACTCAAGCATGAGCATCCAGAAGAGTGTCACCGTCAGAGTTAAGAACCAAGGTACTCGAATTCGTTTACGTTGTTGAGATCACTGTCATCTTATCTGAACGGTTCCACTCGATGGCCCGCACTCCACGTAATCTGCTGATCCGCAGACCATTGTCCGCTAGCCTGTTGTTCCAGTTATGAACCTGCTCTTGGATCCATAGACGTTTCTCAGCGGCCAATAATATATCATCGGCATATACGAGGGACCATGCGTGTGGGAGTTGGAGATTTGAGGTGGCTGTGTCAATACTTTAACGTGGAGATAGGGCTGATCCTTGGTGCACTCTAACGTGAATTGGAGTCGGGAACGGTATTCCAGATGGGCAGCGGTCAGTGTGGTGGAATTTCAATAGATAGGGATGCAATGTATCCGCTGTGAATGCCAAATGATTTCGTATGGGACGCGGTTGATGGCCTTCTCTGGGTGTGGGAAGGCAATATGGATTGATTTATTCTTTTATCTCTACTTTCCATGAGCCGAACAGCATGAATAGCATGAACAGTGCTGCATCCCTTCACAAAACCATTGTCTTTTGCAGTGATGGTGGCGATACTCCCTAATTTACAACAAAACTCACGAAAGTACAAATGCCAAAACATATGACTGAATTCACTCGCACTAAATGCACGTGCCTACTGCCTATGGCGTTCCGACACTGTTACGTGAAGCAACAACAGCTCGTGGAAGGGCGATGGCAGTAAAATCAGCTAAAGTAAGCCAGACAAATGGAAAAATTATAAAAGAATAGCGATAGAGATATCTGGTTCATTTTCCTACCTCCTATCTGAGTGTTTGTCTTCTATTAATGGAGCTTATAACGAGAAACATCTTGAAGTGACCTGGATAATATATGACCTTTCAGGTTATTGCTGGACCTACAAACTCCTTGTCAACAAGCCTGCTTTATATGCGTGAGTATGGAGAGGGGTTGAATCCAAAATATTATTCATGACCCCTAAAAGAGACTGCTTCCCCCACTTCTCTCGCATTTTTCACTCAATATTCACATACACTCACACAAGCGACCCCTCTTTGTAAAAATGCTTTCCTGATTTGACTATGGACTAAAAGCTTCAATGGACCCAGAGCATGTATTAGCGACTCGGAAAACATTATCCACTTCATTTCTATATCACTGAATGACATTCTCCGCATGCAAGTGGCGCTCAGTTAATAAAGAACCGGGCCGATCTCCATAAGTACAGTTTATACATCCCAATTGGGATAGAATCATGAACACATTCAGTTTCACTTACGCTATTTCATTCCTTTCTCTTGTAAAAAACCGTGCGAGTTGGCCGTGCGGTTAGGGGCGCGCAGCTGTGAGCTTGCATCCGGGAGAGAGTGGGTTCGAACCCCACTGTCGGTAGTCCTGTTAATGGTTTTCCGTGGTTTCCTATTTTCACACCAGGAAAACGATTGGGCTGTACCTTAATTAAGGCCGCGGCCGCTTCCTTCCCACTCCTAGCCCTTTCCTAACACATCGTCGCCATAAGACCTATCTGTGTCGGTGCGACGTAATGCAACTAGCAAAATATATATATATATATATATATTGTACAAAGATATAACATTTGACAAATAACTTGAGATGAAGGATGTTCTTTTAACTTATCTAACACACATCACTATACCACTATCTCCCGAACGCAAGCTTACAGCTAAATGATTCGTACCGCGCAGCCAACTCGCTTAGTTTGGCAAAAGACTGAAGAATACTAGGATCCTTTACCTGCATCATCATTACGAGAGACTAAGATTGAACTTAAAAAAAAAAAAAAAAAAAAGAAATTGCTTTACGCCGCATTGACAGGGATAGGTCTTACGGCGACCATTGGAGAGGAAATGGCTAGGATCGGTTCAATCACTGATCACCATTTAGGGCAGTTGCCCAGGTAGCAGATAACCTATCTGTTGTTTACCTAGTCTATTCTTAAATAATTGCAAAGAATTTAAAATTCATTGAATTATTCCAATCCCTAACTCCTCTTCGAATACACGAATATTTGCCCCAAATTTTCCTCTTGTATTCTAGTTTTATCTTCATATTGTGATCTTTCCTACTTTAAAACTACCGAAGTTATTTGTATACTAATGTCATTCAAGGCCATCTCTCCACTGGCAGCTCGGAACATACCACTTAGTCGACAATCTCGTCTCCTTTCTCCTAAGTCATCCCAGCCCAAACTTCGTAACTTTTTCCACCCAGAACAAATCGAGCTGCTTTTCTTTTCTTTTATTTTTTTCAGTTCTCAAATCAAGTAATCCTGGTGAGGGTCCCGTACACTGGAACCATACTCTAGTTGGAGTCCTACCAGAGACGTATATGCCCTCTCCTTTACATCCTTACTACAACCCCTAAATACCCTCATAACCATGCACAGAGATCTGTATCCTTTATTAACAATACCGTTTATGTGACTACCCCAATGGAGATCTTTCCTTATATTAACACCTAGTTACTTAAAGTGGTCCACATAAGGAACTTTCATCCCTTCAACACAGGGTTGAGAAAGTAGCGGCCGTGGCCTTAATCAAGGTACAACCCCAACATTTTCCTGGTGTGAAAATGGGAAACCACGGAAAACCATCTTCAGGGCTGCCGACAGTGGGATTCAAACCCACTATCTTCCGAATGCTGAAGGAATTTCAAAATGGACATACAAGGCCCAAGTTTGAAGCGGGCGTTAAATTATGTTCGTACCTGCAGAAGTGGAGATACAGTATATAAGAACATATGTTGGGTATTTAGGCTGAAGGCTAGTTTGGTCCTCCAAAGCTCCGCCAACAGCTATCATAGATGTGTCAGTGGAGAGGCATGCTAGGGAAATGAGGAGTGAGGTAGTTTCCCGTTGCTTTCCTCAGTAAGTCAGAAGTTGCTATTACATATCAGTCTGACTAGCCCACTGAAATGCATGCACCAACCGATCCTATTAGCGACATTTACACACTATTCATAACAGGGACTGGCTGGATAAGGAATGGTATTGCTAGCTTCTCTCATTTTCCTGTCACTTTCGTATGACCAAAGCCAAGGAAAGACTGAGACAGGTCAATGAAAGTAACAAATTTATTCTCTCCCATACCAGAAGACATCGTGCACTGTAAACATTACATCTTCCCAGCAAAGGCAAATATAAGAATACATGGGCCTGGAAACAAAGAAAAACGTAAGAATCGATAGGTAGAGTTTACGGTAAGACCTATGGGAGTTTAAAATACATTTATTTTGAAGCTAGAACTTCTGTATATATATTATTAATCTTTATAGTCATTGAACAAAAGGGAAATAATTGGACTCGGTGAGAATTTAAAAATAATAATAGGAAATATTAGAGATTTCTTTGTTATTTGTATAATGTTATTCACGAAATTAGAAACAAGTTGGATACTCTGCGCTTCAGGGAATATTAGATCTGTTCAAGCCATCTGCTTGTAAAGTGAACAAGCTTGACTGCCTCATTGATATGTGTGTTTTATGACACGACCATGGCACGAACATCAGCTGGCTGTAAGCCCTACATCTCGATAGGACGGAATATGTGATATTCATCGATAATAATCATTGGGAATCGAAAATCAATCTTCCTCGTACAATTCACAAATATACTATGTACAAACAAGACTAAGCAATTCTGCTCCCTCATCTTCTAGGCCGAAGTAGAAGAAAAACTGTATGAAGCTCGCGAGGCCCAAGAAGTTTTTGTTTTAACGTCTTTCTTTTTGCTATTTGCTTTACGTCGCACCGACACAGATAGGTCTTATGGCGACGATGGGACAGGAAAGGCCGAATGGGAAGGAAGCGGCCGTGGCCTTAATTAAGATACAGCCCCAGCATTTGCCTGGTGTGAAAATGGGAAACCACCGAAACCATATTCAGGGCTGCCGACAGTGGGATTCGAACCCACTACCTCCTGGATGCCAGTTCACAGCTGCGCGTGCCTAACCGCACGGCCAACTCGCCCGGTAAACGTCGTTTTTGGACCAACTTTCTTCGGGGTAGTTTAGTGCCGAGGCTGATGACGTTTTTTATAAATTGAATCATCAAACTCAATAGAACGTGGAATCATTAACTGTAATAACCATTATTACACGATTGGATGCCCTCTACATTTATCACCAAGAACTATCTTCTTCTTCTTCTCAGCCTTGTCATACAGGTCAGGCGTTGGCTTATCTAATTTTCCACCTCCAGGTGTTCCTGTCCCCATCTTCGTCTCGTTTCCAGCCTTTCTCTGCCAGGTCTTCAATTATCTTGTTCCTCCATCTCAACTTTGGCCTTCCTTGCTTTCTTTTACCATTTACCACCAAGTTTTCGACTCTCCCCCCCCACACACATACTCCTCGTCGCTGCACGTGATCATTTCGTCTCCATTCCCTTTCCTGAATTTTCCTCCACAGGCATCCCACTTTTACTGTTCCTCTAGTGCGTCGATTTCTTATTTTATCCTCTCTGTGGCCCCACACATCCAGCGTAATATCCGAATTTCTGCCACTCCCAACTTACTTTTTTGGACCTTAGAAATGGGCCACGTTTTCGCACATCGTACCCACACGCACTCCTGACTTGTACACCTTCGCTTTCAGTTTGCATTAACGGAGGTCTATTGCTGTACCTACATCAATAAGATATTACATTGTGTTATTATGATAGGTTTAGATACAAGTCCCAGAACCATATTCCATGTGGCTAGACTAGTATTTACATATTCGATCCTTCGGAACTCATTAGTACACACTGCGTACTATAAGGAGCAGTCGCTACAACGTGACCATGGAATTTTATTCAAAAGTAATTACCTAAAACATTAATACATTTATCCCACTGGGAGACGAGACGATCAATTCCAGTTTTGTGGAAAGAGCTAGGTCGCTGACGGATCTACAACCGCTCCTACTCTTGCAATTCCTCATCCGAATGAAACTGACGTCCAAGAATGTCTTTCTTCCTCCGCGATTCGTCGGGGATCCCGGATGAGGCCATCAGTCCGCCCTTTCACGTCACGAGTAATGGCTCGATGGGCCTGTTCTGGGCGCGCATCATCTTGCAGTGATGTGCGTCCTACTCGGAATCTCCTGTGTCACGCGTGCTCACTCGTCATGCCTGTCCTGGGCGCGCATCTTTTTGCAGTGATACGCGCCCTTCTCGGAATCTCCTATGTCACGCGTGCTCACTCGTCATGAACATGCGATGTTCGCCATACACAGCAGACATGCGACGATGAGTTTCACGAACTCCAGCACCCTCATCCTCCAGAAAACAGACCACTCTTCTCTGATCTTCTTTGATTGCCTCAATTTCTACAGTTGGACGAACACACTAGACCAGTCCGCGCACCAACAAAGACATAACCCAACAACTGCTTGCATCTGTGAGTTGTCACTCTCCTACCATAGCGATGGCAGTAGCGATACGTAACAACAGTGTTGCCACCTTTCGCGTGGAATGTGTGATATGGCGGGTGTTCCCTGCCCCTTACATACTTGTAGGCTGAAAATTGAATATACTGTACCGGTGTATTATATATACAAGTATATTAATACAATCACCAAGCACAAGATGCAGCCACCACTCTGCACTTCTCACTTGTACTGTCAACACTTAATCGATACGGAACATTTTATAAAACTTTTATAAGAAAAATATTTTTAGAAAAGGTTATACAGTACGTGACAGATGTGACATGTGGGGATGTGAGTTTCTAATGTGCACAATACGGTGGTGGTGGAGTCTTCAAGTTCTCTTATTGGCAGAGTTGGCAAATATGAGCCTGAATATGATTTTCCGTGTTTACCCATTTTCGTACCAGATAAATGTCACCATTTTTCTATTCTTAGTAGGGTGACTCAATATTGAAGGAAGGATTGAGGGACAAGACAGTCAAAAATGGGAGACTTTCCACAATTTTGGGAGACAGCTACATTTTTATCAATAATTTTAAAACGACAAAAATGTTAACATGTTGCTAGATACCTCCTTCTTTGACCAAAATGCTTACTGAAATGATAACGTAGAAAAATGCATTTCGTCTTTACTGTACCATTATTTCTTTTCAGTCTGAATTTCGTCTTTACTGTACCATTATTTCTTTTCAGTCTGAATTTCGTCTTTACTGTACCATTATTTCTTTTCAGTCTGAGGGTTGAAGATCCTTCGTCCATGAGATACATACTGAACGTCTTCTTGTAAATTTATAAAATGTCTTGTGGACATTCCTTCGGTCAGGATATATGTATGGCGTGTTGGTTTTCCACTTAGCATTATATGCATATACTCGTCTATTTTTCTCTTTTGCTTTCTTAGGTTTAAATCATGGCGTAACACTCTTTGTCGGACTACGAAGTTAGAATCTATCCCGAGAGGATCTTCGGTTCACATACAATTTACGGCAGGGCTATTTAAACCACTATTCACGTTTTTTATTCAGCTACGCTCACATGTATGCCCGAAAAATATTTAGACATACAGCACTACTACTCTATTGGGTTTGCCTCCCTGACTGAATGCTCCGCGGACCGTTCTTCTGTCCACTTGAGTACCGGCTTCGATTCTGGGTCAGAGAATTAAACCATGACTGGTCAATTCTCTGGATGGAGAACTATACTGATAACCATCACGAACCATCCACTAGCTGAATTAATCCCATCACGTAGGGCTGCATTATGAAGGGCATCCATCCATGAAACAGGGCTAAATTCCACATGCCATGCCGCTCCCAGTTAACTGGGAGTGCATAATTAAAAATGGCACGTATATAGCCAGAAATGAATTCTACTATTACTGTTTAAGGTCTACGTTTCTCAGTGCGGTCATCCTATATTTTTTGTTTTGTTTTGGCCAGTCACATAAACCAGTGCATTCATATCGAATGTAGTCAAATTTTATTCGGATATTGACAGGATAGTAATAACTTGTTTTAATTAGCATTGTTTATTGTGGCATGGTTATCATCTTTTTCTATAACGTCTAAGAATGGGAAGTCAATGGTTTTGAAAAATCATAAGACAGTACTTCCAACACGAGTAAATCCCATTTGTTTGTACCAATATTTTCGGAAGGTTTACATATGTGTACCTTGTAAATAGCCTATATGATTTCTAAGTATTAAGAAGATCACTATCCAGTTGTTGTTTAAATTTTACGCTTCCAATAATAATAATAATAATAATAATAATAATAATAATAATAGAGCCTTCATGGCTTAGGCGGCATCGCTCCAGCCTCTTACTGCTGGGTTTCGTGGTTCAAATCCCGGTCACTCCATGTGAATTTTGTGCTGGACAAAGCGGAGGCGGAGAGGTTTTCCCGGGTACTCCGTTTTTCTCTGTCATATTTCACTCCAGCAACACACTCCAATATCATTTCATTTCATCTGTCATTCATTAATCATTGCCCCAGAGGAGTGCGACAAGCTTCGGCAGCCGGCACAATTCCTATCCTCGTCGCTAGTTGGGGGCTTCATTCATTCCATTCCTGATCCGGTCAAATGAATGGAAACAGGCTATTGATTTTTTCATTAATAATAATAATAATAATAATAATAATAATAATAGAAATAAATAACAAATATGTGTCTCATAAAGGCTAATGTAGGCCTGGGAGTGGCCAAAATGACTGCTGCCCAGGTAGAGGCCTGCACATATTTGACGGCATGTGGCCAGCGTGCCGACATCCTCGAGGCGTATTGCTTGGCTTTCATGACCCGAGCTCAGTTCTTCTCATACCAAAGATCTCCTCAGATGGTCTCACATTCAATGACCTAATTTCAACCCTTAGATAAGAATTATCCACCAAGGCAGCTACTGTTCCCTTGAAGTACAAGTTGATCGTATTGAGATGATGTTTTCTGACTGGTCTTTACAGATGGCTGAATACAGAATAGATGGGCCAGATTACCACAGCTAACCCTTCATAAGAGCAACACACATACAAATCGAGACTTTTATTGGTTTGAAAAATTGGTATTTGAAACGAATGAGTTCCAAGTTTCAACATTTCCATGCAGAGAAAAGGGCAAGCGATCAATTCACTAGTCATTGCCCCTCCCCATGTGAGTGAGTGAGGATGGGGGTGGGAGGGAGGGAGCTGGCCGCTGTGCTAAAACTTCATTTTCCCAACTTACGGAAACTTTTATGCATGCCTCATAAATTTAATTCATGCTAATACCCAACACCGGAACGGCCGCCAGACTTCTTTGACTGCCTCTTACGATTCCTTTTAGTGAATTCTCAGCCTCGCTGGCGACAACACATCACGTCACACTCAGATTTATGAGTGTGACAAAGAGCAAGGGACGATTAGCAGGCTTTCTGGGATCGTTCTATTTTATTTTTAAAAGCCATTCTTTGGAATGAAGAGATTCGAGAAATAAAAATGGAGTAATTTTTCTTCTTCCAGGCATTTTCTCAGTTATTTGAGATCAGCATTACATGTGTATGTTGCCCAGTTTTACGGTCGAATACCCTTCCCAGCGCCAATCCTACGTGAAGGGAATTCACTATTGTGTGTGTCTGTGGTGGTTGGTAGCACGATGCCTTTCTTTTTTCAAATATTTCAACATCGTGTCTACTCAGATGGGATAGAAAAGGTCTACGGCTGGGTAGGAAGCAGCTGTTGCCTTAATTAAGGTTCATTCCCACCACTTGTACGGTATGAAAATGGGAATTCATGGAAAACCAACTTCAAGGCTGCCGAGGGTGGGGTTCGAACCCATTTTCTCCCGAATGCAAGATGACAGCTACGTGACCCAAACTGCGCAGCCACTCGCTCCGTAGAACTGGAATTATTCAAGATCCTCAGTCTATATCTTCTTCTTCTTCTTTATGTGTTTACCCTCCAGGGTCGGTTTTTCCCTCGGACTCAGCGAGGGATCCCACCTCTACCGCCTTAAGGGCAGTGTCCTGCAGCTTCAGATTCTGGGCCTGGGGATACAACTGGGAAGGACGGTCAGTACCTCGCACAGGCGGCCTCACCTGCTATGCTGAACAGGGGCCTTGGTGGGGGATGGGATGATTGGAAGGGATAGACGAGGAAGCGGGAAGGAAACGGGCGTGGCTTTAAGTTAGGTACCATCCCGGCATTTGCCTGGAGGAGAAGTGGGAAACCACGGAAAACCACTTCCAGGATAACTGAGGAGGGAATCGAACCCTCTACTCATTTGACCTCCCGAGGCTGAGTGGACCCCGTGCCAGCTCTCGTACCACTTTTCAAATTTCGTGGCAGAACCGGGAATCGAACCCGGGCCTCCGGGGATGGCAGCTAATCACACTAACCACTACACCACAAAGGCGGCCCCATCAGTATTACTCATCACAAATTCAGTATCACACTGTACGGTTACAACGGCTGTAGTTTCTGATAACCACAACTGAATGCTTCAAAACAAGTCCAAGTTTTTTGTTCTTTTCTTGTTCTACGTTTATCCTGGGCTGAGAAACAGTTGCTGTAGAACAATGATAAGAATTTCATTATCATCAGATAAGTAGTTTTTCATGTATATATTTTTAAGTGAGCGGTTCCTAGAGAAGAAGCCAAAAACCCTGACAATATTTACTATGACCACAAATAAAAAATCAATGAACTTCAAAAATAATTTGTCTTACATGCTATAATACAGAATTAAACAAGTAAAATATTGGTATTATCTAATGCGATAGGCCTATCGGTTCGTTAGTAATTAAACAAGTAAAATATTGGTATTATCTATTGCAATAGGCCTATCGGTTCGTTAGTAATTAAAAAAAAGTAAAATATTGGTATTATCTATTGCAATAGGCCTATCGGTTCGTTAGTAATTAAACAGGTAAAATATTGGCATTATCTATTGCAATAGGCCTATCGGTTCGTTAGTAATTAAAGCTTAAACTCGAGTGTCCAAAACAAAAAAATATCCGACAGTAGGGTAAATAACATCGGGAATTTCACAATTGAAAAAGCTTAAAGAATTTGAACTTTCAATTCTTGTTGATCAAATATGACTCCTAAATAGATTGAAACTAATACATGCTTTGGAACATCTGGATTTGAAAACAAGCTCAGGGGATGACAGTGAAGCGGGCTGCACTACTATACACACCTCGGTGTGACGTAAAGCAAATTGAAAAACAAATTCAGTTCTTCTAAGGTAAGTTACGGGTGTATTCTGCCCGAAGGCAAGTCCAAACCTCCGCAGAGTTGTGTCTGAGCCGGAGTTTACGTACATTAGAGTGGCCAGTTCCTTTCCGCTCCCCAATTCCCTTACCCCTCACCAACAGTGCGTGGCAACCCGTCCAAACCTTGACCACGCCTAATGTTGCTTAACTTCGGAGATCTCACGGGATCCGGTGTTTCAACACGGCTACGGCCGTCTTGATGATAGTCTATATTCGCAATTGGCGAAATAAAATTATGGTTCTCTTCTGGGAACGTAATAGGGAACATGCATGATCCGGGGTTTTAATTAAAAATATGCTAATTTGACTCAAAATTTCATGCAGAATTCAAAAATGTGATCAGAATGTACAAATAATAACTCCAAACATGATAAAACTCTAAATCAATGTACGAAACTGTCACGTGACGCAAGTACGCGATCTCATTGGTCTGACGTCATCGTACAGGTTGACTGAATTAGCAGACGAAATAACACATAGTGTGCTGTGAGAAGCAGGATACACTTCGCGTATTTCTACTTTACGTTAGTGTCTGGTATGGTTAAATTCGAGGTCTATACATTGGATAATAATCTGAGTGGTATATTTTAGACTTAAAATGAATCCGGCGCAGACAGTGAGGCAGAAAACTTATAAATGGTGTAGAGTTCTCGCATACCATACCAAACAAATTGTTTATAAATGTTCCAAAGACGCTAAAACTAGGGAGAAATGGATTTTGGCGAGCCGGAGAAATGCTGGTGATATATCGGAAAAGTCTACAGTTTATTTTTTTGAAGATTTTAACGTAAGATGAATTTGTTTGAATTTTCAAATCACTTTTCCATGTCAGCTGTTCTAGTGGTAAAACTTTAAATTTTAATGTATGATGCTTTATTTAAATGCTTCAATTACATCTTGGAATATGAAAGTAATAAACAGTGCATTAATTAATGCTGATTATTAAAGTATTCTCCAAACCTAACCTATGTTTTGGGTGATCCATGTCAAGATAATAAATCAAAGGGGTTATGAACCATTTTGACAGCTCTAATTCTACCAATATATCTTGGCATGGGACAGTTATGTAGGTCTTCATTGAAGAGCTTAATTGGTAAAGAAATTTAGGCTATATATAAATACTCTATAATGTAACAAAGAATAGGCGTGTACATCATGAAAGGAAACAACGTGAATTTAACAAATGTATAACTCTACACAAAACCAATGCTTGTCTGTTGGGGTCTTATAAGTTAACAATGCTCAATTATAATAATTATCATAATATTAATAAAATAAATAACATAATTGCACACAGGTGAAAATAGTGATGTAGGTGTTTAAAATATTATCCAACTTAGCCTAAGTTTTAGGTTATACAAGCCAAGTCAATAAACCGAAGGGTAAAAATACCGCGCGAGTTGGCCGTGCGGTTAGGAGCGCGCAGCTGTGAGCTCGCATCCGGGAGGTAGTGGGTTTTGAACCCCACTGCCGGCAGCCCTGAAGAAGGTTTTCGGTGGTTTCCTATTTTCACACCAGGCAAATGCTGAGGCTGTACCTAAGGCCACGGCCGCTTTGTTCCCATTCCTAGGCCTTTCCTGTCCCATCGTCGCCATAAGACCTATATGTGACGGTGTGACGTAAAGCAAACAGCAAAAAAAAAAAAAAAAAAAAAAAAAAAAGTAAAAGTCACAGCACCCAAAGACATTCCTTCATTGAGAGACTAAAATGTCACCAGGACACTTTTCTTGCCTGATATGCTCAGCTTGTTAAAAGCCAAATGTAATTAATGTTATTGGCTTCACGCCCCGCTAACTACTTTTACGATTTTCGGAGACGCCGATGTGCAGGAATTTAGTCCTGCAGGAGTTCTTTTACGTGCCAGTAAATCTACCGACACGAGGCTGACGTATTTGAGCACCTTCAACTACCACCGGACTGAACCAGGATCGAACCTGCCAAGTTGGGGTCAGAAGGCCAGCACCTCAACCGTCTGAACCACTCAGCCCGACTTGTGAAAACTAGATGAAGTCATATTTATCTTTATCATGCTTAACTTTTTCCCTCCACAAAGATATTTAATTCTCTTTCATGGGCCCCGGAAGTGGGTAGGCCAGTTGTCCCAACCATAAATATATATTTTTTTGGGAATGATAGATTATAGCCCTATAGTACTGTGATTTTTCTTTCTTTCCTTCTTTCTTTCTTTCTTAATCAGTTTATCCTTCAGGGTTGGTTTTCTCTCGGACTCAGCGAGGGATTTCACCTCCACCACTTCAAGGGCAGTGTCCTGGAACGTGAGACTTTGAGTATGGTGATGAAACTGGTGAGGAGGGCCATTACCTCGCCCAGGCGGCCTCACCTGTTATGCTCAACAGGGGCCTTGTTGGAGGATGGGAGGATCGGAAGGGATAGACAAGGAAGAGGGAAGGAAACGGCTGTGGCCTTAGGTGCCTGGAGGAGAAGTAGGAAAATACGAAAAACCACTTCGAGGATGGCTGAGGTGGGATTCGAAACCCTTCTACTCAGTTGACCTCCCGAGGCTGAGTAGACCCCGTTCCAGCCCTCGTACTATTTGTTTTCAACTTTCATGGCAGAGCCTGGAATCGAAACCGGGCACACATTAACCACTACACCACAGAAGCGGACTAGTACTATAATGCTACCTATATGTTTATGTTAGTGCTGAAATTCGATTTCTTACTTTACTAATGCTGAAAGCCCGAAAATGTAATGTTATTCTTTAATAGGGGAATCAGTCTAGAAGGAAATGTTGAAAGTGATGTGATATCTATCCAGGTTCGTTGTTATCCTAATACTATGGGTTACAGTACATTGCACGTATATAAAAGACGCCACTTACAAACTTGCTTGTTATCCGCGAATTTCTGCGGCCACAAAAGTCACATTTTTCAAGAATGATGACATCTACACATGGTAGATTGTCTGACTGTGCTGTTTTGAACCTTTCTTCTGTCATTTCGAAGTTATTCGCGATCATGAATAATAAACAATCGGCTGTTAGCAACGGCTGATGCACAACGGCTGGTAGAGCTCCATGCGGTACAGGATCGTGACGTCACAGAGCGCCGCTTACGTCAGCGGCCGTTTCACTCACCTAGCGGAAAGGCACTATTAAATATTTTTTTAATGGTAGAAAACAAGGCAACTTACCACAATGTAATACGTTTACATACTATTTCATTGGTGTACTTTTCAAAAAAAAAATTGAAAATGATGCATGTTCCCAATTGTTGATAACCATATTTTAAATATGATGCAGAAATGATTGTATTTCTTGACTTTCATAATCAATTGAACAGCGACTGGGCGAGTTGGGCGTTCGATTAGTGCCGTAGCTGTGAGCTTGCATCCGGGAGATAGTGGGTTCGAACCCCACTGCAGGCAGCCCTGACGATGTTTTTTGTGGTTTCCCATTTTGACACCAGGCAAATGCTGCGATTGTACCTTAATTAAGGCCACGGCCGCTTCCTTCCCACCCCTAGCCCTTTTCTATCCTATGTCGCCATAAGATCTATCTATGTCGGCAAATTGTAATATACTGTATATGTATACAATGAACAGCGAAAGGATTTCTGTCATCCTTGTCATGGGTTTATGTTCGTATCCTTACTTTTTCCTTCTTCTAGTTGCTTTACGTCGCACCAACACAGATAGGTCCTATGGCGACGATGGTACAGGAAAGGGCTACGACTGGGAAGGAAGCGGCCGTGGCCTTAATTAAGATACAGCCCCAGCATTTGCCCGGTGTGAAAATGGGAAGCCACGGAAACCATTTTCAGGGCTGCCGACAGTGGGGTTCGAACCTACTATCTCCTGAATATTGGATACTGGCCGCACTTAAGCGACTGCAGCTATCGAGCTCGGTCGTATAATTATTTATAAAACTAAACCAAACCCCATGGCACTACAGCCCTTGAAGGGCATTGGCCTACCAAGCGACCGCTGCTCAGCTCGAAGGCCTGCAGATTACGAGATGTCGTGTGGTCAGCACGACGAATCCCCTCGGCCGTTATTCTTGGCTTCCTAGACCGGGATCCTTATTTATACTAGAGTAAAATGTAAGATGGTACTCTCTTCGAAGCAACAAACTCGTCCTTCCTAATTCAAACCTAAAAAATATCGACACAGTATTCACTGAAGTTATCAGATAGAATTCTAAAAGGCAGAAACTACAGAGGATTGATAACTGAAGTCAATAAAATGTAATAAAATATTGACAGAATTAATTTTGTTGTAACTATCACAACAGAGTAAGCCTCAAGTTATAGTTACTCCATGCCGGTACATCATAAACTGAACTAATTTATATAACTTATTTAAAACACTAAAATAAAAATTGAGTAATGTCTACCCACCAGTCAAATATTACTAATAATATCTTAATACGCGAAAATGACTAAATAATATTACAGAAAAAGAAAAAAAGAATGAAATAAATAAATTTCTAAATATGACAACTTTTTATGTGAATATTTGAAATACCTAAAAATTAAAAGAATAACGAATATCTGATACAACTAGTACAAAATCAAAGCCGAGCCATCCATCTCTGTACAGGCCATGAAGGCCCTTGGATGGCTGGACGGCAAAGGTTTCCACTATTCGTAATCTCCGCATTGAGAGAAAGAATGCTTGGCTCCTTGTTCGGCCACCTATAGGCATACTGCACGAATTAACCAGACACTCTTTCTTGGTGTAAGCTGAGTGAATACCACGGAGATGTGCCACCTCAGAAGAAGAAACCTCGTTTCTGAATATTTCGAATTCCTGGCGGTGAATCGAACGTACATAATAAGAACTCATGTCTATAATCTGCGAGCCGTGATCGGAACGTACGTAAAAGTTAACATTGTCTATAACACATCAGATAAGAGACGGCATGTCATCTTAATCGACGCCCTGTTAATAATAATAATAATAATAATAATAATAATAATAATAATAATAATAATCCACGGCCTGTTTCCAGTCATTCGACTGGTTCAGGAATGGAATGAATAAAGCTCCCCCTCTAGCGGCGAGGATAGGAAACGTGCCGGCTTCCGAAGCCTCTCATACTCCTCCGGAGCAATGATTAATGACTGACCGATGAAATGAAATAATATTGGAAAGTGTTTCTGGAATGAGGAGCCTCCGTGGCTCAGACGGCAGCGCGTCGGCCTCTCACCGCTGGATACCGTGGTTCAAATCCCGGTCACTCCATGTGAGATTTGTGTTGGACAAAGAGGAGGCGGGACAGGTTTTCCTCCGGGTACTCCGGTTTACCCTGTCATCTATCATTCCAGCAACACTCTCCACTATCATTTCATTGCATCTATCAGTCATTAATAATCACCTTGGGAGTGGTGACCCCATTGTAATACTAGCCTATATATGTTTCATTCATTACATTCCTGACCCGGTCTAAGACAGAAAAACAGGTTGTAGATTTTCGTTTTTTCGTTTCTGGAATGAAAGATGACAGTGAAAAGTGGAGTACCCGGAAATAAATCTGTCCACCTACGCTTTGTCCAGCACTAATCTACGTGGAAGGACCGGGATTTGAACCACAGAACCCAACGGTGAGAGGCCAGCGCGCTGCCGCCTGAGCTACGGAGGCTCTATAATAATAACAATGGCAATAATAATATAATCAACCAAAACTCTTTTTAGAGTAGAAATAAATATGCGTGGCTTATCGCAGTGAATCACTCCATTCTCAAATCATGTAACTTATCTCAGGTTTTATAACCACCGTTGCTATATGAACTTTTTACGAGCAGTTACTAACAGGTCTGTTGTATCACTCAGGTTAGCTACTGTGTGTCTCATAAACTGTAAGTACATAATGTTCCACTCACTTATGGAGATAATGATATCATTCACAGTGGTGGTGTTCACGGTAGAATTAACATGGAAGATAATTATTCGTCACGAGGGAAGAATGGTTACTGTCAAACCCTTCAAGGAAGGAGAGCAGTGTAATCCCGTGGGATGGTGGCATTGTGTGGTCTGTACTTTAGCCCACCAACATACACCCGACAAAAGGAATGGCCATCGTAAGCCTTAAACGAGCCATTTATAATTTAACCAAATTCGAGCTCGTAGATATAACTGCTTCTGTATTTTATTACGATGGCCATATAAAGCTAGCTCCCTCCCTCTAACTGCCCTGTCTCCCCACCCCATGATACACAAGCCTTCCCCTTCTAATAGCCTCAGAATAACCTAGTTAGTTAGAATCTATATGGCAGCAATAAAATAAACGAAAGAGGCAATAAGATAAAACGTTATATGGGCTTGTTCCGCGAGCGGGCACATTGCTGGATGTACCTGCTGCTCACGTGACTCCCGCACAACTCATTCGTTTGTGTATCTTAACCAAGACTATAAAAACATATTTCTATACTCGATAATTGTTTAGACATGTGACGTATAACTTTCTTTGTTACTTTCCATACCTTCCCTTTACGTACCTAAATAGTTGAAATGAAATGGCGTATGGCTTTTAGTGCTGGGAGTGACCAAGGACATGTTCGGCTCACCAGGTGTAGGTCTTTTGATTTGACTCCCATAGGCAACCTGCGCGTCGTGATGAGGATGAAATTATGATGAAGACGACACATATACCCAGCCCCCGTGCCAGCGGAATTAACCAATGATGGTTAAAATTCCAGACCCTGCCGGGAATCGACCCCGGCACTCCTGTGACCAAAGGCCAGCACGCTAACCATTTATCTATGAAGCCGGACACTAAATAGTAATAACATCCGACAAGAAAATATTGATAGAAAAGAAATAATAATAATAATAATAATAATAATAATAATAATAATAATAATAATAATAATAATAATAATAATAATAATAATAATAATAATAATAAATTTTATTTATTTATTCGCATCAGAAGCAATACATCATATAAATTATTAATTAAGAATGGGATAGGCCTAACTGATGAAAACATACTAGAGGTACATTCAAATAACAATTATATCATATCGGACCAGAATTTGGCGAGATCTCAGCCATTTGGTGTGGCCTTCATCAAATCTTGCATGGTGCAAACGAGAGGGCAGGAGTTGCAATTAAGTAGGTGCGCCATGGTTTGTTCTTCTCTGCAGGCACAGAGGGTTGACTCTTCAGATAGACCCCATTTCTTCATATTGTTCTTAGATCGACCGACCCCAGATCGCAGCCTGTTCAGACTCTTCCATGTAGACCACGATTCTTTATAATCGGCTAGAAGAGTTTCAGATGGATCCATCCATCCATCCATTGAGATGGAGGTTAATGGATCTCTAGGAAGTTAGAATTGATGATTGAGGTGACTCCGAAAGGCACTCAGTAGAATGAAGAAAACTTCTCCTCGGATTCAATCGTTGTTGAGCAGGTTGATAATCATGTAACGGATGTGTTTGGGAAATGTCTACTTTAGATCTTTCATGTTTGGCAGCTACTTCACGTTTGATATCTGGGGGAGCAATGCCAGCCAAGCAATATACCTTGTCACAAGGTGTAGACCCTAGACAACCAATTATAAGCCTGCAAGTTTCAAGCAATATTTACCTGTTTGGCATGACACGATCTACAACAAACAGGGCATGCATATTCTGCTGCAGAGTAGCTCAGTATTAAAGCAGTAGTTCTCATTGTTTGAGCTTGCATTCCCCAGCTGGTACCGCATAACTTGCGAAGAATGGAATTTCGCGTAGATACTTTGTGTTTCGTGTTAACACAAAGTTGTTCATACGTGAGTGCACGATCCAGAGTTACCCCTAGATATTGTACCCTTTGGTCCACTCTGAAGGATACCTACCTTCCATACCTATCGGCAAAATTTCATGAGATACGTCTCTTGGGTCGTATCGGGTTCTTCGTCACTTGCTGAGGAAAAGGTAGCGTTCAGTAATCCTAATCTATCTACTCAAATGAAAGGTCTATTCATAAAATATTGTATTTTATTTTGGAAAAATTTACTGAAGAAACTAATAATTTGTAATCCATGTTTAATGCTGACTCGATCTTGTCCACTTAACACCACAATCATTTTTGTACAGAGGGGCCGAACGCTGGTTTGAGCCTTTAACTTAACTGCCTGATGGGCATCCTTACTAGGAACCATTGTCTCAATTGTTAAAGACAGAAAGGAAAGCCCGGAAATCCTTAAACATATGGGTGACCAACTGCGTCATAAATACCCACTTCAAATACATATAAATTTGAGATCATAAAACAAGATATAGTAGGCGTTAAGATGGCATGTCACCTACCTTAACTTACGCCAGCGTTCATCTTTGGGCTCACCGGCGACCTTTTTTCGTCTATTTAGCCATTTTTACATTTTTGGGTGTACATTGCATTTTTCTTCCTGTTTCCCGGAAATAAAGCATTAAAGAAGAAATGCCCTTCACTTGTTGATTTTGTTGATCGCACTCGACTGATAGTATTTATTACCCGCACACGAATTACTTTCCTTACCACACACAAATTTATAAAAACTTCTTCGGTATCTTGACCGTCCTTTTTTATACAATTACTTATGCTCAAAGAAAAACTATCTCCACATGGAGTCAAGATCCCAGCCACATCGGCTAAAATCTGTTGGTTGGACTTAGTCTACTTGTCGATCGATTTACAGAACAGTTCAACTCTCTGTCTTCGGCCTCACGATACAAAATGCAGGGGTTTCAACATGACGTCCCTCCTATATTTACAGCCATTACCTCCTCTCTCCAGGAATTTTCCCCTTGCCGCCAAGAAATTTTGCGTAACTTTTTCGACTTAAATGAACTGTATTTAAAAGAGGTTTTGATGTAACCACATACTTGATATATTGCTAACAGTAGTGTTCATGGACATTTAAAATGTATTCCTATTAAATTAACTGGTTAAATGACCTCATTTGATAGACACTACTTTTTGTCGACTTAGCGTGGGTAAGCTAGACATGCGCGTCAATCTGAAATAATCCCCATAAATGGCTTAGCAGTCTCAAATCCGTCTTACTAAAGACCAATTGTCTTATGGATAAATACAGGACCCTCATTATATTGCGTACACCACTAATTCTTTCATTGAATTATATTTATTCAATATAAACTTTCTTCTGTATCCTTCCACTGCGACACGTGCGGATGACGTCACGTATCATCGCGTGGGAATGAAGGTAGCCACCTCCTTGCCACGTGTCACTCCCGTGATATCAAGAAATGTTCAAGCTCCTCATCACAGTTGACATGGGGCCTCATGTAGTAACTTTCATACTTAAAATTCTTAGGGCACAAAGGTCATGGGTTCAATATTTAGGTGTTGAGCAATGATCCAAGAGAGCACCTTCCCAGAAAATCTTCAGTTTTGTTCTTGCCTGCATATTGTTTAAGTGAAAAGCGCAGACTTGCATCTTTGAGGTGTTAGGCTTTAGATGGCTTTCTCTGTAGTATGGACTCAGTTCATCTAAGGCTTCGATTAGTCTCCGTTCAACACTCTCAAACTGATCAACCTGGGTGACAATAGCTCGATCATCTGCATAAATGAAGCTTTTTGTTCCTTTTGACAAGGGTTGATCATTCGTGTAAATATTAAATAATATTGGAGACAAAACGCTACCTCGGGGTAGGCCATTCCTTGTTTCAACTACCCACAATTTCTCCACAGACATCTGCATGAAATTTGGACTCGATAAATGTGCTACTCGGATAATTAGGAGGGGCTCCTTCTCGGCACAAGGCATCTACTTTGGAGCAACAGATATCTTACGATTAACAACAAATGAAACATATCGATATCTTGGATATAACCAATCAGCAAGAATTCAACACAAAGACATAAAACAGACATTGAGACTGACATACGTACACATTGAACGAGTAAGACGAATCGTGCGTTCCAAGCCCACAAGAAAAAGCATCGTTAAGGCCATCAACACGTTTGCTATACCTGTTCTCAAATACTCATTTGGAGTCATAAAGTGGACTGCAATTGAATTGAAGGATCTTTCAACGAAAGTGAATGTGTTACTGAGAAAACACCACATGCATCATCCAAAATCAGCCTCAGAAGCACTCTGCCTCGTTCTGATGGTGGTCGTGGCGATTTGTTACGGTGAAGGTGAAGTGCGGAGAAGTTGAGAGTGTTGGCGGGTGTTGCCTACATTAGGAACTGTCCCGGCATTCGCCTTAGTGCAAGAGAATGAAAAACCACGGAAAACCATTCTCAGGACAGCCGACGGTGGGAACCAGCCCCTCTCCGCCTTCCGAATACAGAGGCCCTCCACTGTTCGGTTGGTCGGCCGGAATGAAGAACCGTCGGACCAGCCCAAGCCCAACTCTGCAACCGCCAACCCAATACTCTTCTGCCATTATTCCGTTAAGACTGCACACTGCTCATTCCAGTCAGTGCCTCAGAGAAGGGACTGAATAGTTTGAATGCTATGATGAACAAGTGTGTTTACGTACCATTAGTATGAGAAAATTTATGAACCAGAGGAATGGCATACTAATGAAGAGAGAGTTCTAACTCTCCAGCTATTTGCCGCCAATATTCAGGCAGGTTGTTATACTCGGTACGCGATAGTAATCCCATCTATCGGAGGTGATTGGTTGCAGAAGACACAAAGCACATCATAACAAACAATGGTCAATGTAATGTTATTGTTGATCAATTTTATTATCTTTCTATATTGTAGGCCTTAATACCTAGTTTTCTTCCGACTCTGTGATATTAGGGCCTCTGATGTAAAGTGAATCCTCCTTTCCTTTCTTATTATTCAAGCGATCGTCCCTTTACGGCATTTTCTCATTTTATAAGCATTTTTCACAATTTCCCTTGACCTGGCATTGCTTCCAGGGGCTGTCTGGCCGTGGCGGTAAAGGCGTGCTCGGTTCGCCCGAAAGGATGTGGGTTCGAATCCCTGTCAGGAAGTCGTAAAAAATTTAAGAAACGAGATTTCCACTTCCGGAGGTGCACATGGCCCAGAGGTTCACTCAGCCTACACCAAAAATGACTACCAGGGTAATTCCTGGGGACAAAGGCGGGCCGGGCGTAGAGCTAACAACTCTACCCCACCAAGTGCCGAGGTTACGGACAGTGGAAGCCTTTACCTTCCACCCCTCCAAGGGCCTTCATGGCCCGTACGTAGATGACTTTGCTTTGCTTTGGCGTTGCTTCCACTTACTTGTGCCAGGTTCCTCACTTTCATCTATCCTATCTGACTTCCATTGGTCAACTCTTGTCCTTTTCTGACCCCGACAGCATTACGTATGGAGGCCTACGGAGTCCTTCAATTTCACGCCCTTCTTGGCCCTTGTCTGTCTTACGTCACACCTTCGTTCTTCGAAGTGTCGGACGCTTCCATTTTTTCTCTCTGATTAGTGTTATATAGAGGTTGATCGGAAATTGTATTCTCTGTAACTTTTGTTATGTAGTGCATACAGACAGACGGGAAAATTGAAAAGTGCATTTTCTTGTTACTGTGGACACGACCGGTGCAGAAATAGCATTCTCTTTCAATTCTGAGCAATGTACAGACAAAACTCTTATTTATATTTATATGCAGATTATTATTATTATTATTATTATTATTATTATTATTATTATTATTATTATTATTATTATTATGTTGGTAATGCATTTAATGTCCTTCAACTACGAGCGATCTTAAGGGCAACTGTAGTCCTGAAATCATGCACGAAATGAGATTCTATAACATACCAATAAATATGACACGGGTCTTTTCTATTTAAATAACAACTGACTGCATCAACTTTCGATTCAGTAACCTTATGAATAGCAGACAAAGGCATAGTCAACAGAATTATGCAATTCGTCATGAGAAAATGAAAGTCCTCTGACCCCTAATACCTTTACTACTTAAGGTAGTCGAACAAAGACGATAGCTCTCTACTAACGTTGGAGGATAGAAGAAAGAAACCTAGTCTAAGCGCAGTAAGTGAAACCAATAGAACTACCCAGGTCATTTTTGTGCCAAGTTATTCTAGTCAGTTGCGGACTCCTGAGGGATTTCCAGACTCTCCAGCCTTAAAATCCTGAGAGTTTACCAAGAGGAGGTAGACAAGAAAAATCTGTCTTCTGGGGGTCATGAGCTACTTAATAAACCAGTTGTTTTGAGCAGAGAAATTACCCTGACATAGATAACTGAGAAATATCAGTTAGTAGACCAACGATGACGGCTTAGTAGCATAAATTGTAAAAAAGTACATACATTCGCCGACCATTAGAATTTTAATCCATTAACTGTCACGACCCCACTTGGGAGTGTATTTTTGGTACCCAAATTTTGAAGCAATCTATAGTCTGGGTGTGCCTATTAGCAATGTTCATTGCTGCCCAGAACTTATTTAAGCATGAATATGAAGTGATTATCGTGAAGAATGTTATGATACCGAATTACAATAACTTATACCGGATACGGTTCGTCCTGATGGCACGAGCCTGTTACTGCGATGTTTTGTTTGTTGGAATTGCCGCCATATTTGTTCACCGCCCACACAGACAAATGACGCAATCCCAATTGTCATATAACTGGAGAATGATAAAATATATTCGCAAGTCCTCCCGCCCTTTCCCCCTGTCTGTCATTAAAGATCACTGATACTCTCACAGTGGAGAGAGGAATGAGGACCGGGAGGAAATCGTTTGATCTCACCTCGTGCAATTCTCGTAAAACACTTCGACAAAGAATGGAACACATTAAATCGACGACCCTTATACAAAATAACAAAAGACGTGTTTCAATAAAAATACGAGAAAAAGTAACAAAGGAGCGTGTTTTCTCTCTTCACCCCAGCCGTTACGGAAGAACACTCATACATGGTACTGAGGACCCCAAACAGTAGACCACTTAATATTCGAGTGTAGTGAAGTGAAAAGTGAGAGAGAAATTTTTATAAACAGTGTTAGTATAGTAGGCAACTGGCCAATGTAAAAGTCTGTCCTAATCAAAGAGTATTCAAAACCATTCGCAAAATTTGTGAACTCTTTAAATTTGTAAGCACTGAGAAAGAGTCAAGAATAATAGCCATCACCAAATATGCATGTTAAATGTAATCAATGTTTTTCACACAAATATGTAAGATTAGTTAAGTGCCTGTAGTACTACGCATGTAGTGAAACATGCAGAGAGTATACGATATATTATTCAAAAAATGAACTTGGCACATAAACTATGAACACTTACAACAAGAAGAATATCTCGATCAATGCAAAATTCAGACACTGATCCGCCCGGAGAATGTATATGCAGCTGAGTGTTCGAACCTCATAAAAACAGGATTGGTCAAGACTGGTGGAGAGAAAGATTCTGAGGAAAATATTGAGACCTCAAAGAATAGAGGATGGATCATGCAGAAAGAAATGAAACCAAGAATTATACCTCAAGATGGAAAGGATCTCAGGACCATCCGGAAGACGAGAGCCATGTTCTTCGGACAATCTACAGAAAGAACGCGGGAAGACTGACCAATCAAATCTTAAGCGTTTTTGAGACCAGGAAAACTATGTTGCACTGGCATAAGGAGGTGAAGAAGGACGTGGAAAAAATGGGAATACAATGAACGGAAATCAGCGTCAGAGATGCTTACAAGTCGAGGATCAAAACCGCAAAGAGTTTTCCAGAAAAAGTTTGATTCCGTACCCAAGCGCCGTGGACAGAAGAAAGCAGGAGATTGCAGAGTGAAATGATGGAGTACGTGCGTGACGTACGCAAGAGTACAATACCAAGTCACGTAAATGCGAGCACTTTCAAATAATTGGAAAATCTAATGTCCAAGTAATGTGTTCAAAAGGTATTTTCACTTACCATGCAGATTAAAACACCTTTATAATAATTAATCTATTCCAAAATGTCAAGGCATCCTAGCATGCTTATTTTAAGTGAAACGTAATCCTGACTTTTTGATCACATTTCCACTTCTTAACAAAATAAAGCTATAGTACACACAGCCAATTGAGGGCCCTGGTCTGTCAAAACGACTAGTGCCCAGCCAGGTGCTCGGGAGGTAGAAATGTCATGTGAACAGTGTGCGTCATCATCAGCCGTACTGCTTAGCTTTCGTGCCCGGGTCCGCTTCCTCTCATATCAAGCAGGCAGCTCGTCAGTTGGTCTCACGAAGCAGAGTGAGCCTCCTTCCAGCACTCAGTCGAGAATTACAATACTTTGGGAATCGAACCAAAGGCCTCCGGATAAGAGGCACGCACAGCAGTCCCAAACCCCAGGACCGAAAGGTTCTTTAGCTTTGAAGAACTGTAGAATATAGTAAATGGAAGGCACCAAGACTTAGAAAAGCTAGGCTAATAGAGAGGGTGTTCTGACCCCTTCTACATTCCAGTTTTATTGATTAAAGACAGGAAAGAATCTCGAGAGGTGGGGGCAATGCAGTACTCCAAAAACTGTCTATCGTTTTACTTACTGTCTATATAGTTGCCATAACCACGGGATTTCCAGTTTTGTACGGAATCTAAACCACGTGTACGTGAATTGTCATTTCAAATATCCCACATGCTTCACCGGGATTTGAACCACGTCCACTTTTGTGAGAAGTTAAAGACAATGTCACTCGGCTATGGTGCCTCTGTAGGACTTGTGAACCGCACAGACTATCGTCAAAAGTCGGAAGAGAACTTGAGTTGACAAAGAGAGGTGGGGCAGCAAAGGTGAAAGTACTCAGCTACAGCCCCCGTGATCGCCACTTCATGCTATATAGTATTCTCTGTGCATTCGGGAGATACCGGGTTCGAACCCCGCTGTCGGCAGCCCTGAAGATGTTTTACCGTGGTTTCCCATTTCTATGCGAGGTAAAGCAAATTGTAAAAGCTCTTCTGTTAACGAAGGGATTGTTATATGTTGATAACTCAGCAACCCAGGACACGACACAGCAGCCGGACTACTCGCTTCGGATAATATAATTAGCCCCAGGACCGAGGAAGTCTTCAAAACAAGAAAGATAGCAAGTCTGTCATAAGTGTAAGCAATACCAAACTCGCCATGCAAGTCTTGCAAGATCCGAGCCCCTGGTGGTGGTGAGGTGTAGACCAGTTCTGTGTTGCTACGTTCCGATGATCAGACTGCTGAACTCCAAGTGTGAAATATGCGCATGTAACCCAAAATGACCCCTACTGAATGGATGTTTCGCTCGGTTACTGCGGAAATGGCCTGTTCTGCTCGCCGTTCCAAACTCCTCGGATACACGTACCACTTGTTTTTAACACAGGCCACTTCATTAGCCATTAAGTTGTCATGTTAATGGCAGGCAGCTCTAAAGCAATCTATTGTTGCTCGGAACATAAAAGCGACCTCATAAAAATCACAATCAAATTAAAATATTTAGTGTACAACGTGGTAAGAGACGAAACCCACAGGCCATTTTGTGTTGTTGTAGTGTGTATTGTTTCCGTAAATATAAACCCAACAAAGTAATAAAAGCCTCATTCAATTCGACTGCTTTATATCGTTGACCAAGTTTTAGGAGAAATCATCGATACTGTTGTTTTAGTATGACTTGAATTTATCGATTACATTATTAATCGATTATATTTAAATAACCTCGACATAAACTGATTATATGTATATTATGTAATATATTAAGACAAGAGAAAGACACCTCCGTACAGGCTATTTTTTTTTTTTTGCTAGGGGCTTTACGTCGCTCCGACACAGATAGGTCTTATGGCGACGATGGGATAGGAAATGACTAGGAGTTGGAAGGAAGCGGCCTTGGCCTTAATTAAGGTACAGCCCCAGCATTTGCCTGGTGTGAAAATGGGAAACCACGGAAAACCATTTTCAGGGCTGCCGATAGTGGTATTCGAACCTACTATCTCCCGGATGCAAGCTCACAGCCGCGGGCCTCTACGCGCACGGCCAACTCGCCCGGTCCGTACAGGCTATGAAGGCCCTTGGAGGAGTGGAAGGTAAAGGCTTCCACCATTGTTAACCGCGGCACGTGATGGGGTAGAGTGGTTAACTCTACTCCCGGCCTCCTTTGCCCCCAGGAATTAACCTGGTACTCATTTTTGGTGTAGGCTGAGTGAACCTCACCTCCGGAAGTGGAAATCTCGTTTCTTAAATTTTACGACTTCCTGACGGGGATTCGAACCCACGTCCTTCCGGGCGAACCGAGCACGCCTTTACCACCTCGGCCAGGCAGCCCCTATGTAATATATTACTTTCATATAATTTGGTATACCACTGAAGACCTCCTCGGAATGACAATGTGACCAATCAAATCAGTATATTTTCAGAAGAGAAGACTTTTTTGGGGGGGGGGGGATTTCACGGTATACACTACTTCAACAAATTGCATATTCAAGTATACAAATGAGTTCATCTATTAAAAACATTTTTTTATAATTTCAGATTTTTAAGAATGATGTTGAATTGGCAGTTATACAATGGAAAATAATCCGCAAGTATGTCTTATGTATGCATATAACAGAAGAGAAATCCTGTACATGGACTTGGAACACAAATGATACCAAATAATATCAGTGAAATAATAAAAATAATATCAGTAACCAAAAAGTCAAGAACATATTTCAAAATATAAGTTAGATGTGATTTCGTTTATGGCCTTTGTTTAAATGATCTATTACACCTGATGATGTACCAACCAGGATGCGGAATTAGAAAGTAATGGTGGGGGAGAAGGATCGTAGAGCTTAACTACTAGTCTTTATTTCGGGCAGTACCAGGCGGGGGAGGGTGTGTGTAATTCCCTAGCAAGTACATTACTGTCTCCCCCAGAAAAATGTAAATTTTAAAGCTTTCTGTTTGAATTCTGTTGTTAAAACAAGAATGATAAACGTTGTAAAGTTATTTCGTTTGTACACTCCTTTAGTGAATATTGTTCTATTGGCTACACACGAAAACACTCCCCCTCCAAGAAGTACAGATGTGGTGTAAGCTCGAGCTACTTAGTGGGATGACAAGGGAGGAGAGCTTGAAATAAGTTATGTTGTGCCCGGGTTTCAGATGGACTTGCCAGAGTGAAACATGAAAACTAGGCTGAAGATGTGGAGGTGCCACCGCTACGTTGCTTTACTGCTCAAGGTCTGGCAGTCATACTATCATTTCTATATTATGTGTATTATTGCTGATGTTTTTATGAAAATATGCACAGTAAAAGACATTTATTTCAGTAATATATGTTCTACATTTTCCTCATTATTTTATCACCATCATCATCTGTTTACCCTCCAGGTTCGGTTTTTCCCTCGGACTGAGCGAGGGATCCCACCTCTACCGCCTCAAGGGCAGTGTCCTGGAGCTTCAGACACTTGGTCGTGGGATACAACTGGGGAGTATGGCCAGTACCTCGCCCAGGTGGCCTCACCTGCTATGCTGAACAGGGGCCTTGTGGAGGGATGGGAAGATTGGAAGGGATAGGCAAGGAAGAGGGAAGGAAGCGGCCGTGGCATTAAGTGAGGTACCACCCCGGCATTCGCCTGGAGGAGAAGTGGTAAACCACGGAAAACCACTTCTAGGATGGCTGAGGTGGGAATCGAACCCACCTCTACTCAGTTGACCTCCCGAAGCTAAGTGGACCCCGTTCCAGCCCTCGTACCACTTTTCAAATTTCGTGGCGGAGCCGGGAATCGAACCCGGGCCTCCGGGGGTGGCAGCTAATCACGCTAACCACTACACCACAGAGGCGGACCTCATTATTTTATACTGAAAGAATTCTCCCCGCCAGTCAATTTTTGTGGGGAGGAACCTTTAAGAAAAAATCGTCGTTGGGGGGGGGGGGTGTGACCCTCCCTTCTCCCGCGATTTCGCGCCCCGGAACCAACACAAGCACCTTCCATCATCTTGACCGATTTTTCATCCTTACACTTCGGATGACAAATTTCTTCTGGATGTAAACCATCTTAAAAAAATGTAAGACATAACATTATACCGCAGCATGCAGGCGTGATGCAGCTAAAATCTCATGTTTCAAACATTTGTTGGTTACATCCTTATTACGTGGAGGTCTCCAATTATTTAATATCTTGCGGTGAAGGTAGATCGTGTATCGTTGCAATATAAGACAATACGTCTAACACAAAGGTGTACCGTAAGGCAATTGGAAAGAACACTTCGATATAACAAAACCGGGTGAGATGGCCGTGCGGTTACGGGCGTGCAGCTGTGAGCTTCCAACCGGGAGATAGCGCGTTCGAATACCACTGTCGGAAGCCCGGAAGATGGTTTTCCGTGGTTTCCGATTTATACACCAGGCAAATTCTTGGGCTGTACCTTGATTAAGGCCATGGCCGCGTCTTTCCCACTTCCTAGGCCTTTCCTATCCCATTGTTGCCATAAGACCAATCTGCGTCGGCGCGACGTAAAGCAAATTGTAAAAAAAAAAAAAAAAAAAAAAAAATCAGTATAATATAATGATGTATAGATTTGATATACAGTACCTAACAAAAGTTTAGGACCGCCAGGGAAAATCAGTTAATGAACTTCTGGTTCTACACTTATTGTACGAATTGGTCTGCAAAATATGTTGTGGCTTATTCGTTTTGATATATACATTATGAAGAAGAACCGTTAAAATATCGAATGAAGTTTAAAAGTTATAATTTTTCAAACAGTTTGAGAACATATAAACATGCTCCACTTTTGGATGTAAAGACTATCCGTTCACTAAACTATAGAAGGTATATGGCTACTTTATGTTTCTAAATAACTATCCAATACACTGTGTATTGCCATAAAAGCCGAACAATCAAAGTATAATGTACTATTTTCCTTTCGCTGGTGATGTTTCTTTTCTAAGTTAGCATATTAAATAATAAAACTAGCTGCCTCTGTGGATCCGTGGTAGAGTGTCGGCCTCCGGATCCCAAGATAGCGGGTTCAAACCCGGCAGAGGTAGTCGGATTTTTGAAGGGCGGAAAAAAGTCCATTCGACACTCCATGTCGTACGATGTCGGCATGTAAAAGATCTCTGGTGATACATTTGGTATTTACCCGACAAAATTAATTAAATCTCAGCCATAGACCCCCAAGAGAGATCCGGTTTACTCTGTCTGCCATCTAGCGGACCTAGAGTAAAACGGAACGTCGAAATTGACGAGCAGACAGCCAGATGGCGTCAAATCGAAATGTCTGCACACGGTAGCTGAGGCCATACGATTATTATTATTATTATTATTATTATTATTAATAAAACTAACACCTTATTTAGAAATGCTTGAAAAATCTGTGGAATGAGCTACTGTCACCGGACATGCGCCCCCCGCGTAGTACAGGCTTCGCTCAATAGATCGCAGTAGTCGATGCATGTTACAGATTGAGAATTATCGCTGACTGGTGTCTTATCTTCGGTGTTACAGTCACCGTCCGAACTGGGAAGTGAGTGTCATGATGAAACGGAGAGAAAACTACCCTGTGATACTTCTATATTTCGGAATTTACGGAAATATACACTCTATTGGATAGGTATTTAGAAAAAGTTAAGGTGTCATAATACCTGCTGTAGTTCAATGAACAGTGTGGCCTCTACATCGAAAATTGGGGTACATTTATTGGTTCTCAAAATGTTTCAAAAATGATAACTCATAAACTTCATTCGATATTTCAACAGTTCTTTTTTATTAAGTTGTGTATCAACATGAATAAGCCAAACAATATTCACAGACCAACTCGTACGATAAACGTAGAGCCGGAGTTCATTATCTGATTTTCGTTAGTGGTCTTAAACTTTCGTTTACCGGGCGAATTGGCCGTGCGGTTAGAGGCGCCCAGCTGTGAGCTTGCATCTGGGAGATAGTGGGATCGAATCTTCGAATCACGCTGTCGGTAGCCCTGAAGATGGTTTTCCGTGGTTTCCCATTTTCACACTAGGCAAATACTGGAGCTGTAACTTAATTAAGGCCACGGCCGCTTCCTTCACACTCCTAAACCTTTCCTAGCCCGTCGTCGCCATAAAACCTATCTCTGTCGGTGCGACGTAAAACAAATTGTAAAAAAAACCTTTTGTTATGTACTGTAAGATTATGTTATGTCACTTAAGTACATGGAAATTTGTGAATGTGTACAGTATAAAATAATATGTGTATCGATTTGATACACTCATTTTATGTCACGTAGTGGACGGATATAATACATACTAATTTGATATACATCTCTTCCTTGTTATCTCCCCCTACCCGAATATCATTAACTCCTAACACATCCAGATGCATCCTCTTTGCTGACTCAGGGAGTTCTACTTTCTTCCATAAGACCCACTAATATTGATAGCTCTGCATCGTATTCCATTTACCGGGCGAGTTGGCCGTGCGCGTAGAGGCGCGCGGCTGTGAGCTTGCATCCGGGAGATAGTAGGTTCGAATCCCACTATCGGCAGCCCTGAAGATGGTTTTCCGTGGTTTCCCATTTTCACACCAGGCAAATGCTGGGGCTGTGCCTTAATTAAGGCCACGGCCGCTTCCTTCCAACTCCTAGGCCTTTCCTATCCCATCGTCGCCAAAAGACCTATCTGTGTCGGTGCGACGTAAAAACCCCTAGCAAAAAAAAAAAAACGTATTCCATTTCGTTCGCCAAGTTGTTTCCAAGGACTCCCTTGCCTGTCATGTGGGAGTAGGACTCCGTTTCTCTTGCTTCATTGCCAGATTAAGGTGTTTGGGGGCCCTGGGCTATTTAAAAATGTGGGGCCCCTTCTTCGTAACATCACGTAAGACTAGCATACTGAAGTCGTTATAGAACTACTTCCACTTAAATTGATGAATAGGGAAGTGTTGAAATAGACTATCATTTTTCTCTATTTTTCATGTTAATATTTCACAACGCCAAAACATATTTTGCATTTGTCTCATCATCACTATCAAATCGACATACAAAACAGAACTTACGTTTTTGGCACCACTAGGATATTTTCTATCTATTTTACAAGAACATTACAGTTGTAACTTACAAATGGTTCAATAATCAGAGTAGAACTGGAAGTTCTCTTCCTGATGCAAAGATATAGTATAGCATGCGCATTCCACCATGCTTCCCTTGTCCCATCCCGCTCACTTCCTAGACCTCTTCCTCATTCCCCCTCTGCCTGTACTCGCAAGCTGCCAGATTTAAATTTTCGTCAACAATAACCTTTACAATAATTACAGTGCGGAAGTAGCGAGGATTCGTGTCTCCGGACGGTAACTGATTCTAGTAATGGTGAAATATTAACGCCGACAGCTGATAAGAAAGAAGGAAGGGTGCGTGTTCGATAATTTGCGAGCGTAAATATTCACATACATCCACGGAGGAGGAGCAGCAGGCCTTTTTATACAATTGTAGGTTCGGCCAAAGGCCGAGGCCCCTTGGCACGCGGGGCCCGGGGCTGCAGCTCCTTTAGCGCCCCCCATTAATCCGGCCCTGTCTTGCTTCATATGTTCTGAGTGTAGTGGGTGAAAATTCTGTAGTGAAACAAGATGCTACCCTTATTTACAAATAGTCCAAGTGAGAATCTGTCCTCTAACGGGTTAGGGACCAATGGTGGATTGTATAGTCCTAGCCACCTGAGCACAAGGAGGGCCATGAATCAGAATATGTCGGAGATGCCCACTCCCATTCCATAGCAACTGGTATCCCGACTTTCAGGACCACTTACTAGGCCACTCAGCCGTTGCCCATGGTTCACGAACTAGGACGTTACTATAATAACTCGCATTACGAACCATTGTATTTTAAAAAGTTACAATATTTCAAATGAAAAAACGCATATTAACAACAAAACTAGAATAAATTAGAATGTACATTTCAGGATTCTATTGCAGTTCTATTGTAGTTTAGAATTGTAAATACCAACAGTTGTCTGCTCTAGGTGTCAGAAATAACTTAAGAAAAAGTTAATAAACAAATTATTTGGTTGTGTTGAAATAAAGGCCACCAGCTTCAATAAAAGCTTCCAATCTGCCATGTAAAGAGTGATGCACATGTTCTAGCATTTCATCAGAAATTTCAGCGCAGGCAGCAGTAATACGCCATTTTATACCATCTGATGTAGTCAGTATGTCCTTGTAAACAGTCTTTTAGATTTCCCCAGAGATAAAATCTAAAGGAGTCATATCAGGGAATAGGCCGGGAAAGGTACTAGTCCCCTTCGGCCAATCCAACAATTTGGACACAATCGGTCAAGATAAGCTGTAGTAAGTCGTGCACTATACGCTGGACAGCCATCATGCTAATACCACATGATCCTCCTAGTTTGTGGAAGTTGGTTTGTTACTTTTGAGAATCTAGTGTTCCTTCTATGAAAAAAAAAAAAAAGGGTCTATGAGCTGATGGTTCACACATTTTAACTCCACAGACGCTGACGATCCACCTGACGCAACCAATGGGGATTGTTTTCGGACCAGTAGTGCATGTTACGGAGGTATACTTGGCATTTATTTGTAAATGTTGCGTCTTCACTAAAAAAATATACAGGTATCTTGCCTTAATGTCCATTTAGAAATGTTAAAACGACTCTCAAAAGTCTTTCCATACAGCTCTTGATGGAGAGACGTGAAACGCATGGAATTTATGACTAGTGAAAGGATTTTTAAGGCGAAGCACTTTTCCAAAAATATAGCTATTTTCCTACAGGTAGGTCAGTATATGTATTTGGGGACAGGAAATGAAGCGAAATAAACATAATTTGTTGCAATTTTGCACCTTTTTTGTGAGATTACTACATGTTGCCATCTTTTCCCTTTTATTTCATGCTCCAGCACTTTTTCCTCCCAATTTTATCTATGTTTTTAAAAGATTAGAGGGGCTGCCTGGCCGAGGCGGTAAAGGCGTGCTCATTTCGCCCGGAAGGACGTGGGTTCGAATCCCCGTCAGGAAGTCGTAAAATTTAAGAAACGAGATTTCCACTTCCGGAGATGCATATGGCCCGGAGGTTCACTCAGCCTACACCAAAAATGAGTACCAGGTTAATTCCTGGGGGCAAAGACGGCCGGGCGTAGAGCTAACCACTCTACCCCATCACGTGCCGCGGTTAACAATGGTGGAAGCCTTTACCTTCCACTCCCCTAAGGGCCTTCATGGCCTGTATGGTGGTGATTTTGTCTTTTTTTAAGATTAGACAAGACATTTTTTCTCTGCATCAACAGATTTTCTTCGGTGAAAATGTTGATGGAATTAAATGCTTCATATGTGCCCTAGACTCAACGGACGCAGAAGCCATGAACCAGGCCCGACAATTACTCAAAAACAAAGACCTAGTGTTGGAAAATTTTGCAGTGCATGGCTATGAGTATTTGCCTGATGTGGTTAAGAGTCTGGAAGAAGTTGATGAGTGTTCGGAGAACCTTGCTGGATTTGCTAAAGACAAACTCGAATTTTGAAGAACAATCCAGATGTGGAAACATTTTTGCAACTCCCTTTATGAGTGCTGAGTGGTTTCTGTATACGTCGACCGGAGTTTCTCCCTATATACAAGAATCTACTGGAATCAAAGCACCAGTGACTTACTGGCAAAAAAAAAAAAAAAAAAAAAAAAATTGAAATGTTGTGTGAAATCCAGTAAACTTATAACAAGTTTATTAGAACCCAGTAAACCTTAGTAACGTGATTTCGCTAACACCTTGTTTACACCTTTTGGTATATATTTTCAAAACGTGTTATTCCCCCTTTTCTGACCATTCATTTCACCTTAAAATCCTTTCCCTACTTATGACGGTGGAGAACGCGTAATACACTTGTCTGACTCATGCCACTTCCTCGTGCGGATCTACAGCAACAGCAGCTAGAACTTCAATTTCTTCTCCAGTTACTCGTTTCTCTCTGTTACGTTTTCTAGGCGTTGCAATTCCAGTTTCACGTAATTGGTTAAAGAGGCTCACAAATAATTATCGAGGCGGGTAACATCTATTGGATATCGTTCCGCGTACAGAGTGCAAGAACGGACAGCGTTCTTTCTACATTCTCCATACATCATTAATATGTCGGATTGTTCATCATTGGTAAATACCATCTTCCACCTCGTCCTACTTCTTGAATTATCACAAAATAGCTGACAAGGATGTCGCAGTGCAATCAGTGTACTGTAAACGAAACTAACATAAGAGCACCATAGCCTCGTAACTAAGCAGTTTAATACAACAGTCAACTGTTGGCATTTACAGTTTTCAGACTACGATAGCTCGTAAACTACTCGTACTAGAAACCTGAAAAAAAAAACCACCATTGACATTCTAATTCACTCTACATTTTGATAATGACATTAGGCCTTATTTTATTTGAAAAATATCACTTTCTAAAATAACACACATTTTAATAATTATGAACATTTGTGTATGGATTATAATTATGAGCCCCTGGATACACTTCATTTCTGTAAAAAAAAAAAACAGCAGATCAATAGCACCTTCCATTTCAGAAATATTTGGGGTGTAAATTTTAGGTGATTCACCCTGTATATGAATCGGTGATTGGAAAAAGGAAGAATGTCCAATTTTCTCAAATTTAAGCTGAGATATACAATTTGCTCGCGATACATGGACGCGTCGATTGGTATATAAAGGATGAATGTCCGTGTAAAACGCTGGGATCTGTGGGCCATCATAGTTTCGGGTGAGTGGAAAAGGGAAGATTGTCCGGACTTTCGTCTTTGTTCCACTCACTGCCATGAACAGTGCCACTGTACGGGAGCGCAATCTTACTAGGAGAGAGTGTTCTTATTCTGTTGGTGTTGGATGAATTATTCACTGCCATTTGCAATTTATTGCTGGTGATAAACAGTAAGTTTAGAAATATTATAGTGACAAATAGCATTAAAATGAGCAAAAGTGAGTCTGTTGACGATCAAGTGCTACCAAGAAGAAAAGGCATTAGAAATACAGCTGCTTATAGCAAAGAGAAACGCAAGAGAGCCAAGTCCTTGGGCCAGCAATACATTACTTCGAAAGGTGTTATTGTACTGCCAAAATCTACTGGACCTCAATGTCGGTAAGTACCGTGTAGTTTCGTTATTTCAATAGTATCTATAACTCGGTGGTATTTGTGAAACTCGGTTATCGTTTAAAAGCTTTTTGCCCTTATGTGTGATAATGTTGTTTATTATGGATATATGGATATAATTTATATGTACAATAACTTTGCTTAAATTTCCCTAACATATTTCTCTTATGTTTCTTGCAGTTGCCCAGAGGTGTTTTGACAGAATTAAGGAGGAGCAGCAAATTACTATTATCTCTACAGTGTATGATGGCAGAACTAAGAGACAGATTTGTACCTTATGGGAGTGATAGAGTATACACCAGTAGCAAGAAGAAGTAGAAAAGAGGAACCAAGATTTTTGAAAAAGGGTACATTTAAATTTTACGCTATGAAGGATTCTAAGAAGTTGCCTGTGTGCCGGAAAGCTTATTCAAGTTTACATGCTATAAGTGATAAAGCTATTGTTCGCTTAACAACACTACCGGTACTCGTTAATGGTCAGTCTCCAAATGATAATAGGGGACGACACCTCAATACAGGAAATGCTCCAAAACCAGATGTTATTCTCAAGATAGGTAAACATATTAAATCGTTTCCAACTCGGTCCGAACGAGGGTGCACCTTTTTGTATGATTTACATAGACTTCCTGACACAGTTAGAGAACTTTACCTTCTTAGTGATTCCTGTGCTGGACAAAACAGGAACAACACTGTTGTTCGATTTTTGATGTATCTTACCATGATTGGAAAATTTCAAACAATTCAACATTATTTTCCAATACGAGGTCACCCTTTCTTGCCTTGTGACAGGGATTTTTCTTTCGTCAAAAGTGTTACGGAGACGTGACAGGGTGTATTCAGTTGAACAGTATGTTGAAATTATAGTGAATTGTAGAAAGAAGCCTCATGCATATCAAGCCAAAGTCATGGAATATGAAGATATAGTCTAATTTAAGCAGTGGTGGCCATCATATTTCAAGAGAAGTTGTACTGCCTTGGATAGCCAAATGAAAGCTAGGTTCTCTCTTGCAAGCTATAGGCGTTTAATGTACAAACCAGAGCTACCAGTCTACATATGTGCATCGGAGTTTATTGATGGAATAAACTTCAGCTCCTTCAGGCTTCTTAAGGGACTAGAAATACCGACAGGTCCCGAGGACAAAGCATACAAAGAAGTAGTTCCTCTCAACGCAAGAAAATCATCAAGTACATTCCTTCAGAGTATCAGGGATTTTACAATAATATTGTTCAGTGGTCAACCAGAAGTGATGAACAGTCTGATGTAGAAATTGATTAGGACAATTAAAACAAAATGTTTTCATGTAAGGAATTGCAATGTTGAGTGTTATGTGCCGAGCTAAGAAGTATTCCTGGTATCTGTTGTGGATTTATACGCAATAAACTAATTGGTTATGGTGACATAAACGAGTGTTTCTCTTAAAATAGTTTTCAGTACCTTCGAAAATTTGAATTGTTGAAAAAAGGAAGAATGTCCAAGGCTTTCTACCTCAAATTACTTTTAATCAGTTGTGAAAATGCCCTCTATCTGGCTGTCATAATGTTCCTGCTGCATAGCTTTACAACTTTGCAATGTATCACAAAACTCCAGGACCAATAGTATGAATGCTATTCAGTTTTTTCCAGTTTTCTCAAAACAGGGTTGCTTGGACATTCTTCCTTTTTCCAATAACCGATTCATATATATTTATATCTTAGCTTGTAATATTAGTTAACAGTACCATCTTATATTTCAATGTGATATTAACCTTGTTTGTGCGTTATTGATAATTATTTATTTAAATAATACACTTATTTATTTATTGATTTACGTATATTTCGCGGTTTCCCATTTTCATACTAGGCAAATGCCGGGGCTACACCTTAATTAAGGCCACGGCTGCTTCCTTCCCACTCCTAGTCCTTTCCTATCCTATCGTATCCGTAAGACCTATCTGCGTTGGTGAGATGTGAAGCAAATCTACCAGGCAAATGCTGGGGCTGTACCTGAATTAAGGCCACGGCCGCTTCCTTCCAACTCCTAGGCCTTTCCCATCCCATCGTCGCCATAAGACATATCTGTGTCGGTGCGACGTAAAGCCCCTAGCAAAAAAAAAATAAAGCAAATCTATATATTGCACCCGCCCCCTACCTAACTGGCACCGGCATGAGATCTACAGGGTCGCTGACAGATCAAGAAGTAAGAAATAAATAGGCGCTGAACTAAAGTAAGCTTAGAGGCGTACAAGGGAGGAGAAGCGGGGCATATAACTAAAAATGAGAACACATTCGAATTTAAAATACTTAACTCACAAACCGGTTTATTGAACCTTAATGATAATGGGAAATGATGCATTAAATAACACTAATGAATTACATTAAAATTTACAAATGCTGGTTGTAGGTTGTTTGTGGACCTCTGTCCGTTATACGTGATAGAAACGAGTACGTTGTCGCGAAGCGATGTATCGTGACATATAGCGAATGGAAATTTTATCATAACACTGAGGCTATATTATCGCTAACACATAAAACTAACATGCGTCCGACAACACGTCTGAGCAATCCCTATTCTAATAAAGACCTAGATTTCCCAATGAAATGACAAAAAAATGAAAATACACACATATGATACAACACCTGGGATCGAACCGACCCTCGCTATTCTGGACATCGTCGAGCTGATGGACAGAACCACCACTGACCTTATGTATCAAATTAATGAATACTCTAATAACTACTCTCACTGCACTCCCATAAACTAATTATTACTGGTCTTCTGACGCAAATAAACAAACAGAATCTCCCAAGAAAGAAATAATTGAATGAATCTATATCCCATGCAAAGCTAAAGTATTATCTTCCTTAATTATTTACACTCGATTACTCAGACCTGTAGTCGGTTTCCTAAGCTAAGACTTAATTACTACGCGCCCATTCCGGCGCTCTATTTCAACAGGACTACATCTTTTAATCTCTTATAGCGTCAGTTTACAATAAATATTCCCATCCCTTCTATGCATGCCAGATATTAGAACTTTGTACTCATCTCTATCACATGATGATGCCTTCGTCAACTCGGGAAGTCCATCCTGAGCTTACTCCTCCTCCATGGGCACCACGGTGATGACTTCCATTACCATTCCATCTTGAAGTTGATGAGCCATTGTTTGATGATGGTGGAGCCGCTAGCACTTAATCCTGTACAGACACAACGTCACTGTTTAATACACACTCCGGTTAACAGCGTTCAATGTGAACGTCCGGCCACGATCTCATATGCGACTACGTAAGATCGTTATATTATAGTAATCATAATAATATGACTTTTCACGTCACGGTTTTCCAAAAAGTTAACACTGGCGTCACAGAGATCAAAACTAAACACTGTTTATGCAAATTGTATTATTTCACTTAAAATAGGAATTAATTTCACTTGAACAAAGACCTAACGAGGGCTTAACGGAGCATAGCTTCGCCGTCAATAAGCCGCAAACCCCGACTGACGCTTGTCCCTTCCGGCAGTAGTTTTTACTAGGGAGCGATACCCCTTCCACTAATTTGCGTAGCGCCTATTCCCGGCGTACTCGAGGTAAAATAGTACGGGTGATCGGTGACCAATATCTAGTTGGTGCGATTGAGACATAACCACTCAATTATCCTTCGGTGAATCTCTTTAAATTAATTAAAATATGTTCTGCTTCCCCTACCACACGGGGTGAAGTCCCTCCGTCGAGGACGTGTCGTGAGAATAACCAGATGGCCTCAGTACTTTTCCACGCAGAAACAACACAGTATTCTTTCTTCGGCTGAAAGTTATCACGGAAGAGGACATTAAACACTCTAAATAAATGTCCCAATGACATTTATCCCTTTTAAATCGGGAGACGACCTCCTAATTTGAGTTTTATTAATTTTCTATATCGTAGGTAATTAAGTTGGCCAGTCCGATTCCAAGATGGCTCCTATATTCCGTTTCGAAAAAGTTAGTTTCCCCTCATTCTGTGAGTCTTGAGGAGGGATGTCTTCTCTCGAGTGATGTCACAGGGAATCCCCATTCGTAACCCCTCCCGGGTCTAAGTTGGCTTGGCTTCATCTGCGGGGCCCCCGCTACACAAAGGATAATACTGCGCAATAAGTCGCAGACAAAGAAATCTCGTAGAATAATTTTAAAATACACAATTTATCTATCTCAATGGTATGAATATTAATTAGTTTCGGTATGACCTCTATTAATGATATGAATATTAATCTTTTTCAGCGTTCTTTCCCTTTAATAGCATTGCGTGCGTAATTACGGAGATCGATATCAACCTAAGGTCCTTGGATCATGCCCCTGTCGGGTTCAATATATAAAATAAAAGTTTTGACTGTACATTGCTCAGAAATTGAAAATAATGGTATTTCTGTATCGGTCATGCCCATAGTAACAAGAAAATGCACTTTTTACTTTTCCGTAATTTCTGTCTGTCTGTCTGTCTGTCTGTCTGTCTGTCTGTCTGTCTGTCTGTCTGTCTGTCTGTCTGTATGTACACGCATCACGAGAAAACGGTTGAAGAAAATTTAATGAAAATCGGTATGTGATGTCGGGGGATGAGCCTCTACAATCTAGGCTATAAATCATTTTACTCACGCTGAGGGAAATGGTAGTTTAGGGGAAGGGCTAAAATTGAATTCTCAACTATTTATGTTATTAGTGGTCGTATTTTAAAGAAAATGGGTATGCAAAGTTGGGGAATAAATTTCTACAATCTAGGCTGTCAATAATTGTATTCACGCTGAGAAAAATGGTAGTTTAGGGGAAGGCCTAAAAATTAATTCTCAAATATTGTTGTCATTAGTAGTCCTATCTTGATGAAAATCGGTATGCAAAGTCAGGAAATAAGTCGCTATAGTCTAAGCTGTAAATTATTTTATTCACGCTGAGTGAAATGGTAGTTTAGGGGAAGGCCTAAAATGTAATTCTCAAATAATTCTTATTAGAGATGTAATCGATGAATGCTACATAACTAAGGTTGTGTAGTATTAGATTTCCTATTATTCATGTCTTATACATTGTTACCGTACTGGCTATGATCACAAAGATATTCATGAATTTGGATTTGTGTTTACTAAGTCCATATCAGCGCCGAGTAACGAGAAAATGGGTAAACAGTATTTAATGAAAATCGGTATGTATAGTCGGAGAATAGGAAACTACAGTTTACGGCATAAAATATTTTACAAATCCCAGAGTCGAAAGAAAACTAAATGTGTAGGCCTACAATATAGAAAGCTCATAACAAAGATCAACAATAACGTTACATTGACCATTGTTTGTCGTGATGTGCTTTGTCTCCTGTTGCCCCTCATCTCCGGTAGATAAGATTACTGCTGCATACAAAGTATTTTTATTTGATTTACGTTGCACCGACATAGATAGGTTTTATGGCGACGATGGGATAGGAAAGTGCTAGGAGTGCCTTAGGCCTTAATTAAGGTACAGGCCCAGCATTTGACTGGTGTGAAAGTGGGAAACCACGGAATACCATCTTCAGCGCTGCCGACAGTGGGGTTCGAATCCACTATCTCTCGGATGCAAGCTCACAGCTGCGCACCGCTAACCACACGGTCAACTCGCCCAGTCGTACAGAGTGTAACAGCCTGCCTGAATATTGATGGGAAGTAGCTGGGGAGTTAGATAACTTTCTTTTTTAGCATGCCATTCCCCTGGTTTATAAATTTTCTGATACTACTGGTACGTAACACACTGGATCATCATAGCATTCGGGCTATTCAATCCCAACTCTGAGGCACAGATTGGAATGAACAGTGTGCATAATTAGCGGAATAATGGCAGATGAGTGTTCATGGCAATCTGCGGCCTGGTCTTCCCAGCTCTGGAACTTTGGACTATTAAATTGGCACCGCAATCTAACCGCGACACTGTTCGTTAAAAGTGGTAAAACGTGCGGCTTTCCATTTGATCGAGTATTTTATATTATAGCATTGCTTTTAATCGCTACATTCCTACTTACGTTTTTGTAATGACCTATGTTGATTTCAGTTAGGAAAACCACAAAGTCAGTCTTTCTGAGAATCCCGTAGCGAAGCACGGGTACATCAGCTAGTTATAAATAAATAAATGTATAGACTGCGTAACGATCGTCGTGAACATTGTGATTGGGGCTCATGACCTGTGAAGTTCATCATCATGATCTAAAGGATACACATTAACGATATAACCATTCCTCATTCCTGTCTATGAAGAACTTACTGTCCTCGTTAATGTGGAGTAATTCTTACATACCATTCAACTTTGTATATCGGCCAGGTACGATTTCTAAGATCAGTCTCTTCTCTTCTTTCTGCGATATTCTTAATTATGATGTTGTATCACAGGATGTATGTATGTTCAGTCTACAGCCCTAAGGCTGGTTGGATCCTCAACAGCTCTGTCATCAGCTGTCATAAATAGCCTAGGCATCACTGAAGAGGCGTACTAGGGAAATGAGGAGTGAGGTAGTTTCCTGTTGCTTTCCTCACCGAGTCAGAAGTTGCTATTACATATCAATCTGCCAAGCCCACTGAAATGCATGCACCAACCGACCCTATGAGCAACTTTTTCACACTATACGTAGCAGGGACTGGCTGTACAAGGAATGGCATTACTAGCATCGCTCATACCTCAGTCATTTTCATATTGTCAAAGCCAAGGATAAGACAGAGACAGATCAATGAAAGTAACAAAATTGCTCTAGCCCATACCAGAAGATATAGTGCACTGTAAACACTAGGTCCTGCCAGCAAAGGCAGGATATGTCCTCAAAATTTAATTTTTATGTTATGTTCACAATAAATAAATGAATAAAGATGGTAATACATTTCTATATAAGATCATCGGCAGCTCGCTACTGCATAAAGTGCTTTTATATACACTTCGGTATGGAATAATTTAGTAGATGTTTTTAATATAGAACATGATTTATGAATAACTTTGGTACATGATGTTTCCTGTGTCACTTCCTTAAAAAACTGTTTTTACTATCACTCAGTTCTAAAAGCCCAAGACACAGTAGTTTACTGCGTACGGACTACAACTCATCACTCACATCAGGATAGCTCAGCAGACTGCTGAGACCGAGCGAGTTGGCCGTGCGGTTAGAGGCGCGCTGCTGTGAGCTTACATCCGGGAGATAGTCGGTTCGAATCCCACTGTTGGCAGCCCTGACGATGGCTTTCCGTGGTTTCCCATTTTAACACCAGGCAAATGCTGGGGGCTGTACCTTAATTATTTTTTTGCTACGGGCTTTACGTCACACCGACACAGATAGGTCTTATGGCGACAATGGGATAGGAAAGGCCTAGGAGTTGGAAGGAAGCGGCCGTGACCTTAATTAAGGTACAGCCCCAGCATTTGCCTGGTGTGAAAATGGGAAACCACGGAAAACCATCTTCAGGGCTGCCGACAGTGGGATTCGAACCCACGATCTCCCAGATGCAAGCTCACAGCCGCGCGCCTCTACGCACACGGCCAACTCGCTCTGTACCTTAATTAAGGCCACGGCCGCTTCCTTCCAACTCCTAGCCCTTTCCTATCCCATCATCGCCATAAGACCTATCTGCGTCGGTGCGACGTAAAGCCACTAGCAAAAAGAAAAAAAAGACTGCTGAGGGTTAAGCCTATCATGATGTCTATCGGTGGTTAAACAATTTCCTATTGCTTCTAGGAAATTCCAGTATATAGAACTTTCAGAAACTCCTTATTTGTATAACTTTCAAAACACGGACAACTGGAAGTTACCCTTTGAAGGCAAATTTGAAAAAGTTAAGAAGACAGGTTTATTACTGTAATAACCAACGCAATAACCACTTTACCTATTCTTCCTGTGATCAAAGCACCTCCACCAATTTCTATTATTATTTTTTGTAGACTAACAGGTTATTGTTCTGCGGTAATATTCACAAGATTGAGCTAATAAATTTTCAGAGAAAATTAAGTGCAATAATGAGTAAGCAGCGAGCGGTTCTTGCTGCTTTCCTGATGGTTATAGATTTGATCTCCAGTTGTGTTTGGTAGACAGTTTCCCTGTCCCCTGAAGTAGCAGGATATGAGATCAAGAATCATTGTGGTAGCTAGTGTATGTGTTACCCATAAAACATCAAGTCATACATGAGCTGTACGACAGAGTAACAATCTGACGATCAAATGAACCCAACCACATATGGAATCGTTAGCAGATTTACACGTTAATGCAAGTACAGCAGAGTGCCGCTAATCTGAACTAATTAGGACTGGGACACTCTCGGATTGGCAAATTTAAAAAAGGAAGGACCATTGTATCCAGCAGCAAATGTCTGATTTCGGAATGATGTCATCGGGTAATATAATAGTGCTGCCATCTTGATGTGTTAAGATCGCCGTGGCACGCAGAGTGTAGGTCTTGACTTCGGCGTGGTAGCACGTGGTGTGAGGTATTATTTACTTCGTTATCATTCTGTTCTACATGTAAGGCAAAAAAATGATCAAACAGTGAACTTTAGAACCATTTGTGACAAGAAGAAGTGCGAATTAATTCTTACTATCGTGAAATGTCGCGATGTATGGGCAATGAATGGCTTCAGAAAGATCGAAAACGCATTCGGGAGAATAGCGCCGCTTATCAGAATTATATCACCAATGTCAGGCGTCAAATAATTATAGAAAGCTGAGAGTCGTAAGGCGAGTTCCGCGCTGTTGGAACTCCAACCGAGCACATCTTCAGCCATATACAGTATGATGTAAATGTACAGAGTGTATCCATGATGATGTTAGAAACTATCAGGGATTATGGAGCCATATTCCGGAAACGATCGAGTCAAAAGTGAAGCAAAATTCTACTCATTTAAGTCCGTTTACCTGCACAAGTTTTACAAGCTCCTACATTCACAACAAATGTTCGAAATGGCGTCTCCCTGCGTCAATGCACGCAAGGCATCGTCGCACAAAGTTCTGTCGTACGGATACGACGTTGGTCTACTAATCCCAAGTTAACGGGTTAAAACTAGACTGAGGTCGGTGGCTTTTAAGGGTGTTTATAGGTGACAACCGCATGTCGTTGGCTTCCGGCACGTTAAAGAACTACTGTGGGACGAAATTCTGACATCCCGGCGTCTGTTCAGACAGGACGGATGTTAAACAACTTGTATTATTAATAACTTTGGACTTGAACATTTCCGGACTACGGTTCCTTACCTCAAATTGATCCATTTGCTGTCCTCCATCATCGCTGAAAGCTTGCAACATCATCACGGATAAATCCTGTATACTACATCTTATATCACAGGCTCATTGTATGTACGTCCGGCTCCAGGACTAAATGGTTAGCGTGCTGGACTTTGGTCACAGGGGTCCCGGGTTTGATTTCCGACAGGGTCGGGAATTTTAACCATAATTGGTTAATTTCGCTGGCACGGGGGCTGGGTGTATGTGTCGTCTTCATCCTCATCATGACGCGCAGGTCGCCTACGGGCATCAAATCAAGAAAAAGACCTGTACCTGGCGAGCCGAACATGTCCTCTGACACTCCCGGCACTAAAAGCCTTTAGGCCATTTCATTTCATTGTACGTACATAGATTTGGTCTTGAATATGTGAACATTTGATTAGAATTTAGAAAGAAAATATCAACAGTACCCATAATGGTACGTACTTTACGTCAAAACTCGCCGCCGCATTCGATTTATTTTACCCTCAGATAGTCGGTCATTTTCCACGGACAGGTAAATTTTGCTCTCACCAGAACGAAGTTGAAATAATTTTTTAAAAGTTTCATTCAAGTTATGTAAAAGTAGAGTGGAAGCCCAGTTAAACGCGGTCCTATTCACCACGGATTCGGACAGAACGCGGTACAAAGTATGTCCCCGAAAAAAATGTAAATAGAATTCCTGTTTTTTTAACGAACTACATAGAGGGATTGTTGCCAAATCTGCGCTACACAAAACTTCAATGGATGACTTGTTTAGAAACTGCGTACCTGTTTTTTTTTGTTTGTTTTAGAGAAATAACGGTACGTGAACGATTTGCCAAGCTTTTGTGTACAAAGAGAAAGTTAAGACGGCCTCTCCTAGTTAAGGTCTTTGTTTACAAGTTGCTTCACGTTGCACCGAGAAAGATAGGTCTTACGGCGACGATGGGACAGGAAAGAGCTAGGAGTGGGAAGGCAGTGGCCTTAATTAAGGTACAGCCCCAGGATTTGCCTGGTGTAAAAATGGGAAACCATGGAATGTCATCTTCAGGACTGTCGACGGTGTGGTTCGAACCCACTATCTCCCGAATACTGGATACTGCCCGCACTTAAGCGACTTCAGTTATCGAGCTCGGTCCTAGTTAAGTCTTGAGTTAGGTGCAGGGGTTGTGATGTCACAAAAGAAGAAAAAGTCTACTCTGTGAACGATGAATTGAACATAATCGATCGTGCGAAGAATGGAATGTTGAATGTGCGTATTTTAGGTACAGTGACTTTCATAAAATTGTGTTTTCTTGTAGCCTAATGTTTTCTCCAAATCTTCCGTCGCCTTACAGGAAACTTTCCATTTACCACGGTTAAGCTGTAAAAAATACCTACAACCTGTTTTCCGGTCAATGACCGGGGCAGGGATGGAATGAATGAAGCCCCCATCTTGCGGCTAGGATAGAAATTGTGCCGGCTGCCGAAGCCTGTCGCACTCCTCTGGAGCAATGATTAATGGCTGACAGATGATATGAAATGATAGTGGAGAGTGTTGCTGGAATGAAAGATGGCAGGGAAAACCGGAGTACCCAGAGAAAAAACTGTCCCGCCTCCGCTTTGTCCAGCACAAATCTCACATGGAGCGACCGGGATCTGAACCATGGAACCCAGCGGTGAGAGCACGGTTAAGCTACAGCGCGGGGTAAAGCATGTCCACCAACAAGCGCGTTAAATCGGGCTTCTACTGCATTTACAAAAGTATTGTTTAAAAGGAGACATTTCATTGAAGTGCAGATTCCACCTTAAAATCGAGTTCATATTTCCTCTGAAGAGCCTTCATATGAAAATTGCCTTCTTGTCAAGAGCAGTGCAAATAATCCTCGTTTCAATCATCGTGAACTGGAGAATTTTAAAACTATTATTCTGCTTGTGAGTTCCATCTAATTAATTTCATTATTGCTCAAAATTGTATCATATTGCTTACAAACCCCTTATGTAGTACAAAAACAAATCAGAAAGAGCTCGATGTGCTCAAATTGCTAGAGAGAAAATGACTGATGTTAAGAATTAAGATTGCTTATTAGGATAAATTTCTGACAGAACCTAATAGTGCTGTAACTTTTTGATGATTACCAATAAATAAAAATATATAAATAAATAACATTTCTCTAAAATTTCATAAAATACTTGAAATAAATCAAATTAATAAAAATAGTTAATCGAAATGTCCGTAGTATGGGCGCCAGAGTTCACCAGAATGGATCCCTCGAATTTTGATAGAGCATGATAAATTTTATATCCCAGGGCGTGTACATAATGCTGCGTACTGGTACATCTGCTGCAGACCTTACCTAACCTCCTGAAAACGACTAAATAGGTAGGAACTGCACCTAGGTTCATCGATAACTCCACTGATTCTAAAATAGCTAACTATATTCCTAACAAAATCCGTGCATGAGCACCTCATCAACACACAAAATTATATATATAATACACACACAAAAGATTGCTGGAAGACTCCATATTTACAACAACGACAATAATGAAAACTGTGGGAAAACGAAAGCGAGAACTAAGTTACCATTTGTTGATAGTCCGATGAACAATGTACGTACATGTAGATAAATACCCTTCACTGTCTCTGTATCAATACTGCTTGCCAATTCTCATAATCAGCACTTCTAACATCACACAGATACTGTACCTCGTAATACTGTGTTCACAGACTTTAACACTTGTTGTAAAGATATATACATTTTAGCAACACACGCCTGTCGATCCTCAACATAAATTATGGAAAGTCTGAGATAGCTTTCACCAACATATAATGCCAGACCTCCACAAGTACTACAACACTTAATGCATACGCCCTCCACAATTTGTTGATCAACCACTTTCCACGAACATAACAAGACTACGCTCCACGAACGTTTGAAGTCCAGTCCATTGCAGCTGTGTCACTCGAATACCGTATATCAGCACCACTTCCTTCCCGTACAGTGTATCAGTTGTCGTTCCTTCATACAGTGTTACTGCTTGTAGTTGTAGTAGTTTTTCTTCTCGTTCCTTTACAATGTCACTGGTTGCCGCCGTATGATCAACCTTTATAGACATCAACATCCCCTCCTCTCAGATGATACGTCTGGATTGGTGCTTGCCAGCCAATCATGACTAAACCTCTTGTCAAGAACTCAACTTGTCCTTGCTCCCAAGAGATAAACAAACTCTGGGGTTTATTACATGAGTCAACGAACTTCCCTAATACAACAACAAGCTCATCTCATCAGGCTGGGATATATACATGACTCATGGAATTTCCCGACGACAACAACAAATACATCTCATAAGACACTGGGGTAGCCACATGACTCATCCAAATTACCAGAGCTATTAAAGCAATGTTTCCCACTCGTGCAAAACAAATTACTCATACCTACATATGTGGATATCTTCCAGCTTACAAATATAAATGGCAAAATATACAAATGAAATACTGATAATAATAATAATAATAATAATAATAATAATAATAAATCGAATACTGACAATAATATCTCTAACTTCTACATATAATTCGGGGGTGTGATATATGTACTATCACAGTGCTTGGATAAATACTATTATTATTGTTATTATTATTATTGTTATTTCTTGCCAATAGGACCACGCCAATACCACTTCACTTCCTTATTATCATCCTTTCTTCCTTCCTCTTTCTCCACAGTGCCTTCATTCTTCAGAATGATGCTCTCTTCTCTCTTCAGTCCATCTTCCCCCTCTGCGCTCTTTCTTTCCTTCCACAAGAAATTTTATGTAGGAATGTCTTTTCCTGAATTGGTCTCTATCACGACATTCTTCATCTGCAATTCCTAACCTTTTGAGTTCTTCCTTCATCTGCTTGGCATATCCCCCCTGGCTCTTCAAGTAGTATATTTTATTAAAAATTTGTTTATTTAACCTTGCTGGATCCATTCTGACCATGTGTCCATAGAATCCCAACCGTCTTTTCCTTATTGTTGTTTCCAGGTCTTATGTTCTTTTATATATCTCCTTATTTGATCGTAATTATTATTATTATTATTATTATTATTATTATTATTATTATTATTATTATTATCATCTGATGTGCGTTTTACCATCATGCTAGATTGTGTGAATCATTTCACATGAGGGTGGAACCCATAGGTCCCACAAAAATTAGAACCAGATTGGTAAGACCTGGAGCTTGCTTAAACAGCCGGCCCTGATCTGGATACAGACGCTGACCACAACACCGCCCGCTACGGGATCAGACGTGTGTGGATTTACATTTCAAAGATAGTTCTTCCACCTTCTCACCGTTGGAATCCAAATTCCTCATCCGCTGCTAAAGCTGTTGACTATCTTCGTAAATGCTTTTTATTACTATCCCAAAGAGCAAGGATGCCTCTTCTGCCAATTCCACCGTACCAATGATCTTCATCTCTGCCTTCACTTCCGTTGAGGTCTTCACTCGTAACCCTGAGCTGGGACCCTTACCAGATGATACACACCGGGTCAGTGTGCTCTGGGACTCACATAGGCAGGGGTGCCACTCCCTGGGCAGGGCTGCCTCCGAAGAGGGTCCCTGACTGCTACCTGCTACTAACTAACAATAATTACAGACGTCTTTCCCTTACTCCCATAGCATGCAAAATCTTATCCAAAGCATTGCAGCGGAGGGTTGAAACACATCTAGATGAACAAACTGGTGAATACCAGGCCGGGTTCAGGAAAGGACGTTCATGTGCTGAGAAGATTTATATTCTAAAATCACTTATAAAAATAAGCTCAATGAAAAATCAGAAGAGAACAATCATAACCTTCGTTGATTTCAAAAAGGCATATGATTCCATAGATCATGGAGTGCTCATGAACGTTCTGCACGAGTTTGGAGTGGATGAGAAATCTCTGGCCATAATTCGACAATCTCTTACAAACACCGTTTCTCAAGTCAAATTTATGGGCGAAGTCTCAAATCCGTTTGAGACAAAAACGGGTTTGAGGCAAGGAGACAGCCTTTCTCCACTACTCTTAATTGCATGTTAGAAAAAGTTATTAGAGAATGGAGGTTGAGAATGACTGAAAATGGAATGAAGAATGGGGTAAACATAGGTTGTGGAAAAAATGCGATGATGTTGGACTGCCTTGCCTTCGCAGACGATGTCGTTCTTATTACAGACAACCGTCAAACAGCCAAGAAACAGTTGAAGAACTACAAAATGTTGCGGTAAAAACAGGGTTAAGAATCTCCTTCGAAAAAACAGCATTCATGGATTCTATAAAATAAAAAAGGCGACACGGACAGACTTTTTACACTGTATTGGGATATCCAGCGTGTGCAAAAATTTAAATACCTATGGGAAATACTCACCCGCAATGGAGATGAAAAGGAGGGATTAAAGGAGAGGGTGAGAAGGATGGAGTTGGCATTCAGACTACGTCATGACACCTATAAGTCCAAGTCCATCTCTTTTCAGGCCAAGTTAAAACATTACTGCACAGTGGTTAGAACAGAGTGCCCTTATGGAGCAGAAACCTTGACGAGGATGGTTGATACATTCCTTGAAAAAAGAGAAAGAAGATTCTTACGAAAAATCCTAGGCCCAAGAAAGTCGACGAGTGATCCAAACACATTCCGGTTAAGATCGAATTTGTAGCTCTAAAAGACAGTAGAAAGAATCACGACTGTGATGAGGAAAAGGAGACTGACGTTTTATGGGCATATGAAAAGAATGAACCCTGAGAGATTGGCCAACAGGATACTTCTTCTGCAGGAAAAGTGGAAAAAACAACCGGGATCGCTTACACAGGTGCACAATGACTTGGCAGAAATAGGTATCAAGGAGAAGGATATAAAAGAAAGGACATCATTTAGGAAGAAGGTTGCAGGAATGAGCGATGCGTCTGAAGGGCAACATGCGAAGCCACGGAACATCTCGGTGGAAGAGCGAGCAGGAAGAAGTCAAAGACTCAAGAATCTCTGGCAAGAGTGTAAAGAGAAGGGTATCAGTCTGCGTGACAGAAGGAAGATTGTGTAAACGTGGCCCACAGGTGGCCGTATCGATAAATATATTATTATTATTATTATTATTATTATTATTATTATTATTATTATATTATTACTAGAGAATTCGCGATTAAAATATTACGAGGATATTGGAGTCTCAGATTCATATTTCTGAAAACGTATATAAGTTTTTATATTCAGTACAATAAAATATCGAAGTGTTTTTCTCGAAAAACTCGTTTTAGTGAGATTAACTTTAAGTTAATTACAAAAGATTCAAGCACTTAACATGGAGTAAAAACCGGTTAAAATATATCCACAAGTTAGTTATAATAGGCCTACATTTAAAAAATTAAAAGTGAATTTTGAACTAAGAGTTCTGTCCAAAGGCCCACATTATTGAGTTCGGTCAGAACATATAAGATTTTCCATCTGATTTTGTGAATTCTCCATTTTCATGATTCACGAGCCATCTCTAGTTATGGGCGATTTCATGTTCCAAACAAACAAGGAGGCATTTGAAGAATACAGTTTATAACTCGGCTCTGTATACATATTTGATGGGGTGGAGACAACGTTTGTTTAGTGAAACGAGAATTAATCATCCTTCAATTGAATTCAGGCCGTGACCCGAGAAGATGACGTTCGTGCGGCATCGAAGCACGAGGGACGGGATTAAATGTTACGTATGAATTGATAACAGGCGGCTTGGCATTTAGTGGTCTATATGCCGCAACCAATCACGATATTCGAACTCCTGACCTCACACAAATAGTAAAATATCGCACGCGTCATAGAGAACTTCTCCCTGCACACTAAAGAGGTTGAAATATTTATGGGAGACGTGGTAATTCAAAGTCTATGTAGTCTTGGAAGTTTCTGGCTCACAATCAGAAATCAGTGACGCGGTACCGTAATTCAACTTCGGCTGTCTACCCTCAGCAGTTACGTATCCAAGGGACGTGGTACTTCAACATCGATTCTGCAGCCTCAGAAATTCCCGTCTTAGAAGACGACTACAACGAGTCGCAAGGTATTTCAAATTTAGCTCTCTATCCTCAGAAGTTGTAATCTCAAGAACGAGTACAATTCTCGGACAGTGCACTCCTAACTGCATGGGCATCGGCAGTGTGTTTCAGATAGGATAAACAAATCAACTTGGTGGCCCGTGCAGTGTGTTGTACCACAAGGGTCGGTGTTAGGACTGCTTATTTTTATATTTACATTAATGAAGTCTCCCAAAACCAAACGCATTGAAAATATCACATTTTCGTGGATGATGATCAAATTTACCTCCACACGTATATATTCAGATCGAATATTTTCGGCCATACAAAAAATTAGTCAGGATCTAACACAGTTTTCTTCCTGGTCTTTGAGGTGTGGTCTTACTTTAAATCCAGGAAAAAACCTCAAGCCGTCATTCTTGGATAACCGAAGTTGTTCGCGAAGATCAATCGATCCGAGATTCCACCTGTAATATTATGTAATATTAACATACTATTCATGTCATCAGTAGAAGTTCAAGACGTTATGTTCGATGATAACATGGCACGGACAACGCATATTGCGAACATCACCTAGAAAATATTTTTTGCATTATACATGCTGCGCGGGTATAAATACTTATTTCCTGAAAAATAAAAATAAATTGCTGGTAGAAGTTCCAGTTTTCCCTCATTTCGACTGTTGTGATACGATTTATAGAGACGCTGGGCGCAAGTTATTCAGCAGATTGCAACGTGGTCAAAATACATGTGTGAGATACGCCTGTAACCTACGGTACTATCGCCATGTAACTCCTTCATACAACCACCTATCTAGACCCCCACTAGAAATCCGTCGCACTGTGCATACCCTATGCCATCTCCATAAAATCCTTCATTCTTCACAGCCATTTTAGCTTACTTCATATTCCAAATACTTCCCATCCTATCATATGCTTTGTAACGTCTGGTATGTAAACGTTAAGTTCATCATGTTATTGGCTTTACGTCCCACTAACCACTTTTCGGTTTTTGGAGAAGCCGAGGTACCGGAATTTGTTCCGCAGGAGTTCTTCTTCTTCTTCTTCTTCTGTGTGCCCTGCCCAGTCTCCTGGACGTTGGCGATTAATGTGGAGAGTGCTTTTCTTTCTTCAGCAACACGGTACAGTTCTTCGGTATTTTTTATGCCTGTCCAGTCTGCCGACACGAGGCTGACGTATTTGAGCAACTTCAAATACCACCGGACTGAGCCAGGATCGAACCTGCCAAGTTGGGGTCAGAAGGCCAGCGCTTCAACCATCTGAGCCACTCAGGCCGGCGAACGTTAATTTGGTAGATGGGGTTCTAATGGTCGTACAGCATACTCCATCTGTAGGCGTAGCCATGCATTAAACTGTCAGGTGACCCCACAAAACAAAGTGATTAAGCGGTGCGTCCGTGTGTCGTTGTGAGGTACACAGGCTACTGCGGTCATTTGAGCACGTTGTACGTAAGCCAGCACATCCCATGAGACATCATAACGAGGTTCAAGTCGCAAGGGCCGTCACTTTGATACAGGAAGGATGGACTTTTCATCGTGTTGCTGTGGATCCCAATGTCTCTCCGTCAGTTATTCACAGCTTGTGGAACTGCACAATGAGACAGGCCAGTTCACAAGGAGGGTTGGACAAGGTCGTGGACGCAAGACAACCCCACGGGATGACCGATATCTGACCATCTGTGCGTTGAGGCGTCGTTCAGCAACTGCCAGAGAACTGCAACAAGACGTCAAGAGGGTCACTGGAGTCACGGTATCTGACCAGACAGTAAGGAACAGGTTAGGAGAAGTGTCCTTACCACCCAGACGACCTGTTCGAGTGCCCCGTTTAATGCAGCAACAGCGCGCAGCTTGCCTTCCGTTTTCCCGTACCCACGTCAACTGGCAACTTCGCCAATGCAGACCTGTGTTGTTCACAGTCGAGTCCAGATTTACCCTGACACACCGTGATGGACGTCAACGTGTATAGAGACACCATGGTGAGCAGTACATGCCAAATGTTGTCCAGGAAGGCTACCGATTCGGACATTGTTCTGTGATGTTGTGGGGTGGCATCAGTATTGTTGGCCATACAGATCTTGTCGTCGTCCGTGGTAATCTTACCGCTGCGGGGTACATCGAGCAGATACTGCTACAGTATGTGTTGGTTTCTGCATTCGGTGTTGGCCCTGAATTCGAACTCATGCACGACAATGCCAGGGCTCATGTAGTGTGCATCGCCAGAGCTGTCTTGCGAGAACTGTACATTCAAGAGATGGAATGGCCAGCCCATCGAGCATGTGTGGGATAGGCTTGACAGAAGTGTTCGTGGGCGTCCCTTTCCACCACAGACTCTCCAAGACCTCGAACAGGCTCTCATTGAAGAATGGGGCTTGATACCGCGACGTGACCTCCGTCGACTTAAACGGCGCATGCCACGTAGGTGCCAAGCTGTGAGAAATGCTCGTCGAGGACATACAACATACTGAAGCTCTCCAACTGTGATAAAAATTCACTCTGGAGGACTGTTATCACTTTGTTTTCGCCCCTATTTGGACATTTCCGTTTGTGTTTTGAAAATGAACGCGAATCCTTCCATGTTCTTTTGTGTACTTGAACTGTAAAGAATAAAGGTTTAGTTTGTAGTATACTTGGGGTTTTGTGGAGCATGGCATACGTTCAAAAATATATTCCCATAATTGTTTGAATTGTGTATTATTATTATTATTATTATTATTATTATTATTAATTCCATCCTTGCTTTACTTCCCGTAGAACTGCCATTTACGATAATTCACTGAGGCTACTTGCCTGCTGTGAGTGGAATCTCCTTCCTGAAAATATCAGAGAGTTAATTGCTATTCGTACTTTCTTTGGATACATTTTATGCACCAATAAGAATCCTATGTAAACTTGATGCTGCTACTCACAACCATTATATTTACACGGTAGAAGATTAGGTTAATATTCTTAAACGTTTTATTATTCAAATGTTGTTAAATTTTATACACTATATTTTTCACACAGGATATTAGTTTTAAGATATTTCCTCCTATTATATTTAATTTATTTCGATTTAATTCAATTTCATTTAATTTTATAATTTATTGTTATTTGTATTATTACTAATTTAATTATCAGGCGTTTGCTCTATCAACCAGCGTTTTGTCTTAGGTCTGACACTAGACTCATCAGAGTGGGAAATGTCAGACCCTACCCACTGACGCTGGGGTGTATGCAGGTGAACTTATCAGAAGCCCATTATAAGAGGCACAGTCTGATAACTGCATACGGGAGATAAATCTCCACAATGGAATTATTGCCCGCCTAGCAATTCCGAATGGAAATTCTAAGTTCCCATGTAGGGAATTAGATATTTTTCCACCAATAGAGCATATCCTCAGAATGTGGGTATAACGTGGTGATTTAGGGACATTATCCAGATTCAGCACAACAATTTCCCCAAGATTTGGTGTACCTGCTGATCTTTCAGTTCAGTTGGAGGGTGTTTGAACCTAGCCCATTACCTGTGGTGTTCCCAATCTGCCACTTGGAATGCGCCTCCCAGCATGTACACTGGACCAAAGACGACGTAGAAAAGCCTTAAAATGGGTTAAAAATTGTTTAACAACTGGGTCATGATTCTTATGAACCTGCCAGTGGCGGAATTAATGAAACGACTGGAGAGTGTACCAGGGGAATAATAATGTTATTGTTTTTTATTCCCCACTAACTACTTCTTAAGGTTTTCGGAGACGCCTAGGTGCCGAAATTTTGTCTCCCAGAAGTTATTTTACGTGCCAGTACACCACCACGTGCTTAGGAGGCCAGCGCCTCAACCGTGTGAGCCACTCAGCTGAACTTTTGTGAGAGACATTTTTTTATTGCTGGCATGTGAGGAGTCACGCTGCGACGCCTGAGTGCGCGAATTTCGGTTCATCCTGTATATAGCCTACTGGGCTATCCCTGAACTTAAGTGCCAAGCTTCTAGAAATTGCGTTCGGTTATTTTCCCGTGATGTAACTGACAGAGAAAGAAGTGGGCCGAACCTATTTTCAACTTTTGTGTGTCTAATCCGAGATAAAAACGAATTATGAGACAAACATTTGAAGAGTAGTCTCGTACTAGTTTTGGAACTTTGCTGTTCTGATCGATCTCTTCTCAAAACACTGCCTGAAACATAAAGATGTCTCGAACTCGGGAGCTGTGTGGAAAGATGCATATTTTGCATGTGAGGAGAGAATAAGGGGAAGGGGCGGTTGAGGTGGAGGGGTGAGAGAGGAAGCGTGCTGATCGAACAAATGCCGGAAGCGCATACAGGCCTGCGATAATGTCCCTGGCTATTGTCGGTAATCGCATTATTTGGATGTGTTCCGGAAGGCATCAACTTTTAAGAGCTCCACTCGCTATTGCCAGCCAGCTCCATGTAACTTCTGCCCCATAAACTGGCTGGCTCCCTCTCGCTCCGATAAACACGTTTTAAACAGCGGCTTCTTTATGTGCTTAATTTAAATAGCTGTAAGATGTGTTACAGTGTATCTTTATAGCTATATAAGTTTCCTCGCTATTATCGTCCGTTCCAGTTTGTTTTAAATGCTAGCTAACGCATAAATCATCAATAAGAACGCGAACATAATAGCAGTGAAAATGTCACAAGAATGTGCTTGAAACACTGCGAAACTTGGCTCAATGGCGGCGGAAATTATTTCACTGCCTGTTTACTGAAATTCTTGGAGACGTGTATAAATACGATAGAATAACGAAGGGTTGACGTATCTACTCTTAAGCATATGCCATAGATTTGACTCTCGACTCATTCATTAAAATCATTTGAAGGCTGGAAGGGTTTCATTAAATCTTGCGAGCTTTACTGAAGAACTATTCAAATTACGAAAAATGACGAATACATGGATATATAGAGGGGCTGCCTGGCCGAGGCGGTAAAGGCGTGCTCGGTTCGCCCGGAAGGACGTGGGTTCGAATCCCCGTCAGGAAGTCGTAAAATTTAAGAAACGAGATTTCCACTTCCGGAGGTGCATATGGCCCTGAGGTTCACTCAGCCTACACCAAAAATGAGTACCAGGTTAATTCCTGGGGGCAGAGGCGGCCGGGCGTAGAGCTAACCACTCTACCCCATCACGTGCCGAGGTTAACAATGGTGGAAGCCTATACCTTCCACTCCTCCAAGGGCCTTCATGGCCTGTACGGAGGTGACTTTGCTTTTACATGGATATATCCTTTTTACAATTTGCTTTACGTCGCACTGACACAGATAGGTCTTATGGCGACGATGGGATAGGAAAGGCCCAGGGGTGGGATGGAGGTGGCCGTGCCTTTACTTAAGGTACAGCCCCAGCTTTGGCCTGGTGTGAAAATGGGAAACCACAGATAGCCAGTAGGATTCGAACCCACCATCAGGTCACAGCCGTGCGCCCCTAACCGCACGGCCAACTCGCTCAGCCATCCATCATCTATATATATAAAATAACTTGTCCTGACTGACTGACTGACTGACTGACTGATTCATCATCGCCGAGCCAAAACTACTGGACATAAAGAAATGAAATTTTGGGGATACATTCATATTAAGATGTAGGTGCTCGCTAAGAGAGGATTTTTGGATATTCCGTCGCTAAGGGGGTGAAAAGGGGGGTGAAATTTTAAAATTAGTGTATCTATATCTCAAAACTTTAAAAGTTTACAGATGTAAAAATTGGTATTTAGAATCTTCTTTAAAAATAAGAAAATACGTATTTTTTTGTTTTCAGAAAATCCCAATAGGAGGGGTGAAAAAGGGTGAAAATGGGGAAAAATGGGTTGAATGCCTTTAATCAGGATACCGGTACTTATATCTCAGAAACTGAAGATATTACAGACCTGAAAATTGGTACTTTTGATCTCCTTTAAAAATAAAGAAACACGTATTTTTTTGTTTTTGGAAAATCCAATTAATGGGATGGTGAAAAGGGGGTGAATTTTTAAAATGAATGAATCTATATCTCCAAACTTTTAAAGTTTGCAGATGTAAAAATTGGTATTTAGAATCTTCATTAAAAATAAAGAAACACGTATTTTTTTGTTTTCGGAAAATCGCAATAGGAGGAGTGAAAAGGGGTGAAAAAGGGGTTGAATGCCTTTAATGAGGCTACTTATATCTCAGAAACTGAAGATATTACAGACCTGAAAATTGGTGTTTGGGATCTCCTTTAAAAATAAAGAAACACGAATTTTTTTGTTTGTGGAAAATCCAATTAAGGGGGGTGAAAAGGGGGGTAATATTTTAAAATGAATGTATCTATATCTCAAAACTTTTAAAAGTTATAGATGTGAAAATTGGTATTTAGAATCTCCTTTAAAAATAAAGAAACACGTATATTTTGTTTTCGGAAAATCCTAATAGGAAGGGTGGAAAAGGTTGAAAAATGGGTCGAATGCATTTCATGAGTCTACAGTACTTATATTTCAGAACCTGAAGATATTACAGACCTGAAAATTGGTGTTTGGGATCTTCTTTAAAAATAAAGAAACACGTACTTTTTTGTTTGTGGAAAATCCAATTAATGGAGTGGGGGGGAGTGTAAAGGGGGTGATTTTTTTAAAATGAGTGTATCTGTATCTCAAAACGTTTAAAGTTTATAGATGTAAAAATTGGTATTTAGAATCTCCTTTAATAATAAAGAAACACATATTATTTTGTTTTCGGAAAATCCCAATAGGAAGGGTGGAAATGGGTGAATAATGGGTCGAATGCCTTTATTGAGTCTACTTGTATTTCAGAACCTGAAGATATTACAGACCTGAACATTTGTATTTTGGATCTACTTTAAAAGTAAAGAAATACGTATTTTTTCGTTTTTTGAAATTCCAAATAATGGGGGGGTGAAAAGGGGGGTGAATTTTTTAAAGTGAGTGTGTCTACAACTTAAAACTTTAAAATTTACGGATGTAAAAATTGGTAGTTAGAATCCCCTCTAAAAATAAAGGAACACGTATTTTTTTGTTTCCTGTAAATCCTAATAGGAGGGGTGTAAAAGGGTGAAAAATGGGTTGAATGCCTTTAATGAGGATACATATATCTCAGAAACGAAGGATATTACAGAACTGAAAATTTGTATATGGGATCTCCTTTAAAAATAAAGAAACGCGTTTTTTTGTTTTTGGAAAATCCAACTAATGGCGGTTAAACAGGAGTGACAAATTGGGGTGAATTTTTTGAAAGAATATATCTACAGATTATCTTGGAAATGTAAAATGTTACAGACGTAAAAAGTGGGTGTTTGGAATCTCCTGTAAATGTAAAGAAAAAGAGGTGATTTGTTTTTGGAAACTCCACTTAAGGGGAACTCAAAAGGGGTGAAATTTTAAAATGAGAATTTTTACAGTATATCTAAAAAAACTTAACATGTTACAGAAGTGATAAATGGTATCTTTTATCTCTATTAAACATAAAGAAACGTGTATTTTTAGTTTTCGGAAAACCACTTGGGTGGAGGGGGGTTAAAGTGACTGAAAATGGTGTTGAATTCTTTTAATTAGGCTACTGATATCTCAAAAATGAAGATGTTACAGACGTGAAATTTGATATTTGCAATCTGCTTTAAAAGTAAAGAAAGACGTATTCTCGGAAAATCCAATGAAGGGTGGGGGGGGGGGGTGAAAGAATTGAAAAATTAATTGTCTTAATTGTATGAGAATACATACATCTAATAAAAACTAAAGTTGTTACAGACGTGAAAATTCGTATTTGGATCTCCTTTAAAAACAAAGAAAAACGCGTTTTGGTGGGAAACCATCTTGGAGGGCGGGAGTGTAAAGGAGATGAATTCCTTTCATGAGGACACATAAATCAAAAACTGAAGAAGTTAGATTCGTGATAATTGGTATTTAGAGGATCCTTTACTATTAAAGAAACAAGTATTTTTTGCTGGAAAATTCACTTAGGGGGGTGGGGGGAGTAGTGTGAAATGAAGTGAAGAAAGTAAATTATTTTTATGTGGATACTTATATCTCAAAACTGAAGGTAATAGACGTGAACATTGGTGTTTGGAATCTCCCTTAAACATATAGAAACAAGCCTTCTTTTAATTATTTTTTTTGGGGGGAGGGGGGTGGTAAATAAACTTAACGGCGGTAGGGTGTAGCAGGAGGTGAGACCAATTGATTTTACTGTTATTAATGTACTTATAAGGATCCTCCGTTGCTCAGGCAGCAGCGCGCCGGCCTTTCACAACTGGGTTCCGTGGTTCAAATCCCGGTCATTCCATGTGACATTCGTGCTGGACAAAACGGAGGCGGGACAGGTTTTTCTCCGGATTCTCCTGTTTTCCGGTCATCAGCCATTCCAGCAACACATAATAATAATAATAATAATAATAATAATAATAATAATAATAATAATAATAATGTTCCGGACCGTCATCAAATGTGCGGACCGCGCTGGAAACGGCTACTGGACGGGTAAGACTAAGAATGCAGTCCGACTGCCGGTTCAGTGCCGCCAAGGCACCCAATATAACACCACGCCGGATCTCCTGAAGGATTTTATCCATATTAAAAACGATTATAGGAAAAGATGGCAAAGATTTACGTACACAACTAACCGGGAAGAATACCTGAGCCTAGCCCGGGAAGTACGAACTCGATTGCTGGAAAGGAAGATTGAAAAATGGGAGGAAACGTGCCGTAAAATAAGAGAAAACGAGTCAGATCGGGAATTTTGGTGGATTCTCGCAGAAAACGAGTCAGATCGCGAATTTCGGCGGAGTATATATCTAAAACAATAAGCATTCAATTATAAATTTCAGTATAATACCGTAGCGAAGCACGGGTATCTTGCTAGTACATACATACATATTCTCTCTCAGTGTAACTTATTGATGAACTTTCTCAATTTCAAAACGAGCTTAGAAGTGATAATATTGTATGATGGTTCTGTACCTGTTCACATTAAAAACACCAACTTCCAGTCAAGGAGGCGTGATAGCCGAGTGTCTGGTTCAAGGAGCCCCGGGTTCGATTCCCGGCCGGGTTGGGGACTTTAACCTTAATTGGTTATTTCCGCTGGCTCGGAGACTGGGTGTGTGTGTCGTCCTTAAGCAGAAAATGAAACGAAAACAAGGAAGGAATGAAGAAAATAAAAAAAAACAGAAAAAATATAAAAATCTAAAAATATTAAAAAAGTGTCATAGTCAGTAGCTTCTTGCCAAGGAGACTGTGGTTCAAATCCCAGCAAATTCATGCGATATTTTTGAAATCTATAAGTTGCTTTCCATTACTCACCTGCTAATAGATCCCTTTATTGGCGGGTGAACATCGTGAAATACATACACCGACGTCACAAGATATTAGTAAAACGTCTGAGCGCAAGCATTCTGCCTCTTTATGATGCATCTTGGATTGTTACTAAGGCGGTCGGGTTCTGTGGTCGACTGATCAGCGTCTTAGCCTTTCGGCATGGAGGTAGCGGGTTTCATTTCCAATGTCCTTACAAATCGCACAACAATACCCTCTACCACATTACCACGCAGTTTCTGAAACAGAGCAGACGTCATCCAACTCTGCAAGACATACACCAAGCAAGTAATAGCCACAGGAAATTATTATTATTATTATTATTATTATTATTATTATTATTATTATTATTTACAATTTGTTTTACGTCGTACCAACACAGATAGGTCTTATGGTGACGATGGGACAGGAAAGGCCTAGGAGTGGGAAGGAAGCAGCCGTGGCCTAGATTAAGGTACAGCCACAGCATTTGCCTGGTGTGAAAATGGGAAACCACGAAAAACCGTCTTCAGGTCTGGCAACAGTGGGGTTCGAACGCACTATTTCCCGGGTGCAAGCTCACAGCGCGCCCCTAACCGCACGGCCAACTCGCTCGGTAAATTTTTATATCATTATTATTATTATTATTATTATTATTATTATTATTATTATTATTATTATTATCGTTATTATTATTCGTTGGGGCCATCTAGGACCACGTTAAGTCTTGTTACATTTGGCAGTTTTCTACGCTTTCTTTTGAGCACAGAATTCCCTCATTCTCTGTGAGTGGGCCAGCTTGCGTTCTTCTATCCAGGTGGTACCTTGTCTTCTTTTCGGTTGCTTGTCTCGGTTTAGCCCATTCGTCAGTATCGTTTTGCGGAAGGGATCTCTATTGAAGGCGTCTTCGGGTTTTATATGCAGCATTTGGAGGTCTTCCTTGGTGGTCATAAACCAGGGCATTGTGGTTTTGGGTTTGGAGTGAAAAAAGTGAAAGATCTGTTTAGTCAGCCTGTTTCCGTCCATTCGTTTGAGATGACCGTAATATCGTGCCCGTCTCTTACGGATTGTTTCTGTGATTTTCTCTATTTTACTGTACACTTCTTTGTTGGATTTTTTATAATGGGTTCCATTCCTGTAATTGCATCCCATGATACTTCTGATGATTTTGCGCTCTTTTTTCTCCAGTTCGAGTAGTCCTTCATTAGCATTTAGGGATATGGTTTCGGCTGCATACTTAACTACTGGCTTCAGGACAGTTTCATAATGATGTATTTTGGGACAGGCATTTTTTGTTGTATATTGAGCGCGACGTTTGATAGGCTATTTCAAGTCTGTGTACTCGTTCCTTAAGTGCTTCTTTGTCCACTCCATTTTTCATTATGATCTCACCCAGATACTTAAATTTTTCTAGTTGGTTGATCTTCCCGTATTTTGTCTGGAGTTTTGCTGGGGCACCTTTGATGTTAGTCATTACTCCGATTTTTTCATAAGATATCTGCAAGCCAGTTTGTTCAACAATTTCTTTTAGAAGCTCAATTTGCATCCTAGCAGTTTCTACATCGTTTGACAGAATGGCGATGTCACCAGCAAACGCTAGACAGTCGATCATGATCCCCTTAGATTTTGTTCCCATTCTCAGAGGACTATAATCAGCTTCTAATAATTTTGCTCGCCAGGTGCTAATGATCTTATCGAGCACGCCGTTGTAAAGCATCGGAGAGAGCCCATCACTTTGTCTGACTCCAGTTTTGACCTCGAAGGAATCCGATAGGCATCCTAGGAACTTTGCTTTGGATTTTGTGTCAATGGGGGTGGCTCTAATTAAAGCCAGCAGTTTCAGGTCAACCTCGAATTCGTTGAGGATGGTTTTTTTTCCTAGTGGCTTTACGTCGCACCAACACAGATAGGTCTTATGGCGACGATGGGATAGGAAACGCCTAGAAATTGGAAGGAAGCGGCCGTGGCCTTAATTAAGGTACAGCCCCAGCATTTCCCTGGTGTGAAAATGAGAAACCACGGAAAGCCATCTTCAGGACTGCCGACAATGGGATTCCAACCCACTATCTCCCGGATGCAAGCTCACAGCCGCGCGCTCCTAACCGTACGGCCAACTCGCCCGGTCGTTGAGGATGTTTAGCAGAACCTCGCGGTCTATCGAATCGTAGGCCTTCTTAAAGTCCACAAAGACAGACACGTACTGTTTGGAACTGAGATTACAATTTTTGATGATTGTTTTGAGGTTGTGGATCTGTTCAACAGTTGAACGACCCTTCCTGAAGCCCCCTTGGTATTCGTCTATTTGATGCTCGACTTGAGATTCTAAACGCTCCAGGATAGCGTGTGCGTTACCGATAGCAGGGATATTCCTTTGTAGTTGTTGACGTTTTTCATGCTGCCTTTTTTGTGTAACGGATGGATCAACGCCGTTTTCCTGTCTTCGGGTACGATTTTTCTTTCAAAATTTGTTCTATTTTTTTTTCCCTGCAAGATTTCAATTGCTTCTTCAGGGGCACATTTCCAAAGTTCTGCAATGACAGAGTCTTGTCCACGCGCTCTGTTATTTCTGAGTCGGGCAATGTGACGCTTGATTTTCGTCTTTGTCGGGTGATCTCGATTCTGGGCATCTGAGTATGGGTTCTTCGGTCGTGATGGGATTTTTGGGTTGATCGCAATTTATTAAGTTCTTAAAGTGTTATTATTATTATTATTATTATTACTATTATTATTATTATTATTATTATTATTATTATTATTATTATTATTATTATTATTATTATTATTATTATTAACAGATTCACCACAAATGCAAAATATCGCGGTGGCAATGTTCACTTACAGTACGATAATGAAGAAAATGTAAAACTAGCTTAACATTACTACTCCGTCATATACAAAATCATATCTACCTTAAGTAGGCCTACTGTCGGTATTTCAAAATGTGTACACTAACTATTATCTTACCGTTGTGTCCGGCTCCATGGCTAAAGGGTTAGCGTGTTGGCCTTTGGTCACAGGGGTCCCGGGTTCGATTCCCGGCAGGGTCGGGAATTTGAACCAAAATTGGTTAATTCCCCTGGCACGATGATTGGGTGTATGTGTTGTCTTCGTCATCATTTCATCCTCATCACGACGCGTAGGTCAACTACGATCGTCAAATCAAAAGACCTGCATCTGGCGAGCGGAACATGTCCTCGGACACTCCCGGCACTAAAAGCCATACGCCATTTCATTTCATCTTACCGTTGTGAACACAACACTTTCAGACAGCCTACAAATTCACATATACCCTAAATAATTCAGATGGCTAAATACCTTAATACTACAATTTGTAACGGAAGGACGTGGGGTCGATTCTCCGTCAGGAAGTCGAAAATTTTGAGAAACGAGAATTCTACTTCCGGAGGTGCACATGGCCCTGAGATTCACTCATCAGTAGTATAATTGGACAGTTCTGGCGCCACCGCCACCTCCGGCTCCCAGTGGCCGCCTCCACCTCAGCCAGTGGCCTCTCACCTCCACCTCAGCCAGTGGCCTCCCAGTGGCCACCTCCACCTCCACCTCAGCCAGTGGCCTCCCAGTGGCCTCCTCCACCTCAGCCAGAGGCCTCTTCCAGTGCTGCCAACTTAACCTAACTAGCGCGAGATAAACAAAGCCACGTGCTTTTTGACAGACAACAACGCACCGCTAACCTCAGTACTGCCATCTTGACGGGCCTAAACCTCAGTAGTGCCAACTTAACCTCACAAGCGCGAGGTAAACAAAGCCACGTGCTTTTTGACAGCCAAGTGCTTTTTGACAGATTTGTAAACAAAGCCACGTGCTTTTTGACAGACAACAACGCATCGCAAACCTCAGTACTACCATCTTGACGGGCCTAAACCCCAGTAGCGCCAACTTAACCTAACTAGCATGAGGTAAACAAAGCCACGTGTTTTTTGACAGCCACGTGCTTTTTGACAGATTTGTAAACAAAGCCACGTGCTTTTTGACAGACAACAACGCATCGCTAACCTCAGTACTGCCATCTTGACGGGAATAAACCTCGGTGGTACCAACTTAACCTAACTAGCTCGAGATAAACAAAGCCACGTGCTTTTTGACAGCCACGTGCTTTTTGACAGCTGTCATCCGCCATCTTTAAACTACAGAGCGCTGTGCTGCCCTCTTTCGTCACCTGTCATCGGCAGTGCTGCCATCTTGGCGGGCCTAAACCTTAGTGCTACCAACTTAACCTCACTAGCTCGAGATAAACAAATCCACGTGCTTTTTGACAGCCACGTGCTTTTTTGACAGCTGTCATCCGCCATCTTTAATCCATAGAGCACAGTGCTGCCCTCTTTAGCTACTTACCTTTGAAATGTGGTGGCGGATAATTTGAAAAATGCTTTTTGACAGCAGCCATCTTGCATCGCAAACCTCAGTGCTGCCCTCTTTAGCTAGATACCTGTGGTAGCAGACAATTCCACGTGACAGCAGCCATCTTTAATCAAGAGAGCACCGTGCTGCCTCTATGTGGTGGCGGTAAATTGAAAAATTCCACGTGCTCTTGTTTGGAAACAAACTCACGTGCTTTTTTGACAGCTACCATCCACCATCTTTAATCAACAGAGCACAGTGCTGTACTCTTTAGCTAGATACCTTTGAAATGTGGTGGCGGTAATTTGAAAAATTCTATGTGCTCTTGTTGGGAAACAAAGCCACGTGCTTTTTTGACAGCTGTCATCCGCTATCTTTAATCAATAGAGCACCGTGCTGCTATCATGCGGGCAATTTCGTCACCTATCACCCGCCATCTTTAATCTACAGAACACCGTGCTGCCCTCTTTATGGCTACTACCTTAAGCATGTAGTAGCGGGCAATTTGAAAAGTTCTGTTAGCTATCATCCGCCATCTTTAATCAAGAGAGCACCGTGCTGCCATCTTTAGCTAGATACCTTTGAAATGTGGTGGCGGCAAATTGGAAAATTCCACATGCTCTTGTTTGGAAACAAACTCACGTGCTTTTTGACAGCTACCATCCGCCATCTTTAATCAACAGAGCATAGTGCTGCCCTCTTTAGTTTGAAATGTGGTGGCGGCAAATTCCACATGGTCTTGTTTGGTAAACATAGCCACGTGCAGCTATCATCCGCCATCTTTGAGCACCGTGCTGCCCTCTTTATCGCAGTAGATGTAAATTCGTCACCTGTCATACGCAGTGCTGCTATCTTTAGCTAGATACCTTTGAAATGTGGTGGTGGATAATTTAAAAAGAAAAATTCTACAGCAGTCCTCTCTCGACGCTAATTGCATAAGATGGCGGCTATACATGACTCCTTAAGGGTGCTTACGCAAGACGGCTGCTATACAAAGGTTCTTATGAGACGCCCTTGGGATGCTTGCGCAAGATGGTGGTTATACAAGGCTCCTTATGAGACACCCTAGTGATGCTTGCGCAAGATGGCGGTTGCTCTTATGAGGCGGCTTAAGGGTCCTTGCACAAGATGGCTAGAGACGCCCTAAGGATGCTTGCGCAAGATGGCGGACACAAGATGGCGGCTATACACGTCTCCTTATGAGACGCCTTAAGGGCGTGGCGGTTGCTCTTATGAGGCGGCTTAAGGGTCCTTGCACAAGATGGCTAGAGACGCCCTAAGGATGCTTGCGCAAGATGGCGGACACAAGATGGCGGCTATACACATCTCCTTATGAGACGCCTTAAGGGTGCTTGCGCAAGATGGCTGCTGCTCTTAGCTTAGAGGCTAACGTGTCGTGCTAGTTCGATTCATTAAATTTAGGGCTTAAATGCAAAATGTTAAATATCTCGAAAGCAGTGCACCGTAGAGCAAAACGGACAAAATTTTTCTGCCTAATACCTAGGTTCGCAGTATGAGGAACAAGAAAATCATAGTCTAATGATGGGATCAACGGTTCGGTTCCTACTTAGGCCCTTTGGCATTTGCTCTGTTTTAGCTTGTATTGAAGCGAGTCTTCGTAACATGATCAGGTTTAGCTATGGTAGAGAGTATAACGTGCCGTGCAGGTTCGATTCATTAAATTTGGAGGCTTAAATGCAAAATGTTAAATATCTCGAAAACGATGCATCGTAGAGCAAAACGGACAAAATTTTTCCGCCTAATACGTAGGTTCGTAGTATCAGGAACAATAAAAAACATAGTCTAATGATGAGATCAACGGTTCGATTCCTACTTAAGCCCTTTGCCATTCGCAGCTATCTATTTCTACAAGATGGTGGCTGCTCTTATGAGAAACAAGATGCCTTGAGACGTCCTAGGGATGCTTACGCAAGATGGCAGACACAAAATGGTGACTATACATAGCTCCTTATGAGACGGCCTAGGGGTGCTCGCACAAGATGGCGGCTACTCTTATGAAGAAAGCTAGCTTAGAGGCTACTGCGCAAGATAACAGCTGCTGTTATGCATGTGGTGGAGGGCAATTTGAAATTCTATGTGCTTAAACAACAGAGCACCCTGCTGCCCTCTTTAGCTGAAATGTGGTGGTGGATAATTTGAAAAATTCTTTTGACAGCTATCATCTTTAAACAATGGCGACTATACATAGGCTGTTAAGGCCTTATCATTCTCCTCCTCCTCCTCCTCCTCCTCCTCCCCTCCTCCTCCTCCTTCTCTACCTCCTCCTCCGCCTCTTATGTCAAGGCATAGCTTTATATCGAACAAGTTTAAACCTGCATCGCGAAGGCAAGCGTGTGCAGCGATAACATTATTGTGCATGTTTAGAATTTCGAAACATAAGAAGAGTAGAATCAAACGCTGTACTCGATACGACATGTGATCAGAACATTGATTGATGCGTTCAGAAAACAAAATAAGTGATCAAGACTAGAATCGAACGATGTACTCAATACATCATGTGTTTAGAATATGTCAGGGGATACGCTTGTTCTAAGAAGATCAGATTGAAACATAACAAGACTAGAATAGAACACTGTAATCGATGTTGTTAACTTCAACATGTGATCAGAACATTGATTGATGTGTTCAGAACACAAAATAAGTGATCATGACTAGAATCGAACACTGTACTCGGTACAACATGTGATCAGAACATTGATCGATGTGTTCAGAACACGAAATAAGTGATCAAGACTAGAATCGAACACTGTACTCAATACAACATGTGTTTAGAACATGTTAGGGGGTACCCTTGTTCTAAGAAGATCAGAATGGAACATAAGAAGACTAGAATCGAACACTGTAATCGATGTTGTTAACCTCAACATATGATCAGAACATTTGTTTGATGTGTTCAGAGCAAAAGTACAATTTTGATGATTTGCGCAGCTAACTCGCTCGGTAAACGATGTGGCCAAAGTATAACTTCAAATTATTTACCTTCCATCATTCGTCTTGTGTGTAAAAATCAGTCGAACAAGCTATCGCATAAACATAGCTGAAAAAAAATCGTGATAGGGTATGGAACCCAGGGGTTACATCTTGTCAGAAGAGCAAAAAGGATGAAAGGACTCTTCCTCCTCCTTACCGCACATTCCTTGGCTAAAGGGCTAATGGGCTAAAGGGCTAATGGGCTAAAGGGCTAATGGGCTAAAGGGCTAAAGGGCTAAAGGTGCAACAACCTCGTCGATCGCTATCAGCAAGAACGCTTGTACTTTGTAGAAAATTAATCTTTATTTGTAAATGGTTTCATGTTCAGAACAAGGAATGGAACCTAGGGGTTACGTCTTAACGTAATAAAATCCCCGAGGTGCGATGAGTTACGTTTTTCGAACTAGTGTTTGGAACACTGAACTTTTCAAGATGATAGCAGAGAGTTTAGCAATGTTCTGTTGTTGGATTTTAAATTCCGCGCTACAGCATGCATAAGGTGGCAGCCTTGAGGTTTACCGCCGTAAAGATGGCAAGAGTGAGGTTAACAATGTTCTGTTGTTGGATTTTAAATTCCGCGCTATAACATGCATAAGGTGGCAGCCTTGAGGTTTACCGCCGTAAAGATGGCAGCAGTGAGGTTAGCGACGCTCTATTGTCCTTCAAAGTGAGGTTAGGGTTCGTCAAGAAGACAGCTGTCAAAAAAGCACGTGGCTATGTTTACCAAACAAGAGCACGTGGCTGTGACGTCACGGTCACGTAGTATACCGCCTCAGCATGCAAAGTTTAATGTCTACAACTACGTAGTAAACATTCTGCTATGTTCACAAGATTTTTTACACATAACTATTCTTTATGCTTTAAGTTCATTCACATAGGCTATGCTAAGATAGCAGCACAAACACATGCGAACTTTGTACATTCTAATGGAATAAGTTTAGTACTATGTGCATCATGGATACATGATGTGTGTACGCATTTAAACTTGACTATACGTAATGCTGCTGCTTTGTTTACAAGATTTTTATACATTGCTATTCTTTATGCTTTAAGTTCGTGCACACACAAGCTATAGTCGTACGCTCTGGCAGGAGAAGTTTAGTACGACAGTCGATGCATACATTATCGATAGGTGATGTGTACACGCTTTAGAACATAGCTCATCTTTATGCTTTAAGTTCGTGCACATGGGTTTGGGATACACAAAAGCGATTGCTATATGCTCTAGCGGAAGAAGTCTAGTACGATAGTCGATGCATGTAAAATCGATAGGTTATGCTAAGATAGCAGCACACTTACATGATTTTAGCACAATCTAGTGGAAAAAGTTTAGTATGATAGTCGTTTCGTGTAAAATCATTAGGTAATGTGTAAACGCTTTGAAACAAGGCTATTCTTTGTACTTTAAGTTCATGCGTACAGGTTATGCTAAGATAGCAGCACAATCTAGCGCAAGAAGTTTAGTACGAGATATGCAAAATCGATAGGTGACGTGTACACGCTTTGAAGCATGGCTATTCTTCGTACTTTAAGTTCATGGGTATAAGTTATGCTAAGATACTAGCACAATCTAGCGGAAGAAGTTTAGTACGAGATTCGATGCATGCAAAATCGATAGGTGATGTGTACACACTTTGAAACATAGCTATTCTTTGTACTTTAAGTTCATGTGTATGAGTTATGCTAAGATAGCAGCACGATCTAGCGGAAGAAGTTTTGTACGAGAGTCGATACATGTAAAGTCGATAGGTAATGTGTACACACTTTGAAACATGGTTATTCTTTTTACTTTAAAGTCATGCGTATAGGTTATGCTAAGATAGCAGCACAATCTAGCGGAAGAAGTTTAGTATGATATTCGATACATACATTATCGATAGGTAATGTGTACACGCTTTGAAACAAGGCTATTCTTTGTACTTTAAGTTCATGCGTCTTAGTTATGCTCGCGATAGTCGATGCATGTAAAATCGATAGGTTATGCTAAGATAGCAGCACACTTACACGATTTTAGCACAATCTCGTGGAAGAAGTTTAGTACGAGAGTCGATGCTTGCAAAATCATTAGGTAATGTGTACACGCTTTGAAACAAGGCTATTCTTTGTACTTTAAGTTCATGCGTCTTAGTTATGCTAAGATAGCAGCACAATCTATCTGAAGAAGTTTTGCACGAGATTCGATACATGCAAAATCGATAGTTGATGCGTACACGCTTTGAAACATGACTATTCATTGTACTTTAAGTTCATGGGTATAGGTTATGCTAAGATAGCAGCACAATCTAGCGGAAGAAATTTAGTACGATATTTGATGCATGCAAAATCAATAAGTAATGTGTACCCGCTTTGAAACATGGCTATTCTTTGTACTTTAAGTTCATGTGTATAAGTTACGCTAAGATAGCATCACAACCTAGCGGAAGAAGTTTAGTACGATATTTGTTGCATGCAAAGTCGATAGGTAATGTGTACACGCTTTGAAACATGGCTATTCTTTGTACCTTAAGGTCACGCGTATAGGTTATGCTAAGATAGCAGCACAATCTAGCGGAAGAAGTTTAGTACAAGAGTCGATGTGTGCAAAATCGATAGGTGATGTGTACACGCTTTGAAACATGGCTATTCATTGTACTTTAATTTAATGGGTATAGGTTATGCTAAGATAGCAGCACGATCTAGCGGGTGAAGTTTAGTTCGATGGTCGATGCATGTAAAATCGATAGGTCATGTGTACACGCTTTGAAACATAGCAATTCATACTGCTGCTCTGTTCCCAAGACTTTTAAGCATAGCTAACCCTAATACTGCTCTTAACGACGTCGAGCTAAGGATTGATTACGTGACCGTTACGTCACAGACACGTGCTCTTGTTTGGTAAACATAGCCACGTGCTTTTTTGACAGCTGTCTTCTTGACGAACACTAACCTCACTTTGAAGGACAATAGAGCGTCGCTAACCTCACTGCTGCCATCTTTACGGCGGTAAACCTCAAGGCTGCCACCTTATGCATGTTATAGCGCGGAATTTAAAATCCAACAACAGAACATTGTTAACCTCACTCTTGCCATCTTTACGGCGGTAAACCTCAAGGCTGCCACCTTATGCATGCTGTAGCGCGGAATTTAAAATCCAACAACAGAACATTGCTAAACTCTCTGCTATCATCTTGAAAAGTTCAGTGTTCCAAACACTAGTTCGAAAAACGTAACTCATCGCACCTCGGGGATTTTATTACGTTAAGACGTAACCCCTAGGTTCCATTCCTTGTTCTGAACATGAAACCATTTACAAATAAAGATTAATTTTCTACAAAGTACAAGCGTTCTTGCTGATAGCGATCGACGAGGTTGTTGCACCTTTAGCCCTTTAGCCCTTTAGCCCATTAGCCCTTTAGCCCATTAGCCCTTTAGCCCATTAGCCCTTTAGCCAAGGAATGTGCGGTAAGGAGGAGGAAGAGTCCTTTCATCCTTTTTGCTCTTCTGACAAGATGTAACCCCTGGGTTCCATACCCTATCACGATTTTTTTTCAGCTATGTTTATGCGATAGCTTGTTCGACTGATTTTTACACACAAGACGAATGATGGAAGGTAAATAATTTGAAGTTATACTTTGGCCACATCGTTTACCGAGCGAGTTAGCTGCGCAAATCATCAAAATTGTACTTTTGCTCTGAACACATCAAACAAATGTTCTGATCATATGTTGAGGTTAACAACATCGATTACAGTGTTCGATTCTAGTCTTCTTATGTTTCATTCTGATCTTCTTAGAACAAGGGTACCCCCTAACATGTTCTAAACACATGTTGTATTGAGTACAGTGTTCGATTCTAGTCTTGATCACTTATTTCGTGTTCTGAACACATCGATCAATGTTCTGATCACATGTTGTACCGAGTACAGTGTTCGATTCTAGTCATGATCACTTATTTTGTGTTCTGAACACATCAATCAATGTTCTGATCACATGTTGAAGTTAACAACATCGATTACAGTGTTCTATTCTAGTCTTGTTATGTTTCAATCTGATCTTCTTAGAACAAGCGTATCCCCTGACATATTCTAAACACATGATGTATTGAGTACATCGTTCGATTCTAGTCTTGATCACTTATTTTGTTTTCTGAACGCATCAATCAATGTTCTGATCACATGTCGTATCGAGTACAGCGTTTGATTCTACTCTTCTTATGTTTCGAAATTCTAAACATGCACAATAATGTTATCGCTGCACACGCTTGCCTTCGCGATGCAGGTTTAAACTTGTTCGATATAAAGCTATGCCTTGACATAAGAGGCGGAGGAGGAGGTAGAGAAGGAGGAGGAGGAGGGGAGGAGGAGGAGGAGGAGGAGGAGGAGAATGATAAGGCCTTAACAGCCTATGTATAGTCGCCATTGTTTAAAGATGATAGCTGTCAAAAGAATTTTTCAAATTATCCATCACCACATTTCAGCTAAAGAGGGCAGCAGGGTGCTCTGTTGTTTAAGCACATAGAATTTCAAATTGCCCTCCACCACATGCATAACAGCAGCTGTTATCTTGCGCAGTAGCCTCTAAGCTAGCTTTCTTCATAAGAGTAGCCGCCATCTTGTGCGAGCACCCCTAGGCCGTCTCATAAGGAGCTATGTATAGTCACCATTTTGTGTCTGCCATCTTGCGTAAGCATCCCTAGGACGTCTCAAGGCATCTTGTTTCTCATAAGAGCAGCCACCATCTTGTAGAAATAGATAGCTGCGAATGGCAAAGGGCTTAAGTAGGAATCGAACCGTTGATCTCATCATTAGACTATGTTTTTTATTGTTCCTGATACTACGAACCTACGTATTAGGCGGAAAAATTTTGTCCGTTTTGCTCTACGATGCATCGTTTTCGAGATATTTAACATTTTGCATTTAAGCCTCCAAATTTAATGAATCGAACCTGCACGGCACGTTATACTCTCTACCATAGCTAAACCTGATCATGTTACGAAGACTCGCTTCAATACAAGCTAAAACAGAGCAAATGCCAAAGGGCCTAAGTAGGAACCGAACCGTTGATCCCATCATTAGACTATGATTTTCTTGTTCCTCATACTGCGAACCTAGGTATTAGGCAGAAAAATTTTGTCCGTTTTGCTCTACGGTGCACTGCTTTCGAGATATTTAACATTTTGCATTTAAGCCCTAAATTTAATGAATCGAACTAGCACGACACGTTAGCCTCTAAGCTAAGAGCAGCAGCCATCTTGCGCAAGCACCCTTAAGGCGTCTCATAAGGAGATGTGTATAGCCGCCATCTTGTGTCCGCCATCTTGCGCAAGCATCCTTAGGGCGTCTCTAGCCATCTTGTGCAAGGACCCTTAAGCCGCCTCATAAGAGCAACCGCCACGCCCTTAAGGCGTCTCATAAGGAGACGTGTATAGCCGCCATCTTGTGTCCGCCATCTTGCGCAAGCATCCTTAGGGCGTCTCTAGCCATCTTGTGCAAGGACCCTTAAGCCGCCTCATAAGAGCAACCGCCATCTTGCGCAAGCATCACTAGGGTGTCTCATAAGGAGCCTTGTATAACCACCATCTTGCGCAAGCATCCCAAGGGCGTCTCATAAGAACCTTTGTATAGCAGCCGTCTTGCGTAAGCACCCTTAAGGAGTCATGTATAGCCGCCATCTTATGCAATTAGCGTCGAGAGAGGACTGCTGTAGAATTTTTCTTTTTAAATTATCCACCACCACATTTCAAAGGTATCTAGCTAAAGATAGCAGCACTGCGTATGACAGGTGACGAATTTACATCTACTGCGATAAAGAGGGCAGCACGGTGCTCAAAGATGGCGGATGATAGCTGCACGTGGCTATGTTTACCAAACAAGACCATGTGGAATTTGCCGCCACCACATTTCAAACTAAAGAGGGCAGCACTATGCTCTGTTGATTAAAGATGGCGGATGGTAGCTGTCAAAAAGCACGTGAGTTTGTTTCCAAACAAGAGCATGTGGAATTTTCCAATTTGCCGCCACCACATTTCAAAGGTATCTAGCTAAAGATGGCAGCACGGTGCTCTCTTGATTAAAGATGGCGGATGATAGCTAACAGAACTTTTCAAATTGCCCGCTACTACATGCTTAAGGTAGTAGCCATAAAGAGGGCAGCACGGTGTTCTGTAGATTAAAGATGGCGGGTGATAGGTGACGAAATTGCCCGCATGATAGCAGCACGGTGCTCTATTGATTAAAGATAGCGGATGACAGCTGTCAAAAAAGCACGTGGCTTTGTTTCCCAACAAGAGCACATAGAATTTTTCAAATTACCGCCACCACATTTCAAAGGTATCTAGCTAAAGAGTACAGCACTGTGCTCTGTTGATTAAAGATGGTGGATGGTAGCTGTCAAAAAAGCACGTGAGTTTGTTTCCAAACAAGAGCACGTGGAATTTTTCAATTTACCGCCACCACATAGAGGCAGCACGGTGCTCTCTTGATTAAAGATGGCTGCTGTCACGTGGAATTGTCTGCTACCACAGGTATCTAGCTAAAGAGGGCAGCACTGAGGTTTGCGATGCAAGATGGCTGCTGTCAAAAAGCATTTTTCAAATTATCCGCCACCACATTTCAAAGGTAAGTAGCTAAAGAGGGCAGCACTGTGCTCTATGGATTAAAGATGGCGGATGACAGCTGTCAAAAAAGCACGTGGCTGTCAAAAAGCACGTGGATTTGTTTATCTCGAGCTAGTGAGGTTAAGTTGGTAGCACTAAGGTTTAGGCCCGCCAAGATGGCAGCACTGCCGATGACAGGTGACGAAAGAGGGCAGCACAGCGCTCTGTAGTTTAAAGATGGCGGATGACAGCTGTCAAAAAGCACGTGGCTGTCAAAAAGCACGTGGCTTTGTTTATCTCGAGCTAGTTAGGTTAAGTTGGTACCACCGAGGTTTATTCCCGTCAAGATGGCAGTACTGAGGTTAGCGATGCGTTGTTGTCTGTCAAAAAGCACGTGGCTTTGTTTACAAATCTGTCAAAAAACACGTGGCTGTCAAAAAACACGTGGCTTTGTTTACCTCATGCTAGTTAGGTTAAGTTGGCACTACTGAGGTTTAGGCCCGTCAAGATGGCAGTACTGAGGTTAGCGGTGCGTTGTTGTCTGTCAAAAAGCACGTGGCTTTGTTTATCTCGCGCTAGTTAGGTTAAGTTGGCAGCACTGGAAGAGGCCTCTGGCTGAGGTGGAGGAGGCCACTGGGAGGCCACTGGCTGAGGTGGAGGTGGAGGTGGCCACTGGGAGGCCACTGGCTGAGGTGGAGGTGAGAGGCCACTGGCTGAGGTGGAGGCGGCCACTGGGAGCCGGAGGTGGCGGTGGCGCCAGAACTGTCCAATTATACTACTCTCATCCTACACCAAAAATGAGTACCAGGTTAATTCCTGGGGGCAAAGGTGGCCGGGCGTAGAGCTAACCACTCTACCCCACTAAGTGCCGAGGTTAAAGATAGTGGAAGCCTTTACCTTCCACCACTCCCAGGGACTTCACGGCCTGTACGGAGATGACTTAGCTTGCTTTGGTTACTACGACTGACAATAGATTAAGCGTAACATCAGGATATGGCACCATCACGTAGAAATTTACAGACAATTTACAGAATGCTGGAGTCTATTCTTGAAGCATCTTACATTTTTGGGGAAAGGATCTAAGACACTTGCAGGTAATGAATTCCAATCATCTATTCCCCTATTTACGAACGAATATTTACCATAGCTTTCTGCGATCCACCTTTTACTTTATGTGGATGATCTGTCCTACTTATGTAACAGGACTGCCGTTAGTATTTATTATTTATTTATTTATCGTATGTTTTACAATCACATCACAATAAAATTATTTTAAAACTATTTACACTGAACACAGTAAGTCACAATGTCAGATTGGTATCTCTTATATAATTAACACCATTTTGAGTAGTCATCAGGAACTCGGCTGGATCTCCTGAGAAAGCTGTTAGTGGGCATTCTTGGATAATATGCTGAACAGTTTGTCTTTCCGTATCACAACTACACTCGGGAGATGGAATTTCCTTCCATGTATTAAGGGAGTCTGCACATTTGCCACAATTAATTCTGATTCGTTTTAGAGTACATCAAATTTTTCTGGCGAGCTCAAAACCTGGTGGCTTAGTTGTGATGCATGGCATAGTTTGCTGTTCTGGTGTTGCAGAGGTCTTCCATAATTGCTTCCAGCTGTCATTCACGTTAAAATTATTTTCAGCAAGCTTCCTTGCAGTATTCAATGGAGGGTAGCGAGAGCGAAGTATATTCCTGTTAATAACAGGGAGTTTAAGATGTACAGGAAGAGAAGAATTGTTGCATATATTATTGTACACCTTGACAAGTGCTTGTTCTCTTCTCACGGATGGATGTGGTATGCGACTTAATGACTGCAGCCAGCATGTTTGAGTACATCTGATTATCCCTGATATTAAACGCATGGTTTGGTTGACCTGAGTATCAACAAGCTTAACAAGAGCGCTGTTTACCCAGATTGGTGTACAATATTCAGCCACGGGATAAACTATTCCAAGGGCAGAAGTCCGAAGTGTAGAAGCTGTTGACCCCCACGTAGTGCCACACAGTTTCCGCAGGATATTTTGTCTGGTTCTGAGTTTGGCGGCAGTTTTGGTAAGATGTCCTTTGAACCTTAGAGTCCGATCTAGAATGACTCCTAGAAATTTTGGATACTTGGTACGTGAGAGTAATCTGCCATCAAAGTGAACTTTCAATTCTATATTCGCTTGTTTATTGTTAAGATTGGACGAAGCAACTACTGTCTTTGCTGCGCTTGGCTGTAACCTACAGTCACGAAACTATCGCCCCATAGTAGATAGATCTCTGGTTAGAATACGCTCGGTAACTTCGAAGTCTATGTGGCTAACAGCAAGGACCCAGTCATTTGTCTACCCAAACTTCCTAGATGTGGTCTCTGGCATATCTGCTATATATAAACAGAACTAAAGGGGAGCCAGCACAGAACCTTGTGGGAGACCATTATTAAGATTCCGGTAAATCTACCGACACGAGGCTGACGTATTTGAGCACGTTCAAATACCACCGGACTGAGCCAGGATCGAACCTGCTAAGTCGGGTCAGAAGGCAAGCGCCTCAACTGTCTGAGCCACTCAGCCCAGTATGTCACTTACTACGTTCCACTTTATCATAACCTATGTTTGTTACTCATTTTCCGTAACTTTCACTCCTAAAAGTGTTATTGGTTTTACGTCCTACTAACTACTTTCACGGTTTTCGGACTCAAATAGGTGCCTGAATTTTGTCCCGCAGGTGTTTCAACGTGCCAGTTAATCTAGCGATACGAGGCCAACGTATCTGAGTCCCTTTAAATACCACTGGACTGAGCGGCGATCGAACCCGCCAATTTGAGCTCAAAAGCCCAGCACTCTACCGTCTGAGCTATTCAGACTGGAACTTTCTTTTGTACTCATGGTTTCAATAATAATTCAAAACTATAGAAGATGCATGGTAGTGTATTTTATTTTCATGAAAAGTATGATCAAGGCTCCGTTTTTCGATACAAGAAATTCTACTCTTAAAAGATAATACAGTAAGTTGTGAAAAGTTAGAAATATCTAACATATGAAAGGTAAGGATTAGGGGGGAAAATTCGAACTGGGGTGTGTAGGGGTCACGGCCTCCCTGCTCCAACACGACTGTCCCGGTGCTCTGCGTGTCCCGCCTTATGTGTCTACTCTAGGCGGGATCGCGTGAAATATTAAAGCGCCGGCGCAGCCGCAGAACAGGAAGCGGAAAGAAAATACTTCATTAAAATTTTACAAAGAGGAATTTAATATACAGATAACACCAGATGGTGAAGACACAGCGTCTAACAAGGAGTATACAAACAACAAAAACCACTGTTGTATCGCCATCAGACGTCGAGAGCAACTTCGCCGAGGAGGTCGCGATGCTCGCGGGGCTATGAGGGCACCATCCGGAGGAAGGACGGACGAATGTTAAGATGGAAAGAGTCCAACTACCTCCGAACCGTCAGATTGCTCCTCCTGATGGTACCCCACTTGCCCCCGAGCACTGCAGCCTCCTCCACGAAATCCATGACCGCTACTGACCGGAGCCGGCCTGGTGGGCTGTTCGAACTGGAACTCCGCGGGAAGGTTGATAAGATCCTCGCCCAGGACGGTATCCAGGTGTACCGCGTATGACCACCCGCACGTCATCGCGATGTAAAGACACCCGAGTGTAGACGTATCTTCGCTGAGCGGGATCGCGGTGCGGCCATGCAGAAGCAAACTAGAGAGTGGCGACCGCGTCGAGATTATCGCGGCCTGCGAGCGTCATGTTTGCCTGGTTTTGTAGGACGAGAACTAGCTGGTAGACCTTGTCCTCGTAGGCTACCTCCAGGCCGGTGGCATGAGCTGCCGCCATCGGCCCACTTGTGGTGGCTGGTGCTGCTTTTCATCCGTAGAAGCGTCGTTAGGGGGGTCTGGATATGCCTCGCCAGCACCTAAGAATTTGCTCTACGGTTATTGATTTGCAGAACTGCGGTGAGCGTGGTGGCCTGGAAATGCTGGCTGGTCTGGGTCAGTTGCTGGATGTCGTCTTCTGTTATCTTTGCCTGCGTTATGACGTAAAATACGCGCCACGTGATAGGTATTCTGAAAATAAATTATGCAGTCAGTCTTCTTCCACCAATTAAATCATTTTCCAGCACTCCGACAGTAGATGTTCACGTCTGGGGTTCCAGCAGCATGGAATTCGCCTCACGACGCACCCGGAAAGCCTTTTGACGCTCGGTGTTGGTATTATTTTGAAATTCACGTATTACTGCTTTCCTGATTTGGAGGCTGCCAAAAAGACAAAGCTTTTTTGCTAGGGGCTTTACGTCGCACCGACACAGATAGGTCTTATGGCGACGATGGGAGAGGAAAGGCCTAGGAGTTGGAAGGAAGCGGCCGTGGCCTTAATTAAGGTACAGCCCCAGCATTTGCCTGGTGTGAAAATGGGAAACCACGGAAAACCATCTTCAGGGCTGCCGATAGTGGGATTCGAACCTACTATCTCCCGGATGCAAGCTCACAGCCGCGGCCAACTCGCCCGGTAGACAAAGCTTAGGCCTACATGAATCGTGGATGGAAAGGTAGTGTAAAATAGCATATACGTCTATAAATGATTAGTACACCTATTACTCAGTAAAACTCGAGTCCGACTCCTTGGCTAAATGGTCAGCATTGAGGCCGTCGGTTCCCGGCCGGGTCGAGGAATTTTATCGCGTCTGATTAATTCTTCTGTCTCCGGGACTGAGTGTTTGTGTTTGTCCCAACACTTTCCTCTTCATATTCAGACAGCATACTACACTACCAACCACCACAGAAACATGAAATAGTGATTACATCCCTCCATATAGGGTTGGGGTCAGGAAGAGCATCTGGCCTTAGAAGAGGGGGGAGTCCATATGTACTACACAGTTCGCACCCGGGACCGCACAAGTGTGGGGAAATCGGATGTATAATAATAAGAAGAAGGCATTCAAAATCGTATCAACCAATATTTTAAAACCCATGAGGGACTTCTTATAGGACAATAATTAAGACAAGCTGCTTTGTTCTCTTGGAATAAGTTTTCGATAAATTTGAAGCATTCAAGCTTGTTTCAAGTGCTCACTATCTGATTTTATATTTTTCCGTAGCCTATACGTGAATAACTCACCGAAACGAATTAAACGACACTTCAAACAACTTGATACCACCCAGAGCTACGCTGCCATGCGACACAGCAATTTTAGTACTTCAAGATAGCAGCACTATTGTTATACCGAAATCAGACTCTTGTTAGATACAATGGTCCTTCCTATGTAAAATGAGATATTGAACATACCCGTCGTAGGCAGTGCTTAGAAATTATTCTGATTTAAATCATTTTATGGTTTTGAAACACTCACAGGCCTAAGTACAGTTCCGAAACAATAGATGTATTCCACGTTGAAAGTTCTGAAGGAATATCTTTAAGATTATAAAATATGTTGTTGATAAAATTCTTTAAATTATTCGAGCAGAAGAATCGTAAAAATATAGGCTACAATAAATTGTAGTAGTGCAAAGATTTAGCTGTAAACAGTTAATATGTAAATTTGATTACATTTCTACAGCAAATACTCGGTATTTAGGAAATTGTTACTTCAAAAGTAGTCATGAATATGTTAAGAATACACAATTTTGATCGAGTAGAATCTCTAGAGCTATACATATTTCAAATTTAAGTTCAGCTACCAAGAAGTGGACGTTCTGGTTAATTCGTCTAGCACGGGGACTAGCTCGCCAAACCGCCACAAACTCGTAGTGAAAGAGTGAATACCTCCCGCAACATAGGTTTGGCGTCAGAAAGACATCCGGTCGTAGAACTGGGCTAGATATACATACAAAGTGCTCTGATAGGCCTTGGACTACTAAGTGACTGCTGCTCATCCCGAAGGCCTGCAGATCATTCGACGAATCCTCTCCATCGTGTTTTTATTTTACCCAGGTCGCCATCTCATCGACAGATAGTTCCTCAATTTCCCTCACGGAGATTGAGTGGAATCAGTCCTCAGATCTAGATAAAAATCCATGATCTTGCCGAGAATCAAGGTTGCCAACTATCACAGGAAAAATTCGGACGTTGTCAGTGTGTCTCGCATTTAGTCCCAGCTGGTGTAAGTTAGGAAAGAGAAATGCTTTCTTTGTAATGCATGATGGAACTGCACCATAACAATCATAAATAATAATACTAATAGGCCTTGAGGGAGAAATAGTATTCCCCACTGGTCATTAACAAACGCACAAATAAAAAATCTTACGTTCTTAAAATCTGCCTCATAAGTTAATATAAAACGAACAGAAGCGTCTTCGCATTTTCTTCAGGCGTCTGTGAACCACAATAATTCTTTACAATCCATTGTTTTCCGAAGCCAACTAACCTCACTCCTGTTTGGTAAACCTTGACTGATTTAAAAAGAAAGAGAGAGAAATTTTAACTTAACACGTCAATAGGAAACGAGTTAACGTACGTGATTTTACCGAATATTATGTCCGCCACCATAGCGTTACGGTTAGTGTTATTAGTTGCCGTCCTCGGGGGGACCGAGTTCGATTCCCGGTACTGCCAGAAACTTAAGAAAGGCAGGAGGGCTGGTACGTGGTTGAAATGGTTCATGCAGCTCACCTCATTGGGAATGTGCCTAAAAAGAGCTGCACCACCTCGGTATGAGGACACGAGTTTGCATTTGTATTTGCCGAATATTATGCACTTACAATCATTGTTAATAGTGATTACGTTTTTTATTATCGCAAGGTGGGCTAAGTTATTAAGATGTGTAGGCCCTGTTTTAATAACAGTCTCGGTGGTAGAATTTAATTTAAAATTGTCCAATTAAAATATATGAGATGAAATGTCGTATGGCTTTTAGTGCCGGGATATCCCAGGAAGGGTTCGGCTCGCCAGGTGCAGGTCTTTCTATTTGACACCCGTACGTGACCTGCGCGTCGTGATGAGGATGAAATGATTATGAAGACAACACATACACCCAGCCCCCGTGCCATTGGAATTAACCAATTAAGGTTAAAATCCCCGACCCGGCCGGGAATCGAACCCGGGTCCCTCTGAACCGAAGGCCAGTACGCTGACCGTTCAGCCAACGAGTCGGACATTAAAATATATAATACCAGACAGTACAGGACCCGGAAAGAAGTTTAGATTTATTCCAACAGACATACGTACGGTATGTTTCGAACAGTCCGGAACAGATCTGGATGGTTGGCAACTATTGGGATTCGAATCCGGGGCCTCTCTACAAGAGGCAATTTCAGTACCCCTAGATAGCAGGACCGGCACCCTTAAGGGAAGTTAGGACTGAATTTATAAAAAAAATAGTATTTATTGATAGAATTGAATGAAATTTGGTTTATGGTCTCCTAATAGTGAAATAAGGCCATATACCAATTTTCAGGAAAATAGCAACAGAACTTTCTGAGAAATTAACACATAAAATTTTAAATTTTTAAAAATCGATAAGCATAAAAAATGCTCCAGCTGAACAGTTACTTCAAATATCACATTGAAATCTGGTGTACAGGCACTTCAAGGTATGGAAAGAATTTTAACAGAGAGAAAGTCTGCATATGTAGTCCATGAATGTGAGGAAAAAAATGTGTTATGTGTTTATGTTTTTCTCAATTTATGATAAAAAATACCCCTTTGAAGGCTACTATTTTAAAGTATCAACATTATAAAAAATTCCTTCTGTTAATATCAAGACAGTACAGACAGTAACAACCCATGAAATTCTCATGGAACTTGAAACCAAATTGGTTCAGCTGGAAAATTTTAAATACCTGAAAATGTATATATGAAAAAAACAAACAAAAAAACACATTTTTGTAAGTAAAAGCTAGTGGATGGGGACTCAACCGAACATTTAAATGTCACGCTAGTACTTTAAAAATGACGGAACCGGAAAAATACCACCGCCAAATGATCCGCAGGAGTCCGGGGTACAATAATATGCACAAATTGAAAAATCGATAATTTTTTACTTTTTCCACCAAAAACTCAGTCCCAGCCTCCCTTAAGAGAGATGGGGTAGAAATTCAACTCTAACTGACCCTAGAAATTATGAATGTTTTTTCTATTTTAATTAGAGGCAGATATTGGGGCAAAACTCACCAATTAATTATAAATTGTATACACATTAGTACGAACACCAGAGATAGCCAAATACCTGGGATATCTATCACAAACGTCAACAAGAATATCTTGGTAATATTCATTACTTGGTCATCTTCGCGGTCCGTACAAGCATGTAGATGAACAACAATCACCAGTTGAAGTGGAGCCACACAGCGCAAACGAGTGTCCACCATTTTGCGGCAGGATGGTGGTATCGACTTGTGAGATGCCGCCTCCTCCCTCTCTCACACGCTCTGCTGCCCAATCGCAAGGGGCAGCCAAACCAAATAATCAACGGCAAATCACATTCCCCCTTCTCGCACAGCACTCCCTTTGTTACCGGGCGAGTTGGCCGTGCGCGTAGAGGCGCGCGGCTGTGAGCTTGCATCCGGGAGATAGTAGGTTCGAATCCCACTATCGGCAGCCCTGAAAATGGTTTTCCGTGGTTTCCCATTTTCACACCAGGCAAATGCTGGGGCTGTACCTTAATTAAGGCCACGGCCGCTTCCTTCCCACTCCTAGCCCTTTCCGGTCCCAATCGTCGCCATAAGACCTATCTGTGTCGGTGCGACGTAAAGACAATAGCAAAAAAAAAAAAACTCCCTTTGTTTTCTCTCCCGCGCCCTCTACCCTTCATAAACCGCGAGCAGGAGATTCATGGTTACATTTGCTTTCGGTATACTACAACACGACGAGAAAATGAATCTCTACAGGGTCTGGAGATAGAACGACCCAATCAGTTCTACAGAGTGACAAAGAAAAAAAAGTTCTCAAAAGGCTGTGACGTAGGACAGTACCCTACATATGCTGTAAGATAAATAAGTTCTTCAAGGCAGCGAGAGAATGCCCTGCATTGCCTTACTGTACGACAAAGAAAAGTAAACTCAGACAGCGAGCCCTACACTGCCCTACCTGTCAAAGGCTAAGGGAAAGAATGCCCTGCCGTACATCGTCCTACAGTACGACAGACGAAAGTAAGCTCTCAAAGGCTAAGAGAAAGAATGCCCTGCATTGCCTTACTGTACGGCAAAGAAAAGTAAACTCAGACAGCGAGCCCTACACTGCCCTACCTGTCAAAGGCTAAGAGAAAGAATGCCCTGCCGTACATCGTCCTACAGTACGACAGACGAAAGTATACTCTCAAAGGCTATCAGACACAAGGACCTCAAATACATTGCCCTACAGCGCGACAAAGAAAAGTAACTACTCAAAGCTATCAGACACAAGGAACTCCAGTACGTTGCCCTACAGCGCGACAAAGAAAAATAACTACTCAAGGGCTATCAGACACAAGGACCTCCAGGACGTTGCCCTACAGAGCGACAAAGAAAAATAACTACTCAAAGGCTATCAGACACAAGGAACTCCAGTACGTTGCGATATCATCTGCGTGTACTAGTGCCTGTATCCACACTGGTCTCATCTTGAAATTTCCAACTTTGCATTTACTTGTTCACCTCTTACATTGTTTAATAACTTGATCCATGAATATTATAAAGAGTAGAGGACTAATCCCGTCACCTTGGTTGACACCTCTTTCCATAGTAAATTCGTTGGAGGTTTGACCAGTTATACCCACTATACCTATAACCCTCCTGTATATACTGTTAATCACCCTAGTCAGTTTGGGGGTAAATAAAAAATGGCGTATGGATTTTAGTGCCGGGATGTGTCCGAGGACTTCGGCTCGCCAGGTGCAGGTCTTCCGATTTGATTCCCGTAGGCGATCTGCGCGTCGTGATGAGGATGAAATGATGATGAAGACGACACATACACCCAGTCCCCGTGCCAGGGGAATTAACCAAGTATGGTTTAAATTCCCGGCCCTGCCAGGAATCGAACCCGGGACACCTGTGACCAAAGGCCAGCACGCTAACCATTTAGCCATGGAGTCGGACAGTTTGGGGGTAATAATTGCCTTCTGTAAAGCCATCCGTAGCTCTTCTCTCGGTACTCTGTCAAATGCCGACTTCAAATCGATAAATGCTGCAAATAGTTCTCCTTCCCGATTTAGGATCTTTTCTGCTGCATATCTCAAACAGAAGATCCAATCTTGTGTTTGCCGATGGGGTCTAAATCCAGCCTACTCTTCTTCCAGTTCTTGCTGGTTTGATAGAATGGAGTTTAGGTTTACGAAAGGTTATTCCAGTGAAGCTCAACGTAGGATTCCAGCAGGATATAGCAGGTATCTCGGATTCAGGAGGTCAAATGGACTCTATCGCGATTAACCTGCTAAGGCATTTGATAGGTTGGATCATGGGAGACTACTGGCAAAAATGAGTGCAATTGGACTATACAAAAGAGTGACTGAATGCGTTGCTATATTTCTAGAAAATAGAACTCAAGAGAATTAGAGTAGGCGAAGCTTTATCTGATCCTGTAATAGTTAAGAGGGGAATTCCTCAAGGCAGTATTATTGAGCCTTACTGTTTTCTCATGTATGTAAATGAAATGAGTAAAGGAGTGGAATCAGAGATAAGGCTTTATTCAGATGAAGTTATTCTGTACAGAGTAATACATAAGTTACAACATTGTAACTGCAAAATGACCTCGATAATATTATGAGATAGACAGTAGGCAATGATATGATGATAAACAGGGTTAAAAGTCAGGCTGTGAGTTTCACAAATACGAAAAGTAATCTCAGTTTTAATTACTGCGCTGATGGGGTGAAAGTTTCTTTTGGGGATCATTGTAGGTTTAAGTACCTAGGTGTTAATTTAAGGAAAGATCTTTAATGGGATAATCACATAAACATGATTGTAAATAAAGGTTACAGATATTTGCACATGGTTATTAGGGTATTTAGGGGTTGTAGTAAGGATGTAAAGAGAGGATTCGTCGAGCTGACCACACGACCCCTCTTAATCTGCAGGCCTTCGTGCTGAGCAGCGGTCACTTGGTAGGCCAAGGCCCTTCAAGGGCTGTAGTGCCATGGGGTTTGGTTTGGTTTGGTTTGGTTTAGTAAAGATGTAAAGGAAAGGGCATATAAGTCTCTGGTAAAACCCCAGCTAGAGTATGGTTCCAGCGCATGGGACCCTCACAAGGATTACTTGATCCAAGAACTGGAAAAAAATCCGAAGAATAGCAGCTCGATTTGTACTGGGTGATTACCGATATTAGCGTAGCGTTATAAAAATGTTGCAAAGTTTAGGCTGGGAGGACTTTGGAGAAAGAAGACGAGCTGCTCGACTAAGTGGAATGTTCCGAGCTGTCAGTGAAGATATGGCGTGAAATGACATTAGTAGATGAATATAAGATTGAGTGGTGTCCTTAAACGTCAGAATGATCACAATATGAAGATTAAGTTGGAATTCAAGTGGACAAATTGGGCCAAATATTAGTTTATAGGAAGGGGAGACAACTCTGGCGATGCGCTTGCCATTAGCCCTGGCACTGTCGTGCATGAGTATGAATTCAGGGCCAACACCGTATGCAGCAACCAACACATACTGTAGCAGTATCTGCTCGATGTACCCCGCAGCGGTAAGAATACCACGGACAACGACAAGATCCGTACGGCCATCAATACTGATGCCGCTCCACACATTACAGAATCTTGTCAGAATCGGTCGCCTTCCTGGACAACATTTAGCATGTACTGCTCACCACGGCGTCTCCATACACGTTGACGTCCATCACGTTGTGTCAGGGGAAATCTGGACTCGTCTGTGAATAACACAGGTCTCCATTGGTTTAGTTGCCAGTTGACGTGGGTACGAGCAAACAGAAGGCGAGCTGCGCGATGTTGCTGCGTTAAACGGGGCACTCTAACAGGACGTCTGGGTCGTAAGAACACTTCTCTTAACCTGTTCTTTACTGTCTGGTCAGATACCGTGACTCCAGTGATCCTCTTGAGGTCTTGTTGCAGTTCTCTGGCAGTTGCTGAACGACGCCATGACGCACAGATGGTCTGATATCGGTCATCCTGTGAGGTTGTCATGCGTTCACGACCTTGTCCAATCCTCCTTGTGAACTGGCCTGCCTCATTGTAGCGGTTCCACAGGCGGTGAATAATTGACGGTGAGACATTGAGATCCACAGCAACACGACGAGAAGTCCATCCTTCCTGGATCAAAGTGACGGCCCTTGCGACTTGAACCTCGTTACGATTTCTCATGGGATATGCTGGCTTACGTACAACGTGATCAAATGCCCGCAATAGTCTATGTACCACACAACGACACACGGACGCACCGCTATTCGCTTTGTTTCGAGGGGTCAACTGACAGTTTAATGCATGGCTACGCCTACAGATGGAGTATAACTTCGATTTGACGTACCCTAAGTAGCTAACGTCTCAAGGTATGCGGTACGACCATTGGAACACCATCCATCAATCTAACGTTCACATACCAGACGTTACAAGACATGTGACCCTAATTTTCTTGAAATGTGCATTTATCAGGATAGGTTATTTTTTTGTTCAACGTCGATGCTAAAATGGCATCTTTGTATTCGGAACAAACAGTTCATACTGCTGTCCTGAGACAAGGAAACCATGGTCTCTTTCTTTGCAGGTTATCCGTCACAGGACATTTCTGTTAATACATAATAGTCTCGCATTCAGCCTCTCCTGGTTCCGTTAGCTTGTAAACAGAACGCCGACGAAAGAAGCAAGCTCCTGCCAAATAGCAAGCAAAAATCACGCTATTTCTGTCTTGTGATAAATTTAATGCGGCTATTATAGCCGGATGCAGTCCTTGGATCAAAGTGGGGATTAAATCTACGTGTTTATGTGGTAACATATAGTGTTCAGGGTGGTGTGCGAGTTGCAAGAATGGTAGGACCAGCACAAACATTCAGCCCCCGAAACTAGTGAATTAACCATTTACGATTAAATCGAACCCGGGGCCCCGACATCGGAAGGCCAACAGCCCAAGATACTTGCCACTCAGCCATGAAGTCTATATATGGTATTAATATGACCATATTTGTATTTTTATATTATGCTGGATTTAGAATATTAAAACTAGTAGTAATTCTTGTAATATTTCTTTCTACGGAACTGCTTATTGCAGTGTTGTTGCTGTTATTGGGTAATTATATTTTAACATTACTTTATGATCACACTACTGTAAGTTACCATTAACATCGGGATATTTCCCAATTGCGATACATTTGATGATAATAATAATAAGAGCAATAATAATAATAATAATAATGAGAAAGTCACTAAATGTGTGGTATCATGGTATTTTCTAATGAACAACTTTAAGAGTTTGTTCCCACTTTTACCAGTAAGTTTTCAGTGTTGGTCCAGAAATTTATCCCCTGAGTAACTGAAGTATATATTAAATCATCCTTTTAATAGTATATTCATTTTAGTCATTGGAATTCCTACAGTACTAGGACATTTCCACTAGTCATAACTACGTTATATCTTTCGACAAAGCAGCAGCAATGTAAATTCACAATATGTTTTTGAAGACCACTAGAATGTGCTCCTCAATACCAGAACATAAAAGGGCCTGGGTACAGGATCTAATGACAAGAGCCAATCGAAGGATAAGAAAATAGAAATATAACACAAAACTCTTTGCTCATCTGCAAGTTCTGTTGTAAAATCAGGAACTCTTAGAGGCACATAAATGTTTTTGTGTGTGGAACAATTCCTGCACAATCCAACGCCTGACTTCTGTTAAACTTAAGTTATTTCGATATCGGCCATTATCTTTGTATGATCAGACATATGCCGTTCTCTCTGACAGTTGAACAGTTGGCACGCAAAAGTCTTTTTTTACTACACCTATGATTTATATGCAGTAAAATGTCCAATATATGCATGCAACTATATACTAAAAACCTCAACGTTTGGCACTTAAGATATCCATTAAAATTTAAAGCAAGCCATTTATGAAATCTGTAACACCTATAAAACAATGTGTAACCTCTGGACAGATGGACACTTCCACCTAGGAAATAAATATTATTTATGGAAATTAGATGTATAAAGTTGCGAAGAACGAGCTTAAAAATATGCATCCCAATAAAGCTGATAAAGGCAAAGAAAATAAATAATAATATGCATTTTCCTCCAAGGCTCTCAGAATAATAAAAGGGCAAAATATGTGATTTTATTTATCTCGAAACGCAAATATATATTTCCTAAATATGACATATGTAAAAACATGCATTTGTATCCACATGGTCGGTCTATTTACTGTACCTCCCTTTTCTTAGTTCCACGTGACATTGAGGCTAGGTGGCCTGTTATGTGAATTCATATTACTGTGCACTGCCATACACTGCTGTTTAAGAACGAGATAAAGCAACATATCGACTACACGGTGGTAACCAACGAAAGTGCTGTAACATGTTGCCAGAGGTCCTCCACACGTGCATAGAAACCTGGCGTGAGGTCAACACGACTACAGTGCCAAATGGGTCTGGCCCCACAAAACTAGGGAATTGAAGGAACGGGACAAGACAGTGTGAGTCAATCAGCGAGCTGTTACGGTGCACTATGGTGGTGGTATTCATTACAACTGGCCTGGAAACAACATTTTGGTGACTTCACACGGGAAAGAATCGTCGGGAACCTGAAAGGACGAAGTGTGGCGGGTGTAGCCCAGTAGATTGGTGTTGCTTACAGCAATGTTTCACGTGAATGGAGAGCATTCCTAACCACAGGCACTGCTGCACGAAGGAGAGGAGGGGTCGACCACGGTCAACTACAGCGACCACTACATTGTGCAACAGGCAAGAAGAGAGAATCATTAAACAGCGGGTGCAATTGCAAACACATTTAACAGGACTAAAAGCCACCCAATCTCACGCTCCACAGTAGCACGGCGTAGTGAAGGGCAGTCTGAGACGAGGTCTCGAGATTTCTCGAAATTTCCCGAGACTGGCGCAGACACTTTCTCGAGAGAAATTTCGAGCGATCTCGAGAGCATTGTGCCCGCATTGTGTGGAGAGCAGCGTGTCGTAGGCCTACAGGTAGCCTGAGCTTAATGTTGTTTGTGCCGAGTATGCGAATAGCCAACCACGGGCCTTTTCCATGCCATCAATACGAGTCAAAAAGCGGCTAGGGCGTTCATTTGTTTCATTTCTACCGAGGTCTATTTCGACGGAGTAAAACAATTATAAAGGATAAGCATTCTGGCATTGTATGCAGCAGTGAGTGCACTAATGAGCAGGATAAGTACAGAAATTGACGGCTACTGTACGTATCCCTACCTGGATACTAGACACGTGCACTATTCGAACTCGAGACACCTTGCTTCATATGCAACCACCATTACGCATGAGTGGAACGTGTAATCTAAAATGCCTGAGTTTCGTCTAGTTCTTTCGACAGGTAGGTTATCAGACCCCTTACACTGTCAGAGTATTCGCGTCCTAATTAGGTACTTCGATATATGACGGTGCAATGGGTAAATGTGCCTAATTGTACGCGACAACTTTAAGACTATGTCCGAAAGGCAACTTAAGTCATGTATGTACGTTATTTTGAAGATATGCCACATAGCACAGCCAGCTGTGTTTATTCAAAAGGAGTAAAATACGTCAGCAGAAATACTTCTGGGATAATTCGGCACTTAAAAACAGTAGCGGCGATAGGGGAGGAGGCAGTTACACCCCACTTTGTGGAGAAAACATTGCATTTGTATTCCATTTTAGCAGGCTGAAACTGGTAATTATTTTTTAAAGCAATTTATTCAAGTCCTGTTGTCTTTTCAGCTCTTACTCTATTTTCTTAAATTATTACAAACGTTTTGATGGAAATACGCACAAAATGTCGTTCGTCGCTGCTAACCGATTTGTATAGTGCAACAGCAAGTAGTGAAGACTTTGCATTTGCATGTGCTGTGAGGAAGGGTAGCAGTCTTATTTGCCAAAGTTATGGACACAGGTATGATTCACCCGCTTGCCTGCGCATTTGTCAGTCGGACAGTCTCTTTAGTGTCTGTTAGTTTCTTAGAATGCAGTCAGATGATTTTGTTTTATCACGCCTTACGTGTATTAAATTGTAATACATGTGTAATTGTTCCTTTGATGAAAGTTTTATTGTATAGTATTGAATCAAAATCTAAACAAAAGAAACTTATTACTGCACTTAAGTTCGTTAAATTACCTCTCCGTCGAAATTCGCTCAGAGCGCTTCAAAAACTTACCATTTTGTAGATTTTTTCACTTTTATGTACACCCCCCCCCTTCGCATTAACCCACAATCTTGGGTACATCTTGTTGTCTGTGCAGTTTTGTGCCCCCTCATGTCTAATTCCCAATCGCCACTACTGCTTAAAAACGCATAACTATGAAGGGGGAATAGTCACAAAAAAACCATGTTGGTGGGGGCGGTATAATAATACCCATGGTATTCCCTGCCTGTCGTATGAGGCGACTAAAAGTGGCTCTTAACTTGGAAGCATGGGTTGGCGACCAACGGGCCCTCAGCTGAGTCATGATATTGCTCCCACTTTTATGGTCGCTTACCATTTTTTTACATATAATAGGTAATACATAAAATCATTTCAATAGTTTAACAAATAAACACACAATTTGATAGAGAACACAACAGGAACCGTCTTTACAACTTCTTATTGCCTAATGTTCATTAATTATTTGAAGTCTCAGAATGTCACAATGCCCATATCTACTTTTTAAAAACTCTGACCCAGCCGGGAATCGAACTCTGGGCCGCCGGGCGACAGGCGGACGCGTTACACCTACACCGCGGGGCCCACTTGTGCCAGGCTCCTCACTTCCATCTATCCTATCCGACCTCCCTCCGTCAACTCTTGTTCTTTTCCCACCCCGACGGCATTACAGCACTCTAGGCCTAGGGCGTTCTTCATTTTCACGCCCTTCGTTGTCCTAGTCTTCCTTTGGCCGACGCCTTCATTTTTGGAAGTGTCGGATCCCTTCCATTTTTTCCTCTCTGATTAGTGTTGTATAGAGGATTGTTGCCTAGTTGTACTCCCTCTTAAAAACTAATCACCAATTGTCACAGAACATCTCCGGCTTGGTCTGCACCACAAGAAGCTACCCTGCCGACAACAATTGCGATGTATCCAGGCAGGAGTACGTCCTATCTACTGTTAAATTATAACGTAAGGTTTATTCAGCTAAGATGAAAAACCTACCACCTGTTTTCCAGTCATTGACCGGGTCAGGAATGAAATGAATGAATCATATATAGGCTATTATTACGATGGGGTCGCCACTCCCAAAGTGATATATGTTAATGACTGATAGATGCTATGAAATGAGAATGGAGAGTGTTGCTGGAATGAAAGATGACAGGGAAAACCGGAGTACTCAGAGAAAAACCTGTCCCGCCTCCGCTTTGTCCAACACAAATCTCACATGGAGTGACCGGGGTTTGAACCATGGTATCCAGCGGTGAGAGGCCGGCGCGCTGCCGCCTGAGCCACGGAGGCTCCTCAGCTAAGACGTCCATCTGAAATAACTCTTGAACTGTTTACCGACATTCTGTTTTCACTTTCGTTATGGTTTTAACGGGGACTTTGCTGAACCTGTTTTACTTCTCCAGGCTTTTGGCAAAATTTATCGGCTCGCACGTTTCCATATGAAAACGTTATTTCACACAATAACTGCTTATGGTATACTATAATTTTTATGCTCGTAGTTACTGGGACGTGGCACAGATTGCAACACAGGAGAATCGGTCTCGAGATTCTCGCGAGAGTCTCAATCTAAAACGTTAGTCTCGAGAGTATCGAGCGAAAGTGTTGCCCACCACTAGCATGGCGACTGCATGGGGTTGTTTGTTTTCCCGACGACCATTACGTTGTGTTCCGTTGACACCCGCACATTGGCTGCACCGTTTGTGATGGTGCCAAGATTTAGTGATGGGCAACGCTCTCGCTCGAGTCTCTCGAGACTGACGTCGCAGATCTCCAGACTCTCGCGAGAATCCCGAGACCGATCCTTCTGTAGCGCAAACTGGGCGACGTACCAGTAACTACGACTGTAAACTTGACAGTATATCATTGGCAGTTATTGCCTGAAATAACGTTCTCATATGAAAACGTGTGAGCTAATACATTTCGTCAAAAGCCTGGAAAAGTACTGCATGTTCAACTATGAACCCCTTAATACCATTAACTAAAGTGGAAACAGAATGTCAATATCTTAAACTGTTCGCGACTTATTTGGGGTGGACATCTTAGCTGAACAACCCTGCATAATTTGTGAATAACTAGATAGGATGTACACCCACTTGGATACTAGAGGCGTGCATTATTCGAACCTGAGACGGGGAAGATGTGCTTTGCTACATACGCAACCCCCATTACACATGAGTGGAACGTGTAACAGGGGTGTTGGGCAACGCTCTCGAGACCGATTCTCGTGTGCTGCGAGCTGTGAGACGTCCCAGTAACTACGAGCGTAAACTGGATAGTTATCAGCAGTTATCACATGGAGACGTGTATGACGATAAATTTTGTCAAAATCCTATGAAATCACTGCATGTTGAACTATGAGCTCCTTACCATCAACGAAACTGAATACAGAATGCCAGTATCTTAAACTGTTCACGAGTTATGTCAGGTGGACTTCTTACCTGAATAACCCGTTTAATTTGTTAATAATTGTTATTAGGATGTAATCCTACCCGGATGCCTCACAATCGTTGTCGGCAGGGTAGTTTCTTGCGATTCAGACCGGGACCGGAGGTGTTCTGTGACGATTCCTCTTCATTGATATTATGCGTTTGTAAGTGCCGGATCATCCCAGAAGTATTTCTGCCGATGTATTTTACTTCTTTTGAATAAGCAACACAGTGGGCTGTGCTATGTGACATCTCTTAAAAATAACCGACATCCACGACTTACGTTGCGTTTCGGACATCGTCTTCAAGTTGTCGCGTACAATTGGACACAGTTCACATTGCACCGTCATATCGAAGTACGGTACCTACCTGGTTATGACGCGAATACTCTGTAGCAATTTAGATTCCACATTCTACTCATGAGTAATGATGGTTGCATATGCAGCAAGGCGCATCTTGCCTCGTCTAGAGTTCGAATAATGCACACCTCTAGTATCCAGTTACATGTACCTACCAGTGCATACAATGCCCGAATGCGTATCCTTTATAATTATGTTATACTGCGTCAAAATAGACCTCTGTATGAATGAACGTCCTAGTCGCTTGTTGACACGTATTTACGAAAATGAGAAGGCCCGTGGTTGGCTATTCGCATATTCGGAACAAATAACATTCAGCTCCGACCACCTGCAGGCCTACGACACGCTGCTCCCCGCACATTGTGGGGACAACGCTCTCGAGATTTCTCGAAATTTCTGGAGAGAAATAATGCCTGCGCTAGTCTCGAGAAATCGAGAGAAATCTCGAGATCTCGTCTCAGACTGCCCATCACTACCAAGAGTATCAGGACTGGACCGACGATGTGTGCGGTCACGTGCTCTTGTCGGATGATAGCAGATTCAGTCCAAGTAGTGATTCTAGATGTACCCTCATCTGGAGAGAAGTGAGAAACACGTAATGCACCCAGGAATATTATCGAACATGATCATTTTGGTGGCCCACTTGTTATGGTGTGGGTAGGCATTACGTTGCATGGGCGTACCGACCTCCAAATCATTGAACGGGGTACACTTACCGGTCAGTTATTGCGACTGTGTAAACCTTTGCATGTACGTCTTTTCAGGGGTGCAATTCTCCCCGACTTCATTTTTATGGATGACAACGCACGAGAGCATCGAACATCGCAGGTGTAGGAGCTCTTGGAACTTTATATTCGGCGAATGGGCTGGCCTGCTCGTTCCCCCGGACTTAAATCCGTGTGGGACATGTTGGTCAAACGTATTGCAGCTCGTCCACATGCTTTGCAAAAGTGCAAAAAAATCGCGGAAAAAATTGGCAAAATATATTTGGGAAAACAACGCTAGGGAAATATATTACTTCGGTAATTTAGCAATGAGAACATCAGATTATTAACATTTAATTTGGAAAAATGTGGCAAAGTACTCTGTCCTGAATCAATAAGAGAAAGACGTTGAATATATACCAAAATGTCTATGAAACTTTTACGCTACTGTACGAAATATTACGAAGAAATATTTATTGGTTTACTGAAGCATGTTTTTAACAGACAAGCCAGCTAAACGTTTGGCGCCAAGGGAGTTATAGCAAACGGCTCCTTATGTTATGGCTCCTTGTCTTATTCTCTTTATTTAAATTTATTCACTAATATATTTCGAAGATTTTAACGAATACCAATACGCTTTTTCCCTTGCAGTAGCAATTTCTTGCTCCCCCAAATACGTTGCACCCCAGAAGACATTGAATTGGGAATTTGGGTTTGAGAAAGATATTGCGAATTTGGGTAACTACTATATCCTAGTAAACTATTCATCATATTTTTTCCCAATTGCTCTCCTGAAAATCTGTATTAAATCGTATAATTTATTATTTGGAAATAAATTCTCAGGAAATCAAGCAGCATTGTAAATGAATGAGAAAACATCCACTGATATTCTAAAAATAATCAATAATTTATTCAACTTTTCAATTTCTTTTCACTGGTTCAGATCAACATCATATACAATATGCATGAAACTATAAAACCAATTGATTCCTTAAATAATGTTAAAACAAATTTTTAACAATCTAAACAGATAATGTTATATATATACACACATCATGCAGAATATATTTCGACTTTTATAATATAGTTCTTATAATACAGGTTTACCGATCTCCAGAACGTGTTTATCGGTACGGGTACACCAACTCCTGATTTCTGGTGTTAACACTTACTGTATAGGGCGGAAACATGTGAAATAATGCTACCTGATAAGAGTTATTCATGTTGAGTGAAATACATAAATGGACTAAGCTGGTGCTAGAAAAAGACTTATCCATCAAATAGCTAAATATGAGAAAATTATTTGGAATTTCCTTATTACTTTCGAAGCAATCGTTCATTGGATTTTCCTACAAAATGGTTTATTTTAATGTAACATGTGTCTGGGATACAACAGTTCTTCGCCCTATGGTTAAATTGTATGAATATGTATTAAGATTATAGCTAAGCTGTATAAATATTGCCTTCATAAAGTGATACTTTCTTCACCTTCACGTAACAATTTCCGGAGGTATAATCCAAATAAGATTCCTGAACACCCAAGAAAATCAGTACCATATTAAATACATTTTGCTCACTCTCTCGAACCTTACTATGTTAAGGACGCGTAGACAAAAGAGCTATCTTGATTACAAGTTTTAATTCACGATAGTTTCAATTACGAAATAACTTTGCCTCGCGCATATTTCATTTTGATAATCAAGTCGATTTTTCAGAAGATTTTCACTTTACTTTTATTAAGAATAATATTTAGAACTAGGGAATACTACAACAGAATGTATTTTAGAAACCATATTATAATGAATTCTAGTAAGTAGAGTGGTTTAATATAATAGAGGAATTCGAAGGTAATATGGTAGGCCCTAACTGGTACGTTGAGCAGGAGCGACTTGAGAGACGACAGGATCATCCAACGACGACTTGGCGTCTTGTACACTGTCCACAGGAGCATCTTTTTGCCCTTGCGCCTGGTGACTTCCTGTAGCATCAGGCTTCGTATCCAATGTCAACGTCGCATCTTGTACTTTATCCAGAGGAGTATCTGTTTGTCCTAGCACTTGGCGACTCTCTGCAGCAGCAGAGTCTGATTCTAATGACGTCGTGTCTTTTACTTTGTCCAGAGGAGCATCTTGCTGTCCTAGAGCCTGGTGACTCCCTGCAGTAGCAGGCTCCATATCTAATGACAACTTCGTGTCTTGTACATTGTCCAGAGGAGCATCTCGTTGTCCTAGCGCCCCGTGACTACCTGCAGCAGTCTGTTCCGAACTGCCGAGCAAAGGCGTAGTGGCTGAAGACTCTGCATCCTCGACAGAGTAAGTCACCGAGGACGCTGCTGCGTTTCTGCGAAGTCCAGCCCATCGCTTTTGTGTCTTGAATACTAAGGTCCAGATCCCAAGACAGACAACTGAAAGAAAAAGTTCGGTTGCATTAGACTATATATTAAATATCGCGTTTCAATAGTTAATTCGTACAAACTATTTAGACTTCGAAAGGAAAAACCTGATGTACGCTTTGTTTACGTGTTAGTGAGAAAAATTCATCTTCATAATCCATTCAGTAGTGATAGGCTTACAATGAGTCTAGTGGATGCAGAAAATACAGTTGGTCTACCCCAGTAACAAGACATTCAGTGCTACATTACATTTTATTAGGACATTCAAACATAAGTCCAGCTTATTGGCCAAAATCTTAAAACATACCTGGTATTATTCCTCACATGAAACAAACTATCGGAATTATATTTCGCAAAACTTGCATTATGTGAAGTTTTTCGATCCATCTGATATTAATAAAAATATTACCTTTCTTGTTTCGATCCCTCAGTATCGCTACACCTTTATACACTAATCGAATAATATATATAGAATAGTGCACAACCCGACTATACCTGAACTGAAGTATAGAGTTTCAAGAAATTCTGTTAAGCCGCTTTCCAGCGATGTCGTATAAGACGAGACTAATTGAACTAAGCGCATTTTCGACTTTGAATACCTAATCAGAGATGAAAGCCAAGTATGAGGCCAACATTTGAAGTGCGCGAGCACTGATTTTATAAACAGATTGGACTTTGGTGCTAGTTTTGCAACTTTACTCCTTCCCATCGGTCTTGTACTGGGAAGCATCCTTTACAGCAGGGCCTCTCAAACGCCCAAAATCTCACGCATGCAAACCGAGGCGCAGAGGTTCTGTGCACCGTGCATCGGTCCGACTGTTTTCCTCGGACCAGCGTTTTGTCTCTGGGAGACTCGGCTAAGCTCGGCTCAATTCGGTTCAGATGAGCGCTGTGGAGCAAGTGAGAAAGGGGGAGACAGGTGGAGCGAGAGAGATAGGAGTAGGGAAAGAGAAACAGCGCTATTGATGATTGATGCTTGTTTAAAGGGGCCTAACATCTAGGCCATCTGCCCCTAATGGTACGAAATGAGACGAAATGAAATTACAAAAAGCCAAAATCCTCCATTGACCACAATTCAAAACGTGAGGACGAAGAATGAATGGATGGATATGAATTTAAAACGACCAACGGACTGCTTCTATAGCACGATACTGAATCCATGATGCTTGTAGTTAAAAGGAGTCCAAAATCCTAGTCATCGGCCCGTCATAATGGTACTTATCGCTAGAAAAGTAGAACCATGTGTGCCATTTCACTGTTTGCAATGAAGTTTATCTGGAGCAAAAATGGCGACTGCCGTAAGAACGCCAGAAATAAAATGTCAACGTGTTCATAAATGTTAAGAGAATGATATTTTCATCAGGTAAAAGGGAAGAAATTATAGAAGGCGGTGAGAAAAGACTTCAGAATATTGTTAAAATTTATTATTGATAAAAAATTCGAAATTCACTGGAGACATACCGGCAAAGCGCTACCTACACGAATCAACTAGAAAAGAGCTGATTGAGAAGAAATATAGAGAGAAATAATAGTCATCTACACGGGCAGGACAAGTCATCGGCGATATAAAATTTATAATACTTCGTAATATAAAACTGCACGAGCTAATTGGCAGATTACCTCAGTGCTACGTCATGAGATAGTGGCAAGACGACGTACATAACGAAAGGAATTAAATCTTAAGTTACGGAATAATGTTTATTGCACAAGATATATAAAGATTATATTACGGTTCAATTGAAGCCTTGCTAGACATATTGAGACTCTAAAGCATAAGATATCATAAGAAGCAGTTACAGATTATCAATAGATCATAGTAGGCTTTGTACGCAGAAGATGACGAAAATTACCATGTTGTGCTTTTCTATTTCCACTGCACAAGAAACCAACTACGTCATGTACTAGAAGAACAGAGGCGGAGGCTACCTAGACGATGGCGACACGAATGACAAGTCAAGCCCATGTGTACCGGAGATAAGCAAAGACCATCCCCAACATTTCCGAGAGGCTGATACGATGCCGTGAACCCGAACACTGCATGTCCTAGCCAGGAGGAAAATATAAGTTTATAAGATCATTCTTCTCGTAAGTAATTCAGATAATATTTGTTTTGAAAGTGCCATTTTTATATTTATGTTCCTTACTTGAAAAAGTTATGGGAAGTGCTATTTTAATTTCCTAAAGGAGTGATGTTACGTGAATAGTCAACCGAATATACAGTATCAGAGGTTATTAGGTAATCTAACATGAAAGACAAGTCCATTGGTGTAGGAAGTGATTAACCCGTGATGAATTAATTTTTGCGTTCGTAATGTTGCCAATGTTGAATGAAAAGAGGTTATTGGTGTAAATGCAATATTATGCGATATTTTGGTGAACATTAGGGCATGTACTGTTAAGCTGAGATGAAATGAGATCGTATACAGATTATAATGTCGTAGGAAGACAAAATAATTTATGGAATTTGAAGAAAATTTGAGAAGATAGAATATTTAGGTAGATGATTAACGATGAGTGTAACATGCGTCAAGTTAAAATGAATTATGTTATGGTAATATAGGAGGAAATATGAGATGTGTAATATGAAATGGATGATTTATGTATGAACAATGGTAGAATATTATGAGGAATAACGTTGGTGATTATTGCTTCATCGTAAATGAAGAGAGATAATTTTAGCAGTGAAATTAGGTTAATTGACGCAATTCGTGGAAAAGAATAATAATCGATTATCAAATGTATGTTACGTCTTCAGGAAGTCTCATAGTACCACTTACGATCCTATCTTAACAACTGCTTATGTGATAATCGAAAATAATTCTAAATAGGGATGATAGCACAAATGAAACCTATTTCTGTACGAATTCGTAACCACAGATATGTTCATTCTTATAAGACAAGTTTAGAAGCTTATTCATTTGCATTATATGATATCACTAGTGACATTATGCATGACTGAAAGTTGATGGTGAATGTTAGAGTTCTTACAAACCAGATTATTTAATATCTAGTTGAATTACATTATCTACTTGTCAGATGTGAGTGATAGCTGAATATCAGGGCATATATAATTACTGAATTGGCACACTTAAATATATTTTTTTGAAGTTAATATTAACTTTTAATGAGCAATTCAACTAATAACAGTAATGGCATTTCGATAATTTACTTTTAAATGGAGGAATGACTTATAGAGCTACCTATTCTTCGTACAAGTGAAATACATTGAGAACTTTGACAAGTTTAGAACATGTGAAATGTTTGCGATATTTGATAAGTTTTCTTTAACAAATGATATTCATGATGACAACGTGTTAGCTACTGGCAAATGAGTTTATCATACTGTGAATTGATTAGGGAATACTTAATTAAACCAAGTGAAAGTTATTTCAACCAAATTATGTGATGAATGAAAGATATAAAAGCGTGGTTTTCATTTTATCTACACTTTAATAAACGTAAATAGTTCGCGTCTGACATTTTCTATAGCTCTCAATCAAAACGAAATATTTTGAACATGTTTTCTTCTTATTAATTTGTTGGAGGCCTCTAATTTAAAATACTTGGAAAGTAATTGAGATGCGACGTCAGTCTTATTTCTTTAATGCTATTCAAGATACTTCAAATATTTTTTCAAGACATTCTTTAGTTTAATAAATAGTATTGTATAAAATTAATTATTTCTTTCAGTGACTTCCTAGGATAAGTATTTAGTTTTTAAGTGAATTTAAATTAAGAATTAGGCCATGATATGTCGAAAACGAACCGGATTCGCGACTAGGAGACGTCCGTTGCGTAGGGTTTGTTTATCCGACAGTCTACCACGACGGTGTTTTCTCTCGATACGGAATCCATAGCACGGAAATTCGTCTGTATTTGGAAATTGATATAATGTTCGAGCTAGTCTGGATCTTACGCGACCCTACCTGGACGCGGGAACGGCGCACATGGTATTTGTCATGTTGCGGTACTAATCAAGAGTAGCGTAGACTCGCGGTATTCCACACATTACGGTAGTACTCACAGGTAATGAAATTCGCACATGTATTTGAGACCTACGGTGTTCCGCACATTGCGGCGCCATTTAGTATACAGGCAACGCAAACCAATGGTGTTCATCACCTAAGTGTACTAATCACAGGGACTCGTACTAACCCGTGGTGTTCTTCATATTGTGTTTACTAATCATAGGCGAGGCAGAACCATGGGCTCCGTCATCCCATGGTGTCTCATACAGGGCTACTAGTCACAGATACTGTAAAAGCCGTCGCGCTCTCGTTTGCTTCTAATCACAAGGAGTTTCAGGGTTCTAATAGTATCATCCCTCGGTCGCCCCTTTTAGTCGCCTCTTACGACAGGCAGGGGATATCGTGGGTGTATATTTCGTCTGCGCCCCCACCCACAGGGGGTTGTGTGTTTGGTCCGCGAGAGGTATTTTATTTCCCTCAAGTCCGCCGGCAAGCCGGTTAGGACCCCCCTATCCGCCACCTGGGACGCGCCACGTGGGAGTATCACCTCTTCCCCTGCTACGCTAGCGTAGTAGGTTCGTGGAACAACGCTATTGCTCAATATCGAGGATTGAGGGTCTGCACTCTGGCCAACCTAGCGAAGTCGTCCTCTGCACCGGTGCGTGCACTCAGAGGCCACGCTGTATAGCCATCTACCAGGTGTCAGAACTCCACGGCAACATTTCAGGAGCGAATTCCTCGTACAGAGAAAACATGGGCGGTAGGCGGTCACTACTGTAACGGCCGCAGGGTTTCGTACACCTATTACAAATAAAAGACATTTCTTCAGTCACATCCAATTGTGAAATTTTCAAATCCAATGGTTCACTTTCATTTTCGTCTAACAAAGTTGTACTTTATGTGGATGCACCTTCATTTACTTCAAAGTAGTTACTACTTGTTTCGTTGAGGCCCCTTGCACCACGTGGTTCCTAACTCTGGCGAGCTTTCTTCTTCGCCCAGTATTCTTTCGTCTTTGTGATGTGGGTTTCTTTCCTGAGTCCACTGCACTCCCACTCCAGGACGCAGTGTTATCTGTCAGTTACCGGAGAGTATCTGATGTTCTGATCAGCCTTTTAAATTTATCCCTGCTGAATATAGACTATTTAAAAATTCCAGGTCTTTTCGAACCAGTTTCCTCCATTTAGAATTTGTCCCGTTCCCTCCAGAAATGGTGTTGAAGATTCGTGAGGTCAGTCTTGTTCATTCTATGTGACCATAGAACATAAGTCTCCTCTTTCTTATGGCTGATGCTATGGTCTAAATGTTGGTAACGCTCGTTATTATGCTTAATTCTGTATTCACCTCCCTCGTTAATGGGGCCCATGATTTTTCTCAGGATCTTTCGTTCTATCGGTCCCATATTCCTGAGTGGTCCCTTTTTAACCATGTTCAAGCATTCTGAGGCATACGGTATCAAAGGTCTTACTGCGGTTTCATAGTGTCGAAGTTTGAGGCGAAGGGAAAGGGATTTGGACTTGAAAACGTTCCTTCAGATATGGACAGTTCTCTCCAGTTTGGTACACCTGGCTTTCATGGCTAGATCTTCACTAACATTCGAGGTTATCCATTCTCCGAGATATCTGTAGGAGTTAAGTCTTCTTTACTACTGTATCCCCATGTGGGATTCAGTTTGGTGCATCTGATAGTGATTAAGTCCCGTTTTGTTCACGACAATCCTCAACCGAACTTGAGCTGCTATTTGACTGAGGGAAGAATTTTTTTTTAATTTTTTTTTTTTTGCTATTTGCTTTACGTCGCACCAACACAGATAGGTCTTATGGCGACGATGGGACAGGGAAGGGCTAGGAGTGGGAAGGAAGCGGCCGTGGCCTTAAGGTACAGCCCCAGCATTTGCCTGGTGTGAAAATGGGAAACCACGGAAAACCATCTTCAGGGCTGCCGACAGTGGGATTCGAACCTACTATCTCCCGAATACTGGATACTGGCCGCACTTAAGCGACTGCAGCTATCGAGCTCGGTGAGGGAAGTGTTTGTGTGTAGCTTCCTCCATACTTGATGCTAGGAGTGTGAGGTCATCTGCGAAGGCCAGGCAACTGATGTTTAACTTGTCCTTCTTGAAACAGATTCTCAACCCAGAGTTGTCTGGTAGAGTTCTCGTCCATTTGCGAATGACTTTCTATAGCATGCAGATGAAGAGAATAGGGGATAAACCATCCCCTTGCCTAACACCTGTTCTGATATCAAAGCTTTTGGATAGCTCCGCCTCCGAATTTTAACTTTGACTTGGTGTTTGTGAAAGTAGCCTTTACTAGATTCAATGTCTTATCCAATCTCAATTCAGCAAGGGTCCGAAAGAGATCGTCTATCCATGGAATCATAAGCTTTCTGGAAGTCAACGAAAATTGTCACAGAGTGTGAAGAGATCATATTCTTGTAAGCGAGAATAGTTGACGTTCAAGATCTCTGCTACTCGTGATATTGATTTCCTAAATGCGCCTTTATACTCTCCAATGCAGAAATCCAATTGAGCTTGTAATCTTTAGAGAAGCATCTTGGTAAAGATCTTTTAAGTCACCGAGATGAGCGAGATTCCTCTGTAATTCTTTAAATCAGACTTTTCTCCCTTTTGGTGCACAGGGTGGATGATAGCCGAGGTCCAATCTCTGTTATCCACGTGCCAGATATAATCTCAAGAATACATTGAATTGAATCTTCGTCTGCATATTTCCACAATTCTGCGATGATACCATCTTCACCCCCTGCTTTGTTGGACTTAAGCTTGGAAATGACTTTCCGGATCTCTTTCGTTCGTGGGAGGGAATTTGGGTTAGGAAAATTATTTTAAAGAGTAGTTTATCTCTGGGTTCCTCTGAATTGAGGAGGTTGTGTAAATATTCTGCTAGGGCAGATATTAAATCCACATTGTTCATATTCATCTTCCCACCTAGCTCCGGAGGTGAAGTATAAGGAATGAGTACGGGGTTATTTGGGCCCTGAGGGCTTGGTAGAGGTCTCTTATGATATTCCTTTGAAAGTCTTTCTACCTGGTCGATAATGTCCTTATTGTATTGCCTCAGCGTTTGATGATTCTGGCGGTGGGTTTCCCGGTTGTTAAGAAGTTCGTGTAGTTAACATTGCTCTTATTACTGTTCCACTTCGCATCTATTATGGCCTTCTCCAGTTGTGGCCAATCCTTTTTCTCCTTATTGTTAGCTAAGGTCTTGGTGCAGTCAACGTTATCTTTCAACATCGTCGCAGTGATCTCGGGACTTTCGACTTTCTGCAGATGGGATCAATGTCTTGTGAGAGGAATGAAATTAATTTTGAATATAGGCAAATAGTGGTCTGAATCAATGTTGGCACTTCTCATGACTTGACATTTAGCACTTTGTTACTTCTGCTAATGGCGACGTGGTCAAGTTTGAACTCCCCTATCATAGGGTTCGGACACCATGTCTTCACTTTCCTGGGCAGGCGTTTAAATGCAGTGGACTTCAGGACTAGATTGTAGTTTCTGCATAGATCGATCAGTCGTTCTCCGTTTCTTTTGGTTCTCTTATGGACTGGATATTCAACTATGGTCTTGAATTTTCGCACTTTCCCGATTTGTGCATTGCAGTCCCTCGTTAGGACTGTTGTGTGGTCTTTAGGTATCCTGTCCATTGTCTAGTTCTCCCCAAAAACTTTCAACCAATTTTCTATCTTTTCTGTTGGTGTCATTGGTTGGTGCATCGAAGTTAATAATCGTGCATGCTTTGTTGAATTATGAAGGCTAAGGTGGATGTTCTTTCATTTAGAGGTGAGAAGGAGATGATTGAGTTCATTTTGTTGTTTACTATGAAACCTGTGCCCAGATGTGGCATATTTTTCATCAATCTTACCTGGTTTTCCTTTGTAGATCCTATAGCCCTGTGATTCCATCGCTTCTTCGTCTACAAACCTAGTCTTTTCCATTGTTGTTATCTGAATGTTATACAACCTGTGTCTGAAAAGTTCGGTAATGGTCGCCTAGGCTGTACACCGTGCTAGTTCGGACGATGCGCTCGCGCATACGCATCGCGAGACATGACACCAAGTGCCCCCTTTCGGTCAACTCAATACAGTTAAACGGAGTTGAACGCTGCAACACATCGTACGCGGTCAGTGTGAGGACTCGTGGCTTTGCACAATGGAGTGCAAAACGGAGCAACGCGTTAACATGAAGTTTTGCTTCCACCTAGGCAAAACGGCAACGGAAACACACGCAATTTTAGTGCAAGTTTACCACGCTCAAGCAGTGAGTGCGTTTTTGACTGTTTAAATGCTTTCGAGTTGGAAAGGAAGGTGTTGAGGACGAGGCGCGTTCGGGTCGACCAACCACAAGCACATCTCCAGACATCAAACGAGTGCGACAGATGCTTGCGAATGATCGGCGACTGTCCTTACGAATGATAGCAGATGAATTGCCTGTAGTCAAGGACAGTGTAAGGACCATTGTTCACGAACATTTGAAAAAGCGGACGACTTGTGCCCGGTTTGTACCGCATAACCTGACAAACAGAAGCAAACTGGGATGGAAACGTCGACAGATTTCATTGACGTTTGTGACCAAACTCCGGAGATGTTGAAAACCATAATTAGAGGCGAGTTGTGGTGCTACCAGTATGATCCGGAGACCAAGAGACAGTCAATCCCGTGGTGTTCAGCATCTTCTCCGCCTCCCAAGAAAAGTCGGCGCACAAAGTCCAAGATTAAGACAATGCTGATTGCATTTTTCGACAGCAATGGTGTCATTCATAATGAATTTGTACCCCAGGGTACACCTGTCAACGCAGAATTCTACGAGGGAGTTGCGAAACTGCTACTGCAACGCATGAGACGGGTTCGGCCTGAACTGTACCGGAGTGGACAGTGGAAGCTCCTCCATGACAATGCCCGTCTGCACACCGCGATCCGCGTGACCCAGTTTCTCGCTGAACGCCAGGCGACTGTTCTTCCACACCCTCCGTATTTTCCGGATTTGGCGCCGGCAGATTTTTTTGTTTCCCCATCTTAAACTGGCCCTGAAAGGCCACCGGTTAGACAGTGTAGGAGGTATACAACAACGCGTGACAAGGGTCTCCGGTTGATTCCTAAAGAAGAGTTTGCTGCCAGCTTCCAGCAGCTTTACAGTCGATGTCAAAAGTGTGTTGTAGCTAACGGAAATTACTTCGAAGGCCAGTAAAGGAGTTTAGTGTGTAACTTACGTTGTCTTTATTTCATGAGACCATTCACCGAAATTTTCAGACACAGGTTAGGAAATCTAAAGTACAGTATGTTTTAGAACTTATTGTAAATTGTTTTCGCTGTTTTAATTTCTCATAATAACGCCCATTACACTCGTTTCGTTTTATTTCCTTTATTCCTTTATCATTCACTTTTTTCGTCTCGACTTTCTTCTGCACGTTTCTGCCGAATCCTAATCAAATAATTTCTTTTACATGATTAAAATAGGCTATTCTATACAATTGTCCACGATGTATTCACGACAGCTAACCAAATGAGCGCGCGAGTCAACACAGCGACTGACAACCGAGTATGCGTTTGACGTCATTTATCACAAATTCTGATTTTTTTTTTTTTGGCAATAGGAATCCTTATCTGTCAATTGAGACAAACACAATCATAAGTTAAATACTGTCGGCGCTAAACGCGTTCTACCCAAAAACTAAAAGCTTGTTAAACATTTCCTTCCGTGTCCCCGTTGAGGAACGTAAGTACGTTAAAAGCGTATAACAACGTAGGTCCGGAAATGAATTATTACAGAGTTTCCGGAGCTTGTATCTACTGAGTGCACGCACACAGACACGTACCGATTGCCAGGTAAAAAATGCGAGGTACCGGTTACAATATTGTTAAACGAGTAGTCCCGTTGCGATTAAATTTTAGTGGGGCCTGACCTACCTCTCTGTCCCCCGTTCTTGGCTACTGCTTGCTGGGACCCTGAATTCTTCCAGACTGGCTTTCTGGACAGAACCACAGTACAGAGATTTCTTGCGTATTACATAGCCTGACTACTTGGAAAACGTACCACCATCATTCCGTTGATTACTTCATGCATGATGGTTCTTCCATACATTTCAGCCATTTTGCCCGCAGATAACTTCATGCGTATTACCCGTGGCTGAATACGTGGAGGTGGACCAATTGCTTGGCCGACACGCTTCCCTGACTTAAAACCTCTGGTGTTTTATATTTGGTGACCTGTAAAGTCTGTCGTGTCGTCTGTTGTTGATTATGAACCAACGAAAAGGTCTGATAACTTTGCAATTATGGATTTCCGGACCCGTATTGTCATATCCTTTTTTCCTCTTTAGAGGAATGCATAGGCTTATCTGAAAATTTTCCGTTGAGTTTTGATAGACTTGTATAACACAGAAAGATAATGAAATATTTTCATTCAAACTGAATTTTCCTTTTAAGAGCACTACAACCCTTAACTTTACAATTAAAAGTTTTGAAGTTGTCATCGAAACATCGCGAGTAGATGCTTTTTCATAACAAATAAATGACAAGCATGAAAATGAAATATTTATAATATTTTTATTATTGGTATATTTTATTTTGTTGAGGAACTTCCACTTTTGCTATGTAGCAACTACGAATGGCTTAATCTCGGAAGTTGTTGAATTATTCATATTACATAACTATTTACGAAGATTTTACAATTATTGCTACCATATTACTCTATCAGTCACCCTAACAGTTTTTAAAATTCACAAGAAGATAACCGATACGTGTAACATCTACAAATAGGCTTATTTTTCACACTCGGAAATTTTACTTAACGGTCTATGACCTCGATAGAGTACCTGTGCGCTGTCGTTAACGCTGTTCAAGTGTCTTAACCAAATAGGCCCTGTTGAAGAATCATTCTATGTTTAAAGTAAACCCATGGTAAATTATATTTGCATCCGATTAGGAACCCCTTTCTCAAATTGTTCGTTCAGAAGAATGCCGTGAATTCGAGCCATTTTCATGATCATTTCCTCTACTGTTCGATAATGTGGACTTACGATTTATGATCAATTTGCTTTGAGAGCGGATGATTAACATTAACACACTAACCTCTACATTGTTTTTAATATCATTTAATTGGTAATTTTAGTAGTTTTTAAGTGAATCAATGTACCGTACCTGCAAATTAACATGTTTTAAATCTTAGCAATTCACCTAAGCTACAATAACAGCTGAGGATGTTCCGAAATAAGGAACGAAACATGTACTGTTGATAAATAAAAAATTTGCCAAAAGGCAAAAAAGTATCAAAACGGTGGAAGAATGTTAAATATTGTAAAACTTAGTGATTAAATTTTGATACGGAAAATGAAGTTGATTACTTGCAATTCTCTACGTAATGTAATTTTAAGAAATTTTTTTCTTGATTAATAAAACTATTTTAAAGCTGTGGATGTACTGAGGTTGAGCTACCAGTATTTTCCCTCACCACAAAGAACAGATCAAAGGAAAGAGATTCATTTCTAAATAGATAATTTCAGAATTATGAAACAATTGGATTCCCAAGTTAAAGTTATTCTTAATGAACTCACTGATATTCCAGATGGCAATCATCATCTCCCAGTCATTCAAGTTGTACGACTTTGTGTGCTGACGAAGAGTCAGAGAGATAACTTGACACAAAATGCTGACAGCACTCATCACCAACCACGGAATCGTTAAACGCCGACTTCTCTGTAAAAGAAAGGGAGAACATAATCGAACTCTCATAGAAATATTAACACTCAATAAAAAGTGTCAATGATATGAAAAAGGAGAATAATTTAGTGTCTGGGACGATAAACTTTATGTGTGGCCTCTTATCTAATGATTTTAGGAGAAGCACTGCTGTGTTGGCAGTCTTAACGGCTTTCTCAGGTATGATTCAAATCTTGGGTAGAGAGTAACTTGTTGCTTCACACAGCTGATCAGAACCGAGAAAGGCATTGAGGTGATTTGGAATTTGCTGCAGAAATCGATGCACTCTTAGATTGTAGTTTTATACGGATTTCGGTATCAATCATAGCCACGGAACCTCCAGTTTTACCCATTTCCAATTTTGGGGGTTATCAAGTAGGATGACCTACTTCATTGTTCTTTATTGTCGTGAGTGAATTTAGACGTTCGTTAGCACCACCTACTGTTAACAGTGAAGCCTATACAGAGTGGATGGCAACTCGTGCACGGAAATACGATCGTTAATGGATTCTTGCGAGAGGGCTGAAATGTCGCACGTTATGCCTCTGTACCATTCAGGAACAATATAAATTAGTTTATAAAATCTTGACGGTGATGTAGCCAACCCATTATCATCAGATTTTGCGGACTCCGCGCGAGCCTGCAGGCCTTAAAAAGCGATCAATAACATCTTTTTGACCTACGGGCCATATGGATTTCGTGGACGCATCCATCTCTTTGGACGAATGATCAATTCCAGAACTCCAATCTGCTTGTCTGAGAGAAAGCTATGAATGCTCCTTACATGTCACGAGTTCGAATCAATTCGAAGAACTTTTCGAGAATATATGATATATATAAATCCCCAACTTAAAAAATAGGAAGTCAAAATATGTGAATTTTTCAGTGTGGAAACTCGCATCTCAGTCCTGAGAAATGTCATGCGAACTCGCACTAACGAGGTTATGGGAGTGCTTCGGTTGTCATGAGATAGGAGTTAAGCCAGGTGACGCTTTGAGCATTACTAACCGAAATAATGTCCCTAAAATTATATAATTATTCAACCTAGGACGGCTACAATTTTCGTAATATTATGAGCATAATTTTGTTACGAAATTCAGCAGAGTAAGGAAATGCAAGCCATAGCGTTATGCTGTCCGACTCCGCGATGTAGGGGTCAACGTGTCCGCCTGTCGCCCGACGGCCCCGGGTTCGATTCCTCTAAATGATTAATATCCCTGGCCTGGCGACTGGGTGTTTGTCTCGTCCTTAACGTTCCTTTCCTCACATTCAACACTTTACACTTCCACCATTTACACGCAGGTTTCTCACATATGGTGCAAGTAAGGGCAAAAGATCTTCATAGGTCGACGTCCCGAACAAATAGCATTAAAAAATAGCGTTATGTTGCACCACTGTTTTCGGCGGGAATGATTCTGACAATGTGAGCCAATGAAATGATCAGCAGTCACTGTGGAGAGCGAAGGGAGTTTGCGCGTCGCTCAATCAGATTATGTCTATCAAGGAACATAGTCGTTTCATCAAGTGATAGTACGTTAACTCAAATTTTCTGTGCAAGTTCGGTTCGAGGAAACATCTAAAGTTATTTTCTATAATTTATTATAAACGTTTCTCCATGCGAGAGTAAGGACCCTGCTATATTTGAGTTTGCAACTGTAAATATTTGCATGTCGTTGTCAATACCGAAAACTTTTCATGCAAGTGGAAACAAATAATTCAGCGAACTTCCAGGTCGAGCTGCAAGACTTAGCGGTACTGCAATGTGGACAGAACTGCTAATCAAATATCTCTGCATTTGTCTTGGTTCATAACTGGAATAAAACACAGACGGGCAAGCTCAATGTAATGATTAGAGAATCTATCTTGTAGGGGGAGGTTAAGAAGTTAATCATGTGACTAGAAACATGCAAGAAGGGGAAGCAGGTTGACGTTCAGGACCGGAAGCCTGTTCGACACTTCAATAACAACCTAAATCACCATTCTCATGCGGGCTACATTTTCTCCATGCAAGGTGTAAATTTATTTAGTGGAAAGAATGTATTGCACGGTGGAAAATTTTAATTTTAGCTCTTTAATGGATACAAACATTCGATTTCGCGTATTAATATTCGTTTCGGATGTCCACGCAGTTGTAAATATTGCGCCACATGTTCATTGCATATGTCATTCCTTTGCTAAAAAAAAAAAAAAAAAAAAAAAAAAAAAAAAAGCAAGAGGGATGACATACGAATTATTTACAACGAACGCTTGTCTTTGGGTGTATAATAACAGGACACAGCACGCGGTACGCGCACAAGTACCCGTAGCAGACACAGCCTCTGTGTTGTAATTCACAATACATTTAAAAAAACGCTAATTGAGAACTGTGCAAGCTACGACACACAACACAAATTTTCAATCCTCTCTCCAATCCACTAACGGCTGTGTTCCTTTCCTGAGGTGCCTTCCACTCTATAACGTGTATGGATAAACCCTGAATCATGTTGTGAGAGCCCGCAAAGCCAGTAGTACCATGTAGTTCGGAATGAACTGGTAGTTGGAGGCACAAACTGACAATGAGTGCAGTCACTGACGAATTTTAGATCAGAAAGCAATGCTCAAATACTGATCACGGTTTATATGTACTTCAGACTAAAAGAGATTAAACGACCCTTTTTTACAATTTATTTTACAACTGCAATTCTTTGTTTTCAGCAGCGCTAACATGTGTTCTTTCAAACGGGATCCGTATTTTGACTTGGAATAGTTCGTTTGTGAAAGTAAGTAGAAGCAAACATAGCAGTAAATGCATCTATTCAAGATAAAATTCGCGCTTAAGCGCCGATTTCGTCGGCTTTGAATGTGAATGTTCTGAAGACTTTCCAACTGAAAGTACGTCATTGCCCGCCACCGACTGTTATTCATGTTTAAGATACAAAAGAGTGACAGACTAATGGACAGCCACATCCTGTAGTGCCATCTCTTGTGGTTCTAGACCTTGACGCAGAGTACTATTGGTTCGTGAAGCACTAATTGCCCGTGCATACTGTAAAACAACAACCCTGAAAACAAACACTCCGAAAACTTAACCGTTCCCATTTGTTATTCAATTTAAATATCACGCAGAGAATTTGAAAGCTGAAGTGGGGAAGACTAAGGAAAGAAAGGCTTCCAAATGTAGAAGTAAGAGTTACAGTATGGTGGATAAATGGAATATAAAAAATAAGGGTCAAAGAGAAATATGAAGATAGGTTTATTTTGTGGAGAAATAATGGAAGAGGCGCATCTGTATGTGGGAAGACTGACGCACTTAAAAGAGTGTTTTACCGAGCGAGTTGGGCGTGCGGTTAGGAGTGCGTAGCTGTGAGCTTGCATTCAGGAGCCTTGAAGATGGTTTTCCGTGGTTTACCATTTTCACGCCAAGCAAATGCTGGGGCTATCGTTAAATGCCACAGCCACTACATTCCATTCCTAGCCCTTTCCCATCCTTCCGTCGCCGAAAACCTTTGATGTTTCAGTGCGACGTTAAAGCACTTAACATTCGAAAAATGCAACATCCTAAGACAAGGATTTACAAGAGAACACTTACCCACATGCAAGCGAGGACAAGTAGCCCGCTGCCCACAGCGTACACAATGGAAAACACCACCACGCTCACCTCCACACCTGCAACAGATTTATCAAACAACTCAAGGAAATGAACCATAGAAGTTGGAACTTGTCAACTCACATTCTTTGAAATATATTGAATCATTTAATGTCGGCGATATCCGACTGATGTTTTACAGTCCTACCACCATTAGTTTTAATCAGAATCTTCTACATGGCGCAAGACCTATGAATTAGGGTTATTCAAGTGAAACGTAGACAGAGCTAACACTGAAATGACTGACAGACCGGACGGCCAAGAAGTGGTAGCACTGCATGGTTTGTAGTAACAACTCAGGACGTGGTTAGTCACGTGTACGCTAAGTAGAGGAAGAAGTTGAAACAACATTCGTGTTTGATGGTTACGTACAAATGAATACAACGAGGCGTGATTAGATTATTGTGCAAGAAATATTTGACCGCTAAAACTGAAGAAATGTGTGTGTGTGTGTGTGTGTGTGTGTGTGTGTTCCAAGGTTACGCACAGCAACAAAATAATGGCAGTTTTCTCCGGGTTCCTTGAGATCATCCGCCTTACAGCCCTTGTGATTGTCACGTTTTTGGTCTGCTGAAAAAAAAAAAAAAACCTGAAGAAGCGAAGTCCTGTAAGAAGCCTTGAAGTAGACTATAGCAACTGTTTGACCAGCATCGATTTAATGACTTGTCTGTTAAAAATGTTCTTATCGAACGTCAATTTGATAAACCATTATACGAATTTAGCCTAAGTCAATTTGTTATGATACCGTTTACAGTGCGATAGAACAAGTTTGTACTTCAATAGTTCTATCTCAATTTCAATTATTTAGTTTTGACAATGAAGTATGGATGCTATTAAAACCACTCCGTATGCAGCCAGTCCCTGTAACGAACTGTCTAGAAGTGGGCTTGGCTCTGTTAGAAAGCTACAGGAATCTATCTCGCTCTTCATTTCCCTAGCACACCTGTTCAGTGACGTTGATGGTGGAGCGTTTTGGAATCCAACCAGCCTTCAGACCGAGGAATCGACAGATATTCTATAAATTGTACAACTGAAGTTTAATAACTCCATGAAACGTTACCATAACTCTACTACATTGCACAACTAATTTGTCGGGCGTCGTGATGAGGATGAAATAATGAAGACGGAACATACACCCAGCCTCGTGCCAGCGAAATTAACCAATAATGGTTAAACTTTCCGACCCTCGTGGGAATTGAACCAGTGACCAAAGGGCCACCATGCTAATCATTTAGCCATAGAGCCAGACACTGTGGAGATGGGCCACGGTAACACTGAGACTCTTATTACACGACGGAGACAACTGACAGAAGTGTGGTATAGCTAAGCACCTCCGCTACAACCTTTTCTACTGCAGTACTTTCTGATCATTCTGCCAGCTGCAGCCATTCTCATCTCACGACAGAACTCTATCCCAGAATGAGCCAGCACTCATTGACAGGCAAAAGACATCACCGTGCCTGATAATTGTAACTTTGCTGAAACGATTTGTTTCCCGACGATATTAAATGTGTTCATCCTGCATTAGTAATAACGCATCGTTAATTTGTAGAGCACGCCCAAAATCTCATGCGTGCAAACCGAGGCGCATTCCGTAGCAACTGGTCTCCCGACTCTCAGGACCACTTACTAGGCCACTCAGCTCTTTCCCATAATTCACGAACTAGGACGTGACTACGGTAACCCATACCATGAACCATTGTACGAAAACATTATCTGAAATTCCCGAAAGTATAAAAACTCGCCGAAAGATTGATTTTAATTTACTCTAGAAACTTTGTAAACCACGTTTTGGTATTGCTTTTTGAGGCCAAGATGACCATGCGACACAGAACTGTGCATGCGAGAAACAGTCTTCTCTCAAGGCGAACAAAAAAAAAAAAAAACAATTTCGAAAGGAGATTCAAAATACAAATTTTCACCTCTAATATCTTCTGATTTTAAAATAAAAAGTATCCTCATTCAAATAATTCAACTTTTTAAATTCCTTCACCACCTTCATTTTAATGTAGATTCCAAATACCAATAATCACGCCTGTAACGTTCAGTTTGAGGTAAGTTTTCCCATAAAAGGAATTACAATTTTTCACTTCCTTTCACCCACCTCCCCTTAAGTTAATTTTCCGAAAACAAAAATACGCGTATCTTTATAAAGGAGCTTTCAAATTCCTATTACCCCGACCGTAACATCTTCAGTTTGTGATATTTTATCCTCATAAAATTAATTCAACTCCTTTTTCACCCCTCCCCCTCCCTCAGTTGATTTTTCCCCAAAATGAATATTTTTAAAAGAGATACCAAATACCAATTTTTATGTCAACTTAAGGCTGAGATCTAGATATACTCATTTCAATAATTCACCCCCTCACTTTTCACCCCCTTAGCGATGGAATATCCAAAAATCCTCCCTTAGTGAGCACCTACACTAATCTATACTATTATAAACAGGAAATTGTTTTATATTTGTTTGTAACGGATAGACTCAAAAACGACTGCACCGATTTTAAAATTTACTTCACCTATAGAAAGCTACATTGCCAATGAGTAACATGGGCAGTATTTTATTTTCAAAAAGTTCGAGGGGGGCGACGGGGGGAGATATACAATTTAAAAATAGGCTAATATAGGGGAAATCGAATTTGTCGTACGAGGACGGGACAATGATTTGTTTGATTAATTTGATTTGATTTGTTTATTTATCATCAACAGAGTTATTGATTCTCCAATTACAGATGATATAATACATTCAAATAATAACAATATTAACAGAACTTACTACTACCACTAATTATAAATAAGCAATATATAATATATACATATTTACAAAACACATTAGGAAGGAAAAAAAGACATGTTTTGAAGTGACCGAAGGAAGGAAGTATAACTTTCAGTTACTGAATGGGCAGAACAAGATACAAGGAACACTGTCTATGAAGTGTCCATAAGATGTCTGCGAATTTCACTAGCTGACGAGTGAAATATATCCACTATCCCGCTAATTTCGTTCAGGGATCTTAGGGCCTGCATAAACCAAGAGTTCCTGTGTGATTCCGTTCTGCACCTGGGTAAGTGAAAGGTGACAGCCTGTCGGGTATTGCGGGAAGGAACATGAATTGGTAGCAACTGGAGTAAATTGGGACAGTCAAGGAAATTACCGATACATTTGTATATGAGACGTGCGTTGACATACCTGCGCCTAGACCTAAGCGACTCAATACACATATTTGTACAAAACAAATCATAATCTGTCGATGACAGCTTGATACCCAAACACTTTTTACTAATCCATTTTGAGAATCTGATCTGTACTCGCTCTAAGGCATTAACTAAGTATTGCTGTGAGGGGATCCACACTTCAGAGCAGTACTCTAGACTAGATCGTATAAGCGAAAAATACAGGGTTTTCAATGGGACAACAGATTTAAAACTCTTGCAATTTCTTTTGAGGAAGCCTAACGTTTTAAATGCCTTGTTAACGATATTTAACACATGCTCATTGAAAGACAGACCATTTTGATTACTAAAAATAATACCAAGATCGTTAATTTTATTAACACGCTTCACTTCTTGATTCCCTACATTATAATTGAATACATTAACTTGCATTTTTCTCGTGAAGGATATCGCACTGCACTTTGAAATATTTAGGGTTAAATGCCAGTTTTTGCACCAATCACTAATATTATTTATATCAGACTGTAACAATTCGCAATCACTCATATTTTCAATTACCCTGTAGATTTTAAGGTCATCAGCATAGAGCAGGTAGTTGCTCGAATGGATTTGTGATGGCAGATCATTAATAAATAGAAGGAAACATAAAGGTCCCAGTAGTGAACCTTGTGGGACGCCAGACATAGGCTGATAAGGGCGAGAAATGATTCCCTCGTATTTTACTGTATACCTTCTTTCGTTAAGATAGCATTTAAACCATTCAAGCAAGCTTCCATGAATGCCATATGCTAACAACTTAGAAGAGCATTATGCTGCACTGAGTCGAAAGCCTTGGAAAAGTCCGTGTACACGGCATCAACCTGCTTGCAATTGTCCAGAGCGCTAGATATGAAGTGGGAGTACACAGCAAGATTGGTGGTAGTTGAGCGTTTCTGGACAAACCCATGCTGGTTAATATTAATTAAACCACTGACTGCACTGTACACGGCTTTGTATACGACTCTTTCCGCTACTTTGGATATGAGTGAAAGAAGAACTACTGGTCTGTAATTGACAAAGATCTGTCGCCTTTCTTAAATACTGGAATAACATAGCCTTTCTTCCATTCCGACGGGAAATTGCCTGTACGAAGAGACCAGTTGATTATCGTAGCTAGTGGGGTTGCCAGCTCCTCAGCACACTCACGTAACACGATTCCTGGAATTTGATCTGGACCACAAGACTTCTTCGTATCCATCGACTTCAAGATGTTGCAGACTTCCGATGCCGAAGTTACTACTGATGATAAATTAATTTCCCCTAATTGTTCGGTGTGAGAATTACAGGGAACACTGGGTGGATGGAATGTTTTGAAAGTGTCAGCAAAATTATCCACAATTTCTTTCAATGAGCTAATTTCCTTGTCTTCATTAATCATCATAGATGGCAGCCGCCTAGATTTTGATTTGCAATTAATAAATTTCCAAAATCTTTGTGGGTGTCTGATATCTTCCTCAACAGACCCGACATAATCCCTGTACTTTCTCCGCTGCATTTGTTTGTATTCCTTTCTTAGCGCCGCGAATTCGATGTAATCTGAAGGAAGTGAAGACTTTGCAGCTCGTTTCCTTGCTCTTTCCTTTGCCCGCATTTTGTCTGTAAGTTCAGAATCATACCAAGAGGGAAGACGCCTGGTCTTCATTATGCGGGAAGGTACGGCGTCCTGAAGAGCGCTGTGCAGTAAGTCATAAAACAAGTCAACTGCGGCATCAAGAGATGGGCAGGATTCGAGCAAGTTCCACGGACAACGGGAAAAGATATTTCGTAGATGGGGAAAGTCTGCTTTTGTCCAAACGAATAATGATTTTGTAGTCTGTGGTAAACGAGGAACACGGGAAATATGAAGTCTGAGCTCGAGCGCAGAATGATCTGATTGTACTAACTGTTCTGTTGCTTCACACAGGGTATTATTAGTGACTTTTTCAGACACGAAAGCAAGGTCCAGGAAGTTATTTCCTCGTGTTGGAAAACCGCAAACTTGGCGAAGGTTGAATTCGTTAGTGATATCTAAAAGAAAGCAGGCTTCCTCGTTGACATGGGCGAGGATAGGATTAATAGATCCCGAATCGCCTGACGCCCAGGCTAATTGGCTTATATTGAAATCTCCGCACACAATAATAGTGTCATTTTGTTTTGCTACGCGATTGATTCGAGCCAGGGTTTTTCGGAAGTCTGCGAGCCGTACTTTCACCTCGTCCGGGGGCAGGTAACAGCAGACTATGTATAGCGCTCGGCCAGGGGATGGGGTGGCTTTCACAACAACACATTCCCAGTTTCCCGTTAAGTCAGGTCGTTGCACTGGACCGTACGCAGAGTTGACTGCTATTAAAACTCCTCCTCCCTTCTTACTAGTAATGATATTTTGCCTATCTTGGCGGAAAATAACAATTGTCATTCAGTATTTCACTATTGTCGATTGAAGAGCCGAGCCAGGACTCCGCCAAACACACGCAGTCGTAATGCATGTCACTCAGAGCGACGTTAAAGTCCACGAGTGATTTCTTAAGACTACAGACATTCTGGTAGTAGATGCTAAGGCTGGTATTTACCTCCGGTCCTGGGTTCAGCTGGACATCGCCGGCAACTGCTAGTATTAGAACACACAGCGTCAGGATGGATGTGTCACTGGCCGAAGGCTTGTGCTTTACACGCTGACTGGACGCCATTCTCTGCTGCTTGCCGTTAATACACAACACGTGGGCACTTATTTGCAGCTTATTATTGGAGAGTATATCTTCCCAACAAGTTACACCGCACTTAACATCAAAGTATACGCTAGTCGGTTCAATTTCATTCACACGTAACCGCGATAAAAGCACTTGGACCACAAGGAACACGCTTATTATCAGGAACACACTCATTTTAAGCCCCTTGACGCAGAGAACAAAGCTCGGTAAGCCCTACTGGCCCGGAAACCATGTTTTAAGGCCCTAAAAACAGTTATGGAGATATTGGAACCACACTACCCCTGCCGTAACCATGACAACGTCAGCTCCAGGATTTTTAAAAAGCGGGTGAATTTTTAAAATGAGTATCTTCTCCCTGTTGGGTCGCAGATGCGCAAATGTGGATTTGACCCTGTTTTACGACGGAATGCCCTTCCTGACGCGTATGTGTAAGGATGTAATTACTATTGCGTATTCCTGTTGTGGTTGGTAAAGTGGTGTGTTGGGTGAATATTAAAAGGAAGACGAATAAATCACGCGATTTAATTCCCCGACTCAGCCCGAAATCGAACCCGGAACCCTGTGGACCGAAGACCAACACTGACCACTCAGCCAAGGAGTGGGACAGTTTTTGAAATGAGTATATCTACAGTATATCTCAAACGTAACACGTTACAGACGTGAAAATTGGTATTTGGAATCTCGTATGTTTTCCTAAAATTTCATTTCTTATGTCCCGTAGTTTTGGCGCGACGATGACGAATCAGTCTGTTAGGACATTATATATATATATTAGTTATGTAGTATTTATCGATAGGACCATTAATAATATATTTGAGAATTAAACATTAGGCCTTCCCCTAAACTACCAATTCACACAGCGTGAATGAAATTTCTCAGTCCCTCATTCCCGAACCTAATATGCCAATTTTCATCCCGTGATACGCGTATATCCAGTCACACTTACAGGCAGTGATGACTGGAAATTAAAAAGTGCATTTCCTTCTGTCTGTGGACACGGCCGATACATAAATACCGTTCTTTTTTACACTCCGAGCAATGTACAGACAAAACTCGGAATTGTATATAGGCCTATGCCTATATTATTATTAATCTAGAACGCATAATCAGCTCTTTTCGATACATTAACAATTCAGAACAATCATCGAGACATTTCAGTTCAGGCTCTCTTAAACAGGTTTAAAAGAAAATTCACAGTATGGGTGCATACAGAGTTAAATTTTAGATAGCGAATGGACCACGATTTCAGTTAAATCAGTCACCAGAAACTGACGTTTCATGGAGAAGTTAGGAATTACAACGAAATAATTCCTCCTCCCCCCCAAGACACACACACACACACACACACTTGTGAACGTAAGATTGCTTCGACCGTCATTCTATACGATGAAACGACGGGATTATCAGCCAATTACACGATACCGTTAAGACGTTCACATACCTTCCTGCTTTCCGAATTTTGTCCACTTAAATTAATGTCGTCCTAAACTGTTGACTGCCGGACTGAGTGGCTCAGACTGTTGAGGCGCTGGCCTTCTGACCTCAACTTGGCAGGTCCGATCCTGGCTCATTTCGGTGGTATTTTTGAAGGTGTTCAGATAAGTCAGCTTCGTGTCTGTAGATTTATTGGCACGTAAAAGAACTCCTGCGGGACTAAATTCCGGCACCTTGGCGTTTCCAAAAACCATAAAAGTAGTTAGTGGGATGCAAAGCCAATAAAATTATTGAACTTGACTGTAGTACCCTAACTACCTCAAGGACGTAAGGCCCTCTTTGTATAAAAATGCAGAGATGTAAAATTAAATGCCTCTTAGTTTTACTTTAAACATTCTTTCTTTCTTTCTTTGGTAGTTTTGTATATCATGTTTATTGAACCATCTGTAATTGGAATCATATCCTGTTGTCTATCTTTGCAATCCTTCAATGGTTGGACTCTTCGCCTGGAGATCGAAGAGAAAAATACTAACACGTTCAACACATGAAGCCTTTTCACACACTTCTAGACTTATTTCAGGGATCCCGGTTGATCCCCGGCACTCCGAGGATTATAACTGTGTATGGTTAATTTCTCTTTTTTTTGCTAGGGGCTTTACGTTGCACCGACACAGATAGGTCTTATGGCGACGATAGGATAGGAAAGGCTTGGGAGTTGGAAGGAAGCGGCCGTGGCCTTAAGGTACAGCCCCAGCATTTGCCTGGTGTGAAAATGGGAAACCACGGAAAACCATTTTCAGGGCTGCCGATAGTGGGATTCGAACCTACTATCTCCCGGATGCAAGCTCACAGCCGCGCGCCTCTGTTAATTTCTCTGGCTCGGAGACTAGGTGTTTGTATTTGTCGTTATACACTTTTGTTCACATACACACATCACAGTATCAACCGCCACAAAAACATTCGATACTGGTAGTGAATGCATCCCTCCATACAGGGTTTATGTAAGGAAGAGCATCCAGCCGTAAAATATGGATCAGTCCATATGAAGTGCTGACCACAAACTGGGAAAAGGACCAGGTACAAGAAGGGGGCTAAAATCTAGATAATCCGATCCGATGGCATAATAGGAGATAATTACTCTAACAATTACTCACGGATTAGACTGAATATATACACGTGTTTAACAATCAGAGCCAGATTCACAATGCCTTAGGCTGATGACATACGAAGCGGTTTTTGCCGAGTCGGCGCATGTATCTATTGTATCAGATGGGATGAAACAGACACAGCGGTGCTCGCCGACAGGCGGCAGATTTGCCGACTCGGCCCGTCATTTAGCTGGCGGTGCAGCGAGCGTTTTGAAGACTTGGTGCGCGCTCTAGCGCCATTGATTTAATACATTCAGATGAATCATGGCAGACTTGATGCTTCGCTCTAGCGAGGGATCCAGTTGGCTGTGCCTGAATTTACGCGGCGATTGCATCATTGGTAGGTATTCCTGTATTAGATATCATGAAGTATCTTTGAAATTCAATAATATACACGTAAAATGACAGAGTAAGTAGACTTTTGGAATAAGAATACGAACAATAATTTATTTTTATATAATGTTGGCTAGCTTCCTCACCTAACGTCGCGCTCGCTAATGTGTTTTGTCCACTGCCTGCTCGATACGGACCCGATGACTGCTTATAAGCAGCCATTTTAGATGCAGATCGAGCAGGCACTGGTTTCGTCACAGTCTGCAAAAACCGCTCTGTGTATCAATTACAGGCGGCGGCCGACGCGGCTGCCGACTCGGCAAAAACCGCTCCGTGTACCATCAGTCTTATAGTCTATTAAAAGGTAAGACCTTAAGGCATTGGCTTTAAAATCAATATTGTACTCAATTATGACAGTTAAAATTGTTAATCAAATTTAATAACAATATTTGCTTTACGTCCGAGTAACTACACTTTTACGGTTTCAGGAGACGCCAAGCTGCCGGAATTTAGTCCCGCAGTTCTTTTATGTGCCAGTAAATCTACCGACACGAGGCTGACGTATTTGAGCACCTTCAAATACCACCGGAGTGAGCCAGGATCGAACCTGCCAAGTTGGGGTCAGAAGGCCGTCTGAGCCACTAAGCCCGGCGTTAATCAAATTGAAAGTATTCACTAAGTGAATAAGACAATAAATCCAACACAAACCCTTTTCTGATGGATTGAAATGTAGGATTAAATGCGAAAGTATAAGACTATGTCCTTTCACATCTAACTTAAGAAAATTTGAGTACAAAACTTGTTCTTCACAAAGCTTGATATTAGTTAATTATCCAGAGAATGAATACGTACGGTAAGAATCAAATTTAAAAAGCGAATGAATGAATGAATAATGCTTTAGTAAGTCAGTATCGAACTCTACGTTCATCAAAACTTGTTCTCCAAGCTTATCCAAGACCTGAACATTGCTCTAAGGCTAAAGATAAAAGATATGTAGTTACCAAACCACCAAGTACTATGTTGCTGTGCTGCCCATTCTTCCCAGTTGGCCAGATGGAGCCCAAGGACGCTGAAGTGCCGACGAGTGTCTGGTTTTGAACCTGGTGCCAGAAGGTCTATACCCACCTGAGTGAACAACAGGATCGACAGGACCTGCATGGAAGATAAAAATAATTAGCGCACTGCTACAGTGGTACACTTAACCTGCGGAATCAGTACGTTCGCAACCTTGGTGGAGTGCAGTCGCTTTCGTGCTCGCTACGTGTGACTCATCCATAGCCTGGTATTTCCGTCGTACAGCTTTCAGTGTTCGTGTAGGATATTTATCGTTCTTGAACTGCAGCTAACATTATCACCTGGACTATGAATGATCCGCCCGATACGGGGCAGATCATTAATTCTGCCCTACAGACTTGTTATGCAGATCCAGCTACAACACCTTTACGAATAAATCCTCTTGATTTGCAATCAGGTATTTCAAGATCAACAGCAACCAGCCCTCCCAGTGGAGCAACATCACACTTTACGTACTCGACATCATGAAGAGAGCAACGTCAGCACTGGCAACTTATCAACAGAACGAGGATCAAGTACAGGTACACATAGTCATAATAGTTCTAATATCAAGGACAATTTAGACCCTAAAACTAAGCGTTTTCGTGCCAATCCCAACTTACATACGGAACAGTTAATAGACATGGATACTGAGAATAAAAATGACTCTTCCGACACAACTAATGACACAAATGCATCAAACCAACTTTCTGTTAATACCCCATTAGTTGCCCCATCATCTTGTACTAAGGGTACACCGCCGTCATCCCGTCTCAGTAAAAATAATAGGTACAATAATACTGATAACGGACCGTTCCTTGTTGTTGTTGAAGGGACTAAGGATAATATAGGGAACTTACATCCGATGCCAATAGGACGACTGATCTTTAGTGAAAATATAATTCCCCGTCAACAAGTTCTGGACATTAAACCTTCTGGTAAGAATAGACTTCGTATCGAGACCTTATCCGGAATAGCAGCAAACAAGCTAGTTGAATCAAACTTTTTGAAGGAAAAACACCTTGATGTCTATATTCCCAGCAGTGTTGTGCACAGGCTCGGGATTATCAGAAATGTAGACACGACATTTAGTGAAGATGAAATTCTAAAGGAAATTCAGAGTGCTATTCCCATTTCCCAAGTGAAACGATTTACAAAGAAGCTTCCCAATGGAGACACGCGACCAATTCCAGTCTGCCTCATAACATTTCGTGCCCAACACCTACCTCAACATATTTATATCCTAGGAACACGGTGCGAAGTTCAACCTTGCATCTTTCCAGTGATGCAATGTCACCGATGTTTAAGATATAACCATTCATTGTCTCAATGCAGAGGACAGCAACGCTGCAGTAGGTGTGCGGGATCCCATGACGTAAGAACTTGTACTGACACTGCACCACCAACATGCATGTATTGCCACGGTCCACACTTAGCCACGGATAGGGAGTGTCCCGAGTACAAGAAATGGTCCGAAATCAAATACCTTATGGCTCAGAATAATGTATCTCAAGATGTAGCAATCAAAATGTACCATAACAGAAATTATTCTACTGCTGTACTGGCCCCGTCTTTCAATTGGCAAAGCAGGGAAGAATTCCCTCCTCTCTCACAATCAGCGGTCCCGTCCCCAGCGGACTTTCAGCCACATTTACCACGCACGGATATCCCGTCGGCTAACATGCAGCCTCGGTATCCAGAACAGGTTTCTCAGCCAGTAAACAACTTGACCAACACGTCGTTAACCTCACAGCACCATCAACAACAAATAATGCCTCCTCAGACAACAAACGCCGATGAGAGTACATCCTCGCATACCACAGCAATTGCAACGGCCCCAGAGACTTCCTCCCCCATCTACACCGCAACCAAATTATCCATCGATTCAACAACGTCAGTATATTCCCCCACATTTGCCTGTAACACCAATTTCCCACAACCCCTATCCCCCCCAACCACATAACATGACAACCGCCTCCCAAAATTATGAGCATTTGATCGGAAAGATATTTAACCTTATCATGCTCTTCCTTACTCAAGCTCAATCTACAACGCCCGAGGCCTTTAACCCGGCTATAATACATAACATGATCGCAAGTATATTTACTTTAGGTAATGAATAAAATACTCCAATGGAACGCACGTTCCGTACTTGCGAATAAAGAGACCTTACGAAGAGTTTTATACACTGAAGGTATTGATTTCGCCACCTTGAGTGAAACCTGGCTTAAGAACGATTCTAATCTAACGATTCCTGGCTATCATGTCATCCGACAGGACCGAGAAGACGGATATGGAGGGGTAACAATATTAATAAAGAATACAATTCCATACGTAGAAGCAGTTATTGATCACTCGCAGATTGCAAGTTTTCAGGCCGTTGCCGCAAGAGTTCGCATTAACAACCAGGATATTACATTGGTCTCATTATATAGCCCACCACGAACAAAAATTCAACTTCAAGAATGGTATCGGCTTACGCAACAGATAGAGCCACCTTTTCTCTTTTGTGGTGATTATAACGCACATAGCACGACGTGGGGTTGCGAGATAAATGATACATATGGTGATGCTGTCTTACAAATAGTGGATGAGTTCAATTTATTTGTGTTAAACGATGGATCGGCTACCCTGTTACCAGTACCGGGACAACGTCTCTCCGCTGTCGACCTAACCATTTGTTCTAATATCTCATCTGATTTTCATTGGAAAATCTTGCCGTATCCAATGGGTTCTAATCATTATGCTATCGTCATTTCTCCTGTTTTACCATTTCGTTCTTCACCGGTCAAACCCACTATTAAATGGAAAGTCCAAAACGCTGACTGGGTCAAATACAGAAGGGTGATAGACGCAAATATACACTCTGTGTTACATCAAAAAACCACGCTTGATAAATACGCCTTCGTACACACCATTAATTTAGCTGCCGCCATATCCATTCCTGAACGAAAACAAACCAACATCTCAAAAAGATTCCCTGCTCCATGGTGGAATTCCGAATGCAGTCGACAGATAGCTAAGAGAAATCAGGCCCTCAGCAAGTTAAAGCGAGCAACTACAATGGAAAATTTCCTCAATTACAAGAATATAGATGCAGCAGTCAAACGCTTTCTGAAAAGGGTAAAGAAGAATAGCTGGCGATCTTATTGTGAAAAACTGACCAAGGATACACCCCTATCGCAAATATGGTCGATGGTTAACAAAATGAAAAAAACGCCAATCCCTAAAGCACTTAAATGTTGGGCAGAAGAGTTTTCAGATCTTATTGCTCCACCTACGACCTCACTTCCTCCAAAACAACGTCCACCGTTCGAACTTTCCCGGCCTACGCAAGATGTTCTCACATCACCTTTCACGCTAAATGAATTAGAACAAGTTTTAAAAACTACTGCTAACTCTGCGCCTGGTTATGACCATATACATTACTGCATGCTTTCTAACTTATCTCGCAATGCCAAGGAAATATTGCTCTTACTTTTCACATATATTTGGAATGAAACCAATTTTCCCGACGACTGGACGACGCAGATTATTGTCCCAATTTTAAAACAAGGTAAAGATCCTAACGAAGCTGCTTCTTACAGACCCATCGCTCTATCTTCATGCATAGCTGAAACTTTTGAACGGCTGTTGAAACTAAGACTGGAGTGGTGGTTAGAGTTTCACAATTTATTGCCTCGATCTCAATATGGGTTCCAGAAAAGTCGTTCTACTTATGACCATGTTAGCATTCTGACTGCGGACATTGAACATACATTTCTAAACCATGGTTACCTTACCGCCATATTTCTCGATATATCTGGGGCATATGACAGCGTTAGTATACAAGTACTTTCTGAAAAGTTACATGACCTTGGTCTTCCCGAAATATACGTGCGAGGTATATATAACTTATTTTTCCGGCGGACAATCTATATTCGAACCCAAGATAACACCTTGTATGGGCCCAGACTAGTAACAAAAGGACTCCCTCAGGGTGCTATACTGAGTCCTTTACTGTATGCCATCTACACTGCAGATCTCGATCACATGTTTAAACAAACAGTCAAAGTTCTTCAGTATGCAGACGACGTATTTATCTACGCATCATCGCAATCTCTTTGGTTAACATGTTTATGGCTAGATGACGCTGCAAGGAAACTCCACGCCTGGACATTTCAAACAGGTCTTAATTTATCCCCAACAAAATCCTCTATTATTGTCTTCACTCGAAAGCAGTTCCACTCAATATCACCATCTGTACATCTTGGGCCATACTCCTTCCCTTTACGGACTTCAGCCAAGCTACTAGGCTTACACCTCGATAGTAAACTTACATGGAGAACCCACGTCGAGTACCTGGCAACTAAAGTGGGCCGAACGTTAAACATAATCAGAGCATTATGTCGAGTCTGGTGGGGAGCTGACCCATCTGTCCTATTACTATTATATAGATCGTTAATCCGATCTGTACTAGATTATGGCTGCATCTTTTTCGGCAACGCACCGCAGTATGTTCTTCGAAAACTAGATGTCCTGCAGTTCCGCGCACTCAGAATATGTCTCGGAGCCATGAACTCAAGTCCTACTAACGCACTACTGGTAGAAGCTAAAGAAATGCCCCTTCAGATAAGACGAGATCTGCTTGCCAACAACTTTCTTCTGCAACGCTCGTCCATAACTAGCCACCCTATAACATCTAAACTGCGCCGCCTCCTTCCACTGTGTGACAGAGGAACAAACAGAAGACTACGGACACCTCTATTGGTCAAAAGTATCAAGAAATTGCAGCACATCTTACCTCTTACTCTTCAAGATACATCACTTCCAGTATTTCGACAGAGGTATGAACTTTCAGTACTTCAACCATCCACATTTCATCTTCCAGATTTTATAATCTGCAATACCAATATCAACGAAAAAGTAACAAATTTTATCGATGCATATTGGGGCAGTTATACTAAAATATGTACAGATGGGTCTAAGACCAATGAAGGAGTCGGATATGCGTACTACTGCCCTGCACTCAACACTAGCAAAATGTTCTCACTTCCCCACAAAGCTTCAATATTCACAGCTGAAATACTTGCCATTAAATCAGCCATCACGTACGGCGTCCAGCACTTCAGCAGTATATTAATTCTCACGGACTCCAAGAGTGCACTTCGAAAACTAGAACAACCAGGCAGGAACACGCGTTCGAATAAATACATCATGGACATCCTAAGTTGCATATACCAAGCTAAGGAAAACGGAAAAGAAGTTCATCTTATGTGGATCAAAGGTCACACTGGAATTGTACACAATGATACCGTAGACCAACTGGCAAAGCAGAGCATTACAGAAGGCCAGTTCCAAGCACTACGCCTACCATACACGGACTTCCAAAGCCACATCAAGAAACAGGCTTACAAAGAATGGTCAAATTACTGGGCAACAACTCAACGCATCAAAGGCAAGCATTACGCCGCTATCCAGAGACACATCCCACAAAAACCATGGTTCAGTCTACTATCTCTCACTCGCCGCCATATGACATCAATTATCAGAATGCGACTTGGACACGCATCTTACCCCAGTCATCTGTTCAGACTCAAAGTCATAGACTCCCCAAATTGTCCCTCTGACCCCAATCAAGAAGCAGACCTCAACCATACAATTTTAGGATGCACTAGATACAAACCACAAGTGACCAATTTATATCAAACGCTTATACAACTGAAAGTTCCACTTCCCACCTCCGTTTCGTCGTTGTTCAGCAGCTATGACATCCGTATATATCAAGCAATAGCGAAATTTTTAAGTGAAGCTAATTTAACACTGTGATATGTTTGTTCTGTCGTCTGTAGTTAAACTGTTCTCATCCAACCAAAGTTCCCGTACCGTGGCTTTCCATCACCAATTAGTCACAATGCCATGAACGGTCCATGTTGTAAAGATGTTGCTCTTTGACTTTCCTGTTTTCTAAATGTACAGAGCTGGCAGCATGGTCTTACGGACCAAATGCCAAAATGTAAATAAATAAATAAAAACCTGCGGAATCATATTCCTTCCTCGTCAACGTACGTGATAGATGTTTAACACTAACGCAGGCGTCGTGAGTTTATTTGACACATCGGAGAAATTACACACATACATGGTAGATACAGCTAATATTATAAGTATTAGTATACCTGTGCTGACGAACGGTGTGTAGCATTCAGTCAGCTGCTATACGATACTTGCGTCTAGAGTAATAGGTCTGATGGTATTACAAAACAAAACATCTAAGATTTGAGCAAAATGTGTATACAATCTACTGTTGAAGACAGTATCAAGAAACACAAACTGCTATCGTGTGACGCATTCGTACAGACATGAAAGCATTCTGTAAACAGGGTTGTAAACGCAGTTCCCGTACGGCGGTAACTCGTCCAACAAACTGTTGTTCAGTCCGAGGTCGAATGCAGCTGTGTTTGTATGCGTGCTTAAGTGGTGTCAGTATGTGGAGTCAGGGAAAAAGAAACCAGTCAAGCGGAGCACAAGCTTGTTATTAAGGCTCCTCAGTGTAAATCTTGACGGGAGATCACAGCGCTTGTCGGGAGACCCCGATCGATACCGCAGTCGATAAAGGATCGGTACTGGGCTACTAACTCTAAAAAAACATGCCAAGAAGTGGACGTCCAGACAAACCGACTGCCAGAGATAACCTTAAAGCGGTGGGTATGATTAATAAATATCCAAAATTAAGTGCTCCAATGATAGTGGTAGAGCTATCCGATCAAGGTATTGCATTATATGAAAGCACAGTGCGCCGTGCTAAAACACAATGGTCGAGTTGGTCGCAATAAGTTTTATGTTTCTGAAGAAAATCTAAAGAAACTCCTTGCTTTCGCAAAACAATACGTCGACGCACCACCCGTGTTTTGGATTAAAGTTTTCTCCGATGAAAATAAATTTATTTGGGTCAAACGGACGGCAAATGGCATGACGGGAAAAGAATACGGAGCTAGCGCTCAAAACCCTGTGTCCCGCAGTGAAACACGGAGGTGGAATTGTGCAGGTTTGGGGATGTATGATGCTGCCGGAGTAGGGAATCTTCATATTATAGACTGTATAATGGATCACAAAATGTGACATTTTCAAAATCTAATTGTTAGAGCCGAAAAAATTAGCCTCCAAAACGACTTACTGTTCCATGGAGGCACTTTTGTGTATGTGAGGCTATGCCCTTTCTCCATTCACCATCCCTAAATTGTAACTACAATTAGTGGAAAATAAATAATAATAATAATAATAATAATAATAATAATAATAATAATAATAATAATAATAATAATAATAACTGCCTATATTACAAGACTGGCCGTTTTATAACGTTCCAAAGCAGCTTCATACCCCTCCCTCAAGCCCCGGATATTAATCCAATTGAGCAATTGTGAAGCATTTTGGAGACCAGGATACGGAAAAGAAATTACGACGAAGGCTGCCATGGTTTAACAGCTTTGCAGGAAGAATGGGCCTCTATTTCTAATGAAGTAACGAAATAGTCGAATCAATGTCACGACGTCTTCAAACTGTCATTAAAGCGAAGGGAAACCCAACAAGGTATTAAACCTGGAGAGTGACTGCATTCACTTCGTTAACATGGTATGTGTACGAATACTTCTGACACGATAGATTTTGTGTGTTTCTTGGCATTTCTTCAATGCTCGAGATTGTATACATGTTTTGTTCAAACATTAGACATTTAAAAATAAATGTATTTTTTGTAATACCATCAGTCCTATTACTCTAACGCCAAGTATCATATAGCACCTGACTGAATGCTACACACCGCTCGTCAGCACAAGTATACGAATACTTACGGCGGTATCTGTAAACTTCCAAGATAAATTTTGGCATTAAAAGCTACCTTCTGTTCTACGTACAGTTGAAATACTCCTCTTCGGAGCAAAAGCAGATACAGATATGATTATATCCTTCAGATACGACGATTTATAAAAATTCTTATGTGCCAACCTATTCCACATATTATCCCTTCTTGCCTGACAGCGACATTTCGAGGGATAATTTACAAATAGATTTGTTCTTTTATTAAGATAATGAATATTACAATTCATCTACAGGAAACAATTTTCACTACTTTCTTATTTTAAAAAAATTAAGATCCAATGACTTAAGGGAGAATATTTATAAGAAAGTCTCCAAGTTTGCAGAGATTTAGAATGAAGTTTTCTTTCTCTTTTGAAAACACTTGAATCACCATGTGGGTGTATTATGTAACGATATTCTTTACTTAGTCAGAATTTTAAAAGTTAAAAAATTACATTTAAATTGCTTGTCAGTACGTTTAAGCCATAACAGGATTCTACATATTTAATCACTGTCCTAAATGTATTTAACATGTTAATAAGCTATTATTTAATAAAATATTTTGATTGGCGGATCAATTTCTCGAGCAACAAATGTATGGATTTAATTTCACTATAATAAATTTATTGAAGCTAATGGCCAAAAAGGAATTTACATCTATAAGTTGTAGGAGGTCCGCTGTCTAATTTATTTTGTTTTGCCAATTGTTCAGATATTATCCGTTTTAGGTCAACTCAAGACCGAATCGGTGGTTTTTACTTTTCGTGTCTGTCCCACCATCACGTCGAAACGGCTGGATAGATTTCAACCAAACTTCATATTTAGAGTATACTCATCCCGGGGAAGGTTTCGATGTGCAAATCATTTTAAAATCTTGGCATAGACGGGGGGTTTATAGGAAAACCAGAACGGTTTTCCTCCATTTACTCATACTGTAACGTTTCAGACGTCACAGTGTAATTATGTTAATTTTGTTATGTGTAATTCAGGAATGGCATATTTGACGTCATGATATTTATTTTCGTACGTAATTTTATTATAATTCATGTTTGATCATTTGGTCACTATCATTTCATTACTTTGTAACTACGACTTGTAAACGAGGGCTGAATATCCTAATATTAATTTAGATTCTTGCGACATTCGTTTAAATTTAACTTGCAATAGATTTTCCTCTATCTTGCCACATCATCGAGGAAGAAGAATCAACAAGTTTAGAACTCAATTCTTGGAAAAGCTGGCACGTGTCCAGGCGATGTAACCGCAGCTACTGTGTTCGGAGCTGAGTAATTCAAACTGGTCACCGCCTATATTTTCAAAGGAGCGTCATGTTGCCATGGATACTGTGTGAAAGGACTAATAGAAGAACAGTTGATATCATCGTTGGGACCCATCAACTTTAATATCTGGAGTAGGAAGAGACGTGTCACCTGATTGGACCGTGTTTTGACCATTAATTAGGGCCAGTAAAGCTTACTTAAGGGCGTGTTGGAGCTCTTGGCATTCTATCTCGTATTTCGCTTTAGGTCTGATAACTTGTCTTATGGTTGTTGTACCATAGTGGACTAGTGTGATAGTTTATCACTTCTACATTCATTACTTCGTTACCACGACGTGGTACTTAGGAATTTCTGAATGATGGGTGTATAGCCACACTCATCAGGAAGTACGAACAGCTCTGTATTAGACTAGTTTGTACTAGTCTAAGACAATAGGTAGCATTAAACTTGATAGAAATGAAACTTCGGTGCACATTTTCAGTAAAGTTGGAAGGATTGTTGATTGAGTATCCTCTCCACATAACCCAAGGAGGTTTTTCTAACTATGATTTAAGGCTCATCTCCAATATATGGGATAGAGCATAATAGGGAGTGTTAGTGTCGAAGCCATCTTCCAATTAGTGGTCGGTGCACTTGGCAAGGCAGGAATGGTACTTGGCGGCAGATGGAAAGACCTCAAAGACGACCGGCAGTTTTCCGGCTACAAGGACGGAGGCGTTCTCAGGACAAGCAGAAGAAGACTACATGGTGAGCAAGCGAGTTAAAAATATTGCAAGTTTTCGCGAAGTAGAGTCATTCAATTTTTTGTTAAATTCATTTCCTATTTTAAATTCAGTTCTCGTCAAACAGTCGTCATTTATATTCAATATAATAAATAGTATTTTCCTAGTTCACTTTAATCAGTCTGCCTGAATTAGCCTTTTGATTCATATTCTACTGCTTAATGATTAGTGCACTATCACCCCATCCCTGGGATGAGAGTCCGTCCGAGCTTTATTATCAATTTGTTTTTAGGTCAAACTTAAAGACTGGCGCCCTTAGCTTGGATAGTTTCATTTCTCGTGCAATTGTTCTCTAAGAGGGGTACGTCACAATACTATTGATTTTCTGTAAACTCCGTGGACCGTACGTGAATCGTCCCTTCATTATAAACAACTATCGTTATGTTGTTAATTTACCTTACTCTTCACATGACGGAGAAATTTACTATTTTCTGCGGTATCATGCTCTGCATTGAGTGACCGACAGACCGACAACGAACCTACAGGTTACCATGGCAATGTCTGACTGCTTGCCAGCAAGGAAGTAACGTATTACCATTTTCCTCATGCTTTTAAATTCGTGGTTGTTCCTTGGGTAGAAGGCAAGAGGCGTCAATCGGCCTATCTACAGGATATTGGCGGAATATCGTTGGAGGTTATAACCGCCCTCGAATAGATTAATAACACCATTAGTCATCTTATCTGTTTACCTAAGAATCACTGTGCCTAAATTTCTCCTCTGTTACCGCTTTATTATATCCATAACTCACACCAGCATAATTTATTGAGGGGAATCTGATTTTCCAATACATTCACTTGGCATTTACATATTTTTCGTTATCCGGCTGTCCTCAGTTATAATACATTTTCTATTAATTTCAACTTTCTTAACTGTATTATTTTCTACCTTAATTACTCCGTATGTACGCGAGTGCTAGAATCTACTGGATATATTCCCACCAAACTTCATATTTCGAATCCACCTGTCCTTGGGTAGGTTTTAGGTCGAATATTGTTTCTAAATCCCTGAACTGACTGGGGGTTTATACGAAACCGAAACCGTGATTTTACACTCCCGCAAAATATACACAACCAAACTTAATGGAAATCTACCTGCCTTAATGGAAATTAATTTCTAAACTTTTTCTCATGTGCATCATTTCGATACGAGGATTAAGAAGAGATTAACGGACCGTTTTCCGGTACAAGTCCCATCGGACTTAACTTAAGAGCGGGTGCGTGTAAAGCGTATTACTTACAACTTGGAAACTACTGAAGATATTCGAACCAAACTTTATATTTAGCATCCACCTGTCCAAAGGTAGGTTTTAAAGGTCAATAACATTTCATGGTCCCGGAATGGACTGGTGGTTTATAGGGATCCGAAATGGTGATTTTACTCTTCCACAATATACACAGTACAAGATCAACCTGACTGGAAATCGACCAAATGTGATGGAATTCCATCTCCGAAACTTTTTTCATGTGCCTTTTTTCGTCAGGAGGATTGATAAGGGAGATATCGTGAATGGTCAGGTTTGCAGGTTAAGTCTAGAGGACATAGCCCATAAGGTATTGTACGTGGAGCAGATTCGTTATCTATCTATATAAATACAATCGTAACGACTGTGTGCCTCTACATCGACTATTTTGGCGAAATTTTTGCACAACTACCCGTTTAAGGGGTAATAATGACCATCTGCATATTCTTTTGGTTTAGTTTCCTGAAAGTCCTAATTTTTACCATCCTCGCCCAAAATCTAGATTGCGGCATAATCTGCCAGACGAAAAAGAAAATTGAAATTTGACAAAATTATACGTTTTAGCCTGTAACGGACAGAAAATTTCCAAGATCTTTAAATTTTTCACTTTTTATCCCCGAAGAATATCGAAATATGGAGGCAATTTTAATGATGGTGCAGACCTTCGGGAAGTCCTATCACATAATGGATTGCATAATCTCCGTTCAATTTGGAATGATCTACAACCTTGAACATATGACTTTGTCGTATCTGTATCTCTTACGTTAGATTTTTTCTTTTAATTGATAAGTAAATTTGGACTTTTCACATGCATAATTCATACTTTCAATCCCTTATAGAAAATATAGAACCATCAAACTCCTCACGAAAATTGGCCCACCCAGTAGCCATATGTGAGCCAAATGCTATCTATTTAGCTGTCACATAATTATCCGAAAAGTAATGCAATGTGAGATAATCTTACAAATACTTTACCCTGTTCAACGTTTCTAACTCAACTGGACCCAAGAATACTGTAGATAAGATATCATAGGACCAGCCACTTAGGCTACTAAATCCGGCGTTTTATGGTACAATCCTTTGTCGATATGACGTACGTTTAGCAGCAGTTAATCTGTAAATGAAGGTCTCCAATATTGTAAACACGCATATACTTTCGTATGTCGATCTATATATATTCACTGATTTCGATTGGTAGCGATCGAGAAAGGGTGTGTCTGGTATTTTAATCAGTACTCCCCACACCGACTGACTGGCAGTAGGAATGGGGTCCTTCAACTGCTGTGTAACTGGCATTATTAAGGAAGCCTACCATTATGAGTAGTTCACTTATCGATTTGACTTGCAGAAGGCAAGGGAGCATGCAGTTTTGTTTAAAACTCTCCTACCCGATTGTGTTTGGCAGTAGGCAAGGGTGCCCGCCATTATAAATAAATGTCCTCATCTAAAATGTGACTGGCATTGGGTATAGTGGCCTGCTATTTTGATGGAAACTCACCAACCTGGGGCCTGACAATAACTGCACAACTCAATTTCGACTGATAGTAGGGTAGTTGCCTGTCATAATAGAAATTCCTCAACTGTTATCTGTCTGGAAGTAGGAAAGGGAGGCTGCCATTGTAACGAAAACTTCCCAAATCGATTGGGACCACGCAGTAGGCAATGGGGCCTGCAATTATAATGTAAACTTCCCAACTCGATTGTGAATAGCAGCAGGCAAGTGATCCTGTCGTATCACAAATCCGTAACAAACACTTTACATTGGAAACAACGTATGGGGACCTCCCCATGCTGTTTCTCGGATAACGCTAAGAGACGTGCAATTTTAAAACAATCTTATTTACTGCATGTACAGTATTTACTTCGATATTTGAATATAATGCAGAATACCGTAGCGAAGCACTGGTACATTTGCGAGTTAATAATAAAATGACATCCGTCTTTGCAACAGGCTGTTCAAGAGATTCGTGCCGACAAATGCAAATCATAGCATGGCATCTTTCACAGATCTTGAAATGATTTGAGTTCATATAGTAAAGATTTATTTTATATAAATCCTTTAACTAGTACACTTCAGTTTTCATAACCGAATATATGGTCAAACGTACGGTACTAGTCATGCATGCATTTAATTTGCTCTCTTGCTCCATAGTTCTGGTAGATCATTTTGGATCTCTAAGACTTGCAATAATATCCATGCTGTGAGATATTTCATCAATACGTTTCTTCAGGAATAATGAGTGTCAAATAGGAAGTAGTTTGTGTTCCGGTAGTTTTTAGAAAGTGAAGATACTTTGGACTGGCGCAAGTGATATTTAACACAGTGAAATTTCCGCGTGAAATTAACGCGACAACATAGTAGTCTCTTGTTCGGACAATTTTGTTTAGCCTGTCGAGCTCAAAAAGCTTCCCATTTGACAGACAGTGATCCTGCTCCGTTTCGGAGATGGCTCGAAACTAGTGGAGGATTTCCATTGTTTTGTGGAACTAAATCGCAAGTCTGCTGTTGGGATTTCATGCCGTGTTCTACAAGCATTCGATTGATACGAACTGAACAAGTTGGCTGCACAGTTTGGGTCGTTTAACTATAGACATTCTTCCAGGGAGATTGTGGGTTCGAACCTCACCATCGGCAGCCCTCAAGATGTTTTTCAATGGCTTCCCATCTTCACATCAGGAAAATGCTAAGGCTGTACCTTGATCAAGGTCAAGGCCGCTTTCTTCCCAGTCCGAGCCCTTTCCTCTACCATCGTCACTGAAAACCATTTTAAATGTGTGCAACGTTAAACCACTAGTAAAAGAAAAAAAAGAACACACTGATGGGCCCCAGCCCAAAGGCCTGCAGATAAGGAAGTAACGCATGGTCAAGGTAACTATTCTCTCGGCAGTTCTGTTTTCTAGACAGGACCCGCTATCTCACCATTAAATAACACCCCAGTTCTCACGTAGTCTGAATGAACCTCACACTAGCCCTCAGTTCCAGGAAACATTCATCGACCAGACTGGGAACTGAATCCAGAGCCTCGGCGGTAGAAGGTAGCCTAACTACTCCTAGACCGCGGAGTCTGTCTAAACCACAAGCAAGAAACAAAGACATGTAGGCCCAAAATAGGGTTCAGAAATTCGTTAAGAAATGTTCACCCTTTTCTCACTATCATCGGGCGTAGATGACCTAGTTTTACTCCCTTTCAGGTTCACAACAGTGTGTGTTCACGAAGTTATGTAGAGCCAAGTAGTAGTAAAATAACTTTCATGTCATTGCACAGAAGTGCGGAAAATGTTTTGTCCCAAGTTTTTAAAAAATGCTAGGTGACCGCCTGGAATATTGTAATATCTATCTTTAAAAATTGCCTTTCATTGATACATAAGTTCTCTGAAATGCTACTGGAATATGCTCAAAATTTACAGAAAAGGGAATCACAAAAATATTTAATTCAGGCGACATTTCTTCAATATTTCTAAACCATTGTCGAGTTGTTTAAGGACTCCAAAGTGAATATCACAATCGGATAAGTTACATGGTTCTAGGGATGGAAATTGAGAATCTTCCTCCTGCGATTGTTTTTCGACCTATAGAAGTTCCATCTTAAGAGCACAATTTCTGTTCCAAATAGCACCGATCAAAACATTTGTGCCTGGCAAATAAACTTTTCATCCTGGATTGGAAACTTAGGATTTTTAGGACAAACATGGGGCACTGGGTGCCCCAAAGCCTATTTCAAATGACAATTTGAGTGAAGCATTCTGCTGTATTACAACTGAAATACACCAACACTTATGGGGTTACTACTTACCGAACATACACGAGATATTTTTAAGTCCTATTTTCAACAATAATGAAGTCTAAATCTGTATAGATATCTCCGTTATATCGTTGGCCAGCTTCATGTTTAGCCCGCTGTGCAATTATTTCCTTTCTGGTGAAATGAGCTATATATGAAAATGAAAATCCACAGCCTTGTTTCCAGTCATTCGATCGGGTCAGGAATGGAATGAAGCCCCACCTAGCGGCGAGGATAGGAAATGTGCCGGCTGCCCAAGCCTGTCTCACTAGGTCTACGGTAATGATTAATGAATGACAGATGAAGTGATATTGGAGTGTGTTGCTGGAATAAAATGACAGGGAAAACCGGAGTACCCGGAGAAAATCCTGTCCCGCCTCCACCATGTCCAGCATAAATCTCACATGGAGTGACCGGGATTTGAACCACAGAACCCAGCGGTGAGAGGCCGGCGCGTTGCCTCCTGAGCCGCGGAAGGAAATGAGCTATGTAAACAATCCCAAAGCATCGAATGTTTTCACGAGCTTGACGTGCCCTTTAGGATCGGGTCCAATGAACACAATGACACGCCTTTATGTTCTTCCACCTTTCATATGAGGCTTGAATGACCATCGAAGACTCTCTCCTTTCATTTAATATGCACCTGGAACATACTTGCAATCCTATTCCTCTCATTCCTCAGTCGGAAGTGAGTTATGTTACCGAGCAAGTGGCCGTGCGGTTAGGGTCGCGCGGCTGTCAGCTTGCAATCTGGAGATGTGGGTTCGAACCCCACTGTAAACAGCCCTGAAGATGATTTTTCGTGGTGTCTCCATTCTCACACCAAGCAATCAAGACCACGGCCGCTTCCTATCCACTCATAGCCCTTTCCGATCTGATCGTCGCCATAAGACCTATCTGTGCCTGTGCGACGTAAAGCGAGTGGCCAAAAAAATGTGCGTGATGTTCGATCTACACTCTTCCCTTGGTCCGACTTCATTAGTTCGTCTCGAATTCAATCATCTTTCCCAGCAATAAAAGTATTTTCCAGTCATTATCAACCCATAAGTTGTGAAGGAGTCACAGAAAAGAAATCCATTATGTTCCTTGCTGGAGGAACAATGACAGTTTTACAAAAATAAAATATTTGGAAGAATAACGCTAACGTAAATTCAAACATAAGATGCTACATGCCCCTAAGCTACCACAGAGCACAAAATCGAAGTCCTGAACGCTAACAAATTGTTGTAATCAAATGCCGACTCCCTCCGAAGAATCGTCACGTTATATGGCGTTCATAGATAAAATGATAGCGAAGAGAAATTTCTCTGGGGCACTGTATGCCCCATGTTTCCATCCCAGGTTAAATCAATTAATGGTCTGTAATATTAGCTAAGAAGGCAAGGTCAGCAATCCGGCCCGTGCATTCGTGCATCACCTCAGCCGCAGCGACAGAATAGTGGGAGTCAGAATCAAGACTCCCTAGCCCTCAAACGCCGAATTGGTATGGTTACCATATTTTTGGACGTCAGAGGAAACTATCGTAAATGCAAAACTGAGCTTTTTATCGTATGCGACTTGTTTTGGTCGTGTCTTATGGGTATGTTTTGCAGGAATGAAGATAAGCTATGCGATATTATCGTATGTGCTAGGAGAAACCAGCGATAAACAATGATAAATGATCATACAACTGTTCAGCCTTACGCCGTCCACCTCACTCCTTGTATTTTCTCTTACAATAGTTTATCATTGTCAGAACTGTCGATTCGACCTACCTGAAAGGTAGCAAAATATGCGCCTCAACAGCTTTCTTATCTCCTGTAAAGTTAGTGAAGTGTCCCCGATTAGGGTTGCCATGTTTGAGATTTCAACAAGGGACAGGTAATGTCGACACGACATAACGGCATTTGTTCAAGGAAACCCGGAGATATAAAGTAATGTACTAGGTATAATTAGTACACTAACTTTATCACGGCATTTTTCCGTTTCATTTTCTACATAAAAAGTTTAAAACCCGTATCTTTCTACATTTTAGCCCTTTTTCAATAACGCTGAATCTGCCTTAATCGCACTTTATAAAAACGCTGGTATGAAATCTTACTCTCACCCCACCACAACACAAACTGCCAGCTTAGAACAGTTTCTGCTATAAGAATTTGAAAATGAAATAACGCAGGGTTTCGTTAATTGTTACATTGACAGACCAAATGCATCTGTCTCTCTCCCGCGAGTCCCTCGTTTGGGCTCGGCGTAGGCGGTTCGCTCGCCTACTGCACGTTTCGATTAAAATTGCTAGATGAAGAATAATTAACTGAAATGTATGATCCGTAAATGCTACTGTAAATAAATTTTAACCATGGCAGAAGTAACTTGTTTATATGTAGGGCGGTAAAGGGCAGTCCCTGTGCTCTCAAAACGGGACAGTACTTCATACCATCAAACACCGGAAATTCTGTGTAACACGAGACACTTGGCAACCTTACTTGAGATAGTTTTCCTCTGACGTTCATATTTGAAAATTAAAACACTGGGGTTTACCATACTGTAATGTTTAAAAACTGTGGGGGTGGGGGGGAAATTCATATCCAATGGTTTATTTCACATTACTCACCGGCTTGGACTGTTTAGCCAATCCGCTTTAGAGACAATTTCGGGAAGAAGCAAGGCAATTTCTACATCAACAATAAGGAAAATTATATATATATATTTTCATGTTTTACAATAGGTCTACAATTAACGATTTTACATTTTCAAAATGAAAATACTTTGCTCGCCCGTCCACTGAAAATTTAAAAGAGAAACTATTCTCCCTACAGCTGCGTTATGTGCAGGCATGGCAAAATAGTGCTGTATACCACTCTTAATTCAACACAATCGGCAAATACTTCGCATCACAGCCTACACGGTTGCTAGGCAACATTTCGTCACACATTTAGTACAGCTAATTTCATGGCGCAAATGTTCAGATGACCTCTACCCATAAGACATTAATTCCAAAAGCTTCAACTTAAATACAAACAAGAACTGAGTGGCTCCTGGTGTTGTCAACTTTAAACCAGCGAGACGGGCGTATATAAAATTAAAAAATGGCAACTTATAATCCTGCATAGTGAACATTTTTGCAACAATTTGTTATGCACTGGAATTGGACCGCTTCCATGTTTAATAATAATAATAATAATAATAATAATAATAATAATAATAATAATAATAATAATAATAATAATAATAATGTCGATGAGGAACTGCTAGTGATAAGGGCAACACTAATATCAAATCCAAAGTAAAATTCCAAGGATGTGTCTCTGAACCCTTTGAGATCAAGACAAGGCGTTCGACAGGGAGATGGCATGTCACCTCTTTTATTCAACTGCGTACTTGAGAAGGTAGTACAGGAGTAGCGAAAGACGTTGAAAGAAAGAAACCTTTACAAACCCGTAAGGCTTGGGAAAAGAAAAACGGAGTGGAAATAGATTGCTTAGCGTTCGCTAATGATATAGCCCTGATGACAGAAAACTTCGAAAGTGCAACAGAACAGATCAATGTGTTGAAGGAAGTAGCAGAACAAACAGGTTTACAAATTTCCTTTCAAAAGACAGAAGTAATGTCGAATATCAAAGATGATACGGCACAACTAAACACCAAATATGGAACGATAAACCGTGTTAGTAAATTTAAATACCTTGGGGAATGGATTCAGCAAAATGGACTTGACAAAGAGGACATAGCAGCAAGAATCAAGAAAATGGAAGTCAGTCTCCAAACCACCCGCAACATATAACAAAAAGTGCTTTTCCCTGAACACAAAAATTCTTCACTACAACACTGTCATCAAACTAGTATCGCTGTATGCATCTTAATGATGCCTTATCCTGACCGAGAAATGTTTGCTTGCGGATGTAGAGAGGAAAGAAAGATCCTCCACACCACACTTGGCCCAAACTACAAAAATGGTGTCTACATTAGAAAATCCAGGCAAGAAGTATACTCTAAGATAGAGAAGATCACGGACACAATGCGTAAAGGCAGAGTTCGCTTCTACGGTCATATACGACGGATCGACTCTCGATGGACGAAACGTATCTTCAGTACATTTGACTCAAAACAAAAAACGGCAATGCTATGGTATTTTAATGTCAATAAAGATCTTAAAGAACTGGGCCTACAAGCAGAAGATGCACAAGACCGAAATCTTTTCATACCAGTCATCGAGACTTTTGGGACTTTCCGGGATGAAAAACGGGCGACTGGTGCTAAATGGACAGAAGAACGTCGTGCTAAACACAGTGAGCTAATGAAGACGATGTGGATAAAGCGAATAATGAACAAATACCAGAATGTAAAGTGAGCCTTATCGTGGTCCCTAGTTGGCCGATTAGCGAAGTTGAACGAATGAATGAATAATCAGTACCAGCTTTCTATAAATAAATGGCACTGTTTTGAGGTCGTGGCTCGTGTTAAAAAAATTAAAAAATAGGGCTTTATAATCAACAGCAGTCAAAGCGTCCCGTATTTCCATGCCCGTCATCCGGTCATACTACGCTAGAGAACACTTATGATAAATATACCCCAATTTATATCAATGAAATAGAATAAAATAGAAAGTGTTAAGACTTAGAAGGCTAGATGACCGTAGGCAGTTTGATTCCATGTATTGACTGCCAGGGATCAAATAAATTAAAATTATAAATATATTAATTTGATGGTAGACGAAAAACAGGGGAATCTAACAAAAAGGAACGAAGGTTGGGGGAAGGGTCTCAAAAACGAGTTGTCCCCGGTAAAAGCAGGTAATATGGTAACCCTAGCCTTAAGGTACAGTCTCAGCATTTGCCTTGTCTGAAATGGTAAATCATAGAAAATCTTTAGGACTGCCGGAAGTGAGGTTCGAGTCAATCATCTTCGTTCCGAAGTCCGAAATTGAAGGAGTTTCATCTAAAACAATTGAAGCTGGTCTCTGAACAGACTGTTAGAAGTGCCAAGATCGTGGCAATCACTCATGCTAACGACAGAGCTATGAAAGTATTGTTTCAAAAGTTTTTTTTATCTAAAGGAAACATTTCCTCACTTTTTTTTTTTTTTTGCTAGGGGCTTTACGTCGCACCGACACAGATAGGTCTTATGGCGACGATGGGATAGGAAAGGCCCAGGAGTTGGAAGGAAGCGGCCGTGGCCTTAATTAAGGTACAGCCCCAGCATTTGCCTGGTGTGAAAATGGGAAACCACGGAAAACCATTTTCAGGGCTGCCGATAGTGGGATTCGAACCTACTATCTCCCGGATGCAAGCTCACAGCCGCGCGCCTCTACACGCACGGCCAACTCGCCCGGTTTTCCTCACTTTTAGTAAGTCCACCAGGATACTTCCTGATGTTAGGGAGTATAAGACCATAGCAAGGGACGAGGCATACAATTCTGAATGCCGGTTGTTTCGTACAAGAGTCTGCTCAGTTTGTGTGTCAGGAGATGTACAGTCTCAGAAAGGCAATGAGCGCACAGTATTCACAGCGTTCCACGCACGTACACTTTTTACAGGAACAATTGAACCTGTGTGTTGGTTTGTACGTACACGGACGAAAGTATTCGTACAGTAAAACATCTTAGAAACAGTAAGCGGTATATAACTCAATATTTCGTGTAAATACTCAATTTCTCTTGGGTAACATGTGATATTTCCCGTCGTAACCACATGTCGGCCACAAGTTCAAGACCGTATTTGTGTGTGAAAACTATAAATGTTTACTTCACAACATCCACTTCTTCTAAGACATAAGTATTCGTACACTTGGCTGTGGCTGTGAACAAGAGAATAACTGATGAACTAGTTTCCCACCACACTCAGTTTCTCAGGTGTCCGACTGTGTGGCCCTTAAGGTACAGCCCCAGCATTTTCTTGGTATGAAAATGGGAAACCACAGAAAACCATCTTCAGGGCTGCCGACAATGAGGTGCGAACCCACTCTTTCCGGATGCAACTCATAGCTGCGCGCCCCTAATCGTACGGCCAACTCGTCCGGTGACTGCATGTTAGATGAGCAGTATTGAGTGACTGGTGGGATACAAGTGGTTCAAATGGGTCGCAAAGGAAAGAAAACTACAGTGGAAATGAGGCGGCCGATTACCTCATTAAGTCGCATAGGGAAATCGTGTTCTCAAATTGTTAATGTAGCTCGACTGTGCAGAGTATAATTAAACGATTCATAGAAGCGAACTTGCTAATAAAGAGTTGCTCACCTATAAAAGCTGACCGACAGGGAAACAAGCCAGGTAATAAATGATTAGGAGGGAATCTAAATGTACGTCTAGTGCTATACGTGCTTATGGTAGGGAACATTTCGGAAAGCAAGCGACACCCCATACAGGGTGCAGAGCTAGGGTACCCACAAAGAAGCCCTGTATACGCAAGAATCCGAAGAGCAGATTAAAGTTCACGAAATCTTATGTAGAAAAGGACCTCTGTTTCTGAAACAGTGGTGATTTTTCGGACGAAAGTAAATTCAACCTGTTTTGTAAAGATGGCCGTGTTTTGGTTTGGAGGATGCCCAATACTGCTCTTGACATCTAGAATCTTGAAGCTACTTTGAAGCATGGTGGAGGTGGTGTGATGGTCTTGCTGCGTCTGGTGTGTGGGAGCTAGTTTACATAAAGGGAACTATGGGAACATTAGCTTATTTCCGTATTCTGAAAGAAAATTTCAAGAGTGTAGATAAACTAGGTTTAGGAAGAGATCACTACTTTCAGCACGAAAACTATATCAAACATACAGCAGAGATTTTCCGACCTGGGTGCTTTAAAATGTACCCCACACCCTGAACACTCCAGAACATCCCCCGACGTGAACTGGAAAGAAGAGTACAAAATGCTACCTCTAGTAAATTTCAGCGAAAAGAATTTATTCGAAGAGAATGGCATAATATTTGAGTAGAGACAACTGGAAATCTGTTGCACAACATGAGCAAGAGTCTGAGGGAAGTGATTCACAGATAAGTTAGGGATACGGAGTGCTGAGTGACAATTCACCATTGCTTTCCGATCAAGACTTAATGTTACGTAGTGTACGAATAATTTTTTTCGGCTTAAAACTCTTATTGAAATACTTTTTTTTCTATGAAGAAATTTAAAATTACTGTGTTCATACATTAAAGTGATTAGTTATCTTTATATCAGAAGTATTCGTTCTTGTTTGTAAAGTGAGTTCCACAAATAAATACTTGTGTTATTCCTAGTAGCTGTATGAATACTTGCGACCATGTCTGTACACTGGACGTAAATTATACTTTGATAATTAAAACGAAGTCTGATAATGTATTAAATGAGATGGCATACTGCGCTCATGCATGCACTCATTCGTTTTTGAGTGCTTATACATTACTTTTCATCTTGTAAGTTCAGACTACAAGCCTCGGTGAATGAACAAAATTCCTCCAGAATTCTCCATTTATAACAAGTGCCATGACCACTTCTGCTGCAGCACCTTTTTTTGAAATAGTTAACTATACCCCATGTCTCCGTCCGCTTATCTTCACAGGAAAAATCATCCAATCATCACTAATCTGAATTTAGTGCTGTCGCCCAGTTAACTATCGATTGCTTATGTAGTCTTTTCTTAAAATAATTATTTCGAAAAAAATTGAAATTTATCCAACATCTCCCTTGGTAAATTATTCCAGTCCTTAATTCCTCTTCCCATAAACGAATATTTGCCCCAATTTGTCCTCCATCGGACTCATAAGTGAACTATCGTACATTCGCTTCGCACGACCACACTACCATGACATGTTAACACACGACTTCGGCCAACGTTAATTCCTACGTTAGCATTTAAGGCTTAACTACGAAATACCTTTATATCACTATCTCTGCCTCCTTGTACCATAAACAATTTTCGTTACTTTCCTATCACAGTAAAGCATAAAACAACTGTACGCCTATCCATCAGATTTCACTCTCGAACTGTAAAATTTGTCAAAAAACAAAGCCATTTAACGGTAACTTCATTTCTTACAAAACACCGCTGATCACAACAGATCTTCCTGTACTATATTTGCTGCACCTTGATTCCTGTTAGTTGCTGTACGTCGCACCGACACAGGTCTTATGGCGACGATGGGATAGGAAAGGGCTAGGAGTGGGAAGCGGCCGTGGCCTTAATTACGGTACAGCTCCGGCATTTGCCTGGTATGAAAATGGAAGATCACGGAAAACCATCTTCAGGGCTGCCGACAGTGCGGTTCGAACCCGCTATCTCCCGTATGCAAGCTCACAGCTGCGCGGCCCTAACCGCACGGCCAACTCGCCCGGTGCACCTTGATTCCCTTTCCCTCACTACAGTCAAGTACTCGAAATGGTCCACCACCTCAATTTAATGGTAATCTTCAGCCTTCCCCCCCCCCCCCCCACCCAACATCATTTACGGTCTCATTAATAGGCTGCTTAATTGTTCTGGTCTTATCCATCACGAAAGTAAACGCTTATCCACAATCAAACACGGCCGTTGGGGCCGATGACCTAGATAATAGGCCCCTTTAGCAAAAAGCATCACTAATTTTTTAGAATTCGAATGTTTCAAGTTGATGCAGGTATTCGGTGAGCTCAATAGAAAGGTTAGTTTATTAAAAACTACCTAATTTATGATATTTTGTTAAGGAAGCCAACTTTTTAGCGTCGACACGTAATATAGAATTTGCAGCTTTTCAGTTTGTTGAGATGTTAGAACACTATAATATAAATTACTTGTAAAAACTGCTTAACAGACAAAAGCTTATACATTTTACTTTTGTGATATTGTTCGATCTTCAAAGGAACGGTATAGGCCTAATCAGATTAATTCAGAAATGTCATTCGTGCCATTTGAAATATTGTGCACTAGCGAAATATTGGCCCTGAAAAATTAAAACATTTGCAGTCTATAGCTAAAATTGTAACTCCTGTGTTGCTTCGGATAGAGGAGCATGAGCTAGTGTAACAGCTTGAGTCAGTTCAGATTTTGGGATGAGTGAAATGGGCCAAAACAGAGGCTGGAACGATAACAGATTTTTGCGTAAACTACAGTGAACACAGTCCTTACTAGCCAATGAAACTACTTACTTATCCTACGAGGAATGTAATGTTAATGCAAAGGATTTAACACACCTCTTCGTATAAATTCTCCATGCGGAGGCTCAAAAGTTCAACAAGTAAACTAAACTAGAATTATACCATGATTACCAAACAGATATAGAGCCCATTTTGCTAAACATCTCGAATGTACTATTCTACGCTGATTTTCTTCGAACAGATCATGTGTTCTCTTTACGCGTGAGAACACTTCGGCCAAGTATTTTGAAATGGTTTCGATGTGAGAGTTTTATAAACTGTACACCAGCATTTATAAAATAAAACGAAGAAATATTACTTGAATTCGTAGACAAATCTAAAGTAATTTACTAACGGAAAACAAAAACTGGACTAGTAATTCTAATGCGACAGAGAACTCACCAATTCTATTATCCCAACAAATGTAGTGGCCGTAGTCATGCCGTTCAAATTAGCCATACTGACTACAGTAGAAGCCAACACAGCCGCTCGGGAGACTTTAACTGATACTACAGTACTTATTTCGACTACGGTCTCCTTCGTAAAACTATACACCTGTTGTGTTACGTTCCAACCTAGGGTAAGGCACCACTGTGCTCATAAAGTTGAAGAATGCTCTACGTCACAGGAGCATGCGCAGGAGTATTCATTCTACAAAAGCACTTCGTACGTCAGTGTCTTAGCAGGTAAACGCGGGTCATTCGTAATTGTGTTTTCGGGAGGGAAGGAATGAAAGTTAAAAGAAGTCCTAGTTACTATCTGTAGATAAACGAGGTATTCAACAGAATCATGTGTTGGTTCTGGAGCCTAGTATCAAAATATTACAGACCGAGAAATATTAGCAGCGTGCTTCGGTCGTGTAGCTGTTAGCTTGCATTTGGAAATTGGTGGTTTCGAAGCTCACTATCAGCACCCCTAAAGATGATTTTCTGTGGTATCCCATTTTTCACACCAGTTAAATGCTGGAACTGTTCCTTAATTAAGGCCCGGATCGCTTTCTTTCCTGTTCTATCGTCGTCCAAAATCCTTGTCTGATTTGTTGTGAAGTCAAACCACCAGCAATAATAAATATTGTGTTTAATTTATAACCATTCACATTGCTTTGTACTCTATTTGTATAACGTGATAAATGTTTAGTTTGCCTCTGTAGTATAGTGGTTAGTGTGATTAGCTGCCATCCCCGGAAGCCCGGGTTCGATTTCCGGCTTGCCACGAAATGTGAAAAGTTGTACGAGGGCTGAAACGGGGCCCACTCAGCCTCGGGAGGTCAACTGAGTAGAGGTGGATTCGATTCAGATCTCAGCCATCCTCGAAGTGTTTTTTCGTGGTTTCCCACTTCTCCTCCAGGCGAATACCGAGATGATATTTATCTTAAAGCCACGGCCGCTTCCTTCTCTCTTCCTTGACCAACCCTTCCAATCTTCCCATCCCTCCACAAGGCCCGTGTTCAGCTTAGTAGGTGAGGCCGCTTGGGCATGGCACTGGTCCTTCTTTGTTGTATCCCTCAACCCAAAGTCTCACGCTCCAGGATATTGCCCTTGAGGCGGTAGAGGTGGGATTCCTCCCTGAGCCCGAGGGAAAACCAACCCTGGAGGGCAAACGGATTAAGAAAGAAAGAAAAAGAAAGAAAGAAAGAAAGAAAGAAAGAAAGAAATATGTTTATCTTCAGAGCTGATAGCTTTCTCTAGAACAGAGTTTGAAACTTTGCTTTAGCCTCCCGTAAAATGACCTTTTCATAAGTTGCATTCACGTATGTGTAATGGATCAGTCTACTTGTGGTGGTGGTGGTGGTGGTGATTACTGTTTTAAGAGGAAGTATAACTAGGCAAACGTCCTCTCAGGCTACTGGCTGGGATACTGTATGTGGTGTATTCGGATCTAGAACTTCATTCTTTGAAAATTATAACAGCTATTAATTTTTGGAATACTTTACTTTTTTATTCCCAGATTTAACGTCACGGAGCGAGTTGGCCCTGCGGTTAGAATCGCGCAGCTGCGAACTTGCATCCAGGAGATAGTGGGTTCGAACCCCACTGTGGCAAGCCCTGGAAATGGTTTTCCATAGTTTCTCCTAGTCTTTTCCTATCCCATCATCGCCAAGACTTATCTGTCGGTGCCACGTAAATCAAATTGGAAAAAAAAAAGTAAACATACAGATTTTCCAGATAATAATGGCTTGTGGTCTCCGGAGAGACCTGGTGCAGGTCTTTTGATCTGACGTCTGTAGGCAACCTGCGCGTCATAATGATGATGAAGATAACACATACGCCCAGTCCCCGTGCCATGGGAGTTAACCAATGATGGTTAAAATTCCCAACCCTGCCGGGAATCGAACCCGGGACCCCTGTGAGCAAAGGCCAGCACGCTAACAATTTAGCCATGGAGCCGGACAGGTTTTCCAGATGTTATGGTGGGAATGGACTAGGTCTGGGAAGGTATCTGCCGTGGGATTTCTTTCTTAATCCGTTTACCCTCCAGGGTTGGTTTTTTCTCTCGGACTCAGGGAGGGATCCCACCTCTACCGCCTCAAAGGCAGTGTCCTGGAGCGTAACACTTGGGGTCGGGGGTTACAACTGGGAAGGAGGACCAGTAACTCGCCCAGTTGGCTTCATCTGCTATGCTGAACAGGGGCCTTGTGGGGGAAGGGATATTTAAAAGGGATAGACAAGGAGGAGGGAAGGAAGTGGCCATGGCCGTAAGTTAGGTACCATCCAGGCATTTGCATGGAGGAGTGGATAAAACCACGGAAAACCACTTCGAGGATGGCTGAGGTGGGAATAGAACCCCCTCTACTCAGTTGAACTCCCGAGGCTGAGTGGACCACGTTCCAGCCCTCGTACCACGCAGATACGGGAATCGAACCCGGGCCTCCGGGCATGGTGGCTACTCACACTAACTACGACACCAGAGAGGCGGATGGTTTCATCTTACAGACCTGCTTCTATTTTCAATACGGTAGTGACAAAACACTAACCAAAACCGTTATGGTTCCCAGTTTATAACACAGCCACTCCTTTTTAAATATATTTTTTACAACTTGCTTTACGTCTCACGGACTCAGACAGCTCTTATGGCGACGATGAGATAGTAAAGGGGACTAGGAGTGGGAAGGATGCAGCCGTGGCCCTAAATAAGGTACGGCTCCAGCATTTGCCTGCTGTAGAAATGGGAAACCAGGGAAAGCCGTCTTCAGGTTTGGCGACAGTGGGTTTTCAGTCAATGAATACATCTGCATTTGGGGCAGTCGCCCAGGTGGCAGATTCCCTGTCTGTTGTTTTCCTAGCCTTTTCTTAAATGATTTCAAAGAAATTGGAAATTTATTGAACATCATCCTTGGTAAGTTATTCCAATCACTAACTCCCCTTCCTGTAAATAAATATTCGCCCCAATTTGTCCTCTTGAATTCCAACTTTTTTCATATTGTGATCTTTTCTACTTTTAAAGACGTCACTCAAACTTATCCGTACCGGGCGAGTTGGCCGTGCGCTTAGGAGCGCGCAGCTGTGAGCTCGGATCCGGGAGATAGTGGGTTCGAATCCCACAGTCGGCAGCCCTGAAGATGTTTTTCCGTGGTTTCCCATTTTCACACCACGCAAATGCTGGGGCTGTACCTTAATTAAGGCCACACCGAGCACGATAGCTGCAGTCGCTTAAGTGTGGCCAGTATCCAGTAATCGGGAGGTAGTGGGTTCGAATCCCACTGTCGGCAGCCCTGAAGAGGGTTTTCCGTGGATTCCCATTTTCACACCTCGGGGCTGTACCTTAATTAAGGCCACGGCCTCTTCCTTCCACTTCCTAGACCTTTCCTATCCCGTCGTCACCATAAGACCTATCTGTGTCGGTGCGACGTAAAGCAAATACAAAAAAAAATTAAGGCCACGGCCGCGTCCTTCCTATTCCTAGGCCTTTCCTGTCTCATCGTCGCCATAAGACCCAACTGTGTCGGTGCGACGTAAATAAATAGCAAAAAAAACTTATCCGTCTACTAATGTCATTCCACGCCATCTCTCCGCTGACAGCTCGGAACATACCACTTAGTCGAGCAGCTCGTCTTCTTTCTCTCAGTTCTTCCCAGTCCAAACTTTGCAACATTTTTGTAACGCTACACTTTTGTCGGAAATCCCCCAGAATAAATCGAGCTGCCTTTCTTTGGAATTTTTCCAGTTCTTGAATCAAGTAATCCTGGTGAGGGTCCCATACACTGAAACCATACTCTAGTTGAGGGTCTTACCAGAGACTTATACGCCCTCTCCTTTACATCCTTACTACAACCCCTGAACACTCTTATAACAATGTGTAGAGATCTGTACCTATTCACAATCCCATTTATGTGATTACCCCAATGAAGATCTTTCCTTATATTAACACCTAGATACTTACAATGATCCCCAAAAGGAATTTTCACCCCATCTACGCAGTAATTAAAACTGAGAGGACTTTTCATATTTCTGAAACTCACAACCTGACTTTTAACCCCGTTTATCAACATACCATTGCCTGCTGTCCATCCCACAACACCGAGCGAGTTGGCCGTGCGGACAGAGGGGCGCGGCCGCGAGCTTGCATCCGAGAGACAGTGGGTTCGAATCCCACTGTCGGCAGCCCTGAAGATGTTTTTCCGTGGTTTCCCATTTTCACACCAGGCAAATGCCGGGGCTGTATCTTAATTAAGGCCACGGCCGCTTCCTTCTTCTTCCTAGGCCTTGCCTATCCCATCGTCGCCATAAGACATATCTGTGTCGGTGCGACGTAAAGCAAGTAACAAAAAAAGAAGCTTACAACTTGATTTTTACCCTGTTTACCATCAAACAATTGTATACCGTCCGTCTCACGAGATTGTCGAGATTTTTTTTTTTTTTTTGCCCCAAATCACAACTTGTATCTAAATATAATTAACCCATTTTGTCCCACTGTACCGATAATGGAACATACCAATAGACTAAGCCTTTGTATTTTCAACAATTGTTAACTTGGTGGCTATGAAAATATTAAGATGGTGCATATATCGGCGTCCGCCTCTGTGGTGTAGTGATTAGTGTGATTAGCTGCCAACCCCGGAGGGCCGGGTTCGATTCCGGCTCTGCCACGAAATTTGGAAAGTGGTACGAGGGCTGGAACGGGATCCACTCAGCCTCGGGAGGTCAACTGAGTAGAGGTGGGTTCGATTCACACCTCAGCCATCCTCGAAGTGGTTTTCCGTGGTTTCCCACTTCTCCTACAGGCAAATGCTGGGATGGTAGCTAACTTAAGGCCACGACCGCTTCCTTCCCTCTTCCTTGTCTATCCCTTCAATCTTCCCATCCCCCAGCAAGGCCCCTGTTCAGCATAGCAGGTGAGGCCGCCTGGGCGAAGTAATGGCATCCTCCCCAGTTGTAACCCCCGACCCAGAGTCTGAAGCTCCAGGACACTGCCCTTGAGGCGGTAGAGGTGGGATCCCTCGCTGAGTCCGAGGGAAAAACCGACTCTGGAGGGTAAGCAGATTAAGAAGAAGATATATACCGGATTAACACCTTACACAGTTTTTTGATTGAATATATTTCCTTGATAAGCCAGTGAGAATAAAACGCAAAGAAAAAGTAAAATATAAGACGTCGGCGCGCCTCGAACCGGAGACGCCTGTATAGAATTCGAAGATACCGACCACTACACCGGCGGCGCTACAGGTACGCACGGTCATACTGCCAGCAGGTATTGCGGTTGTGTAGTTTAAAGGGTCATTTTCTCATAAGATAAGGGCCTATGGCATAAACCCTCAGACACGTACGTATATGTTTATTTTTGACGAAGATCAACCTTCTGAAATTTGAAATTGATGACTCCCACAGCTGTGGACTCACCTTGTAAACTGGGGCTGCTGGCTCGACGCACATTCTAAACAAGTTCTGTAACACACTTTTTTTTTCGTGGACGAGTTATTATTATTATTATTATTATTATTATTATTATTATTATTATTATTATTATTATTATTATTATTATTATTAAATTCGGCTTCTGACTAGTTATAAATTAAATAATTGAATAAATAGTCTGCCTCTGTGGTGTAGTGGTTAGTGTAATTAGCTGCCATTCCCGGAGGCCCGGGTTCAATTCCTGGCTCTGCCACGAAATTTGAAAAGTGGTACGAGGGCTGGAACGGGGTCCACTCAGCCTCGGGAGGTCAACTGAGTAGAGGCGGGTTCGATTCCCACCTCAGCTATCCTAGAAGTGGTTTTCCGTGGTTTCCCACTTCTCCTCGAGGCAAATGCCGGGATGGTACCTAACTTAAGGCCACGGCCGCTTCCTTCCCTCTTCCTTGTCTGTCCCTTCCAATCTTCCCTACCGGGCGAGTTGGCCGTGCGCGTAGAGGCGCGCGACTGTGAGCTTGCATCCGGGAGATAGTAGGTTCGAATCCCACTATCGGCAGCCCTGAAAATGGTTTTCCGTGGTTTCCCATTTTCACACCAGGCAAATGCTGGGGCTGTAGCTTAATTAAGGCCACGGCCGCTTCCTTCCAACTCCTAGGCCTTTCCTATCCCATCGTCGCTATAAGACCTATCTGTGTCGGCGCGACGTAAAGCCTCTAGCAAAAAAAAAATCTTCCCATCCCCCACCAAGGCCCCTGTTCAGCATAGCAGGTGAGGGCGCCTGGGCGAGGTACTGGTCATCTCCCCAGTTGTATCCTCCGACCCAATGTCTCATGCTCCAGGACACTGCCCTCGAGGCGGTGGAGGTGGGATCCCTCACTGAGTCCGAGGGAAAAACCGACCCTGGAGGGTAAGCAGATTAAGAAAGAAAGAAAAATAAATGAAGCGGTTTATTTTTCAACGAGTGTCTGATTTTAATGTGCATCCAGTACATAGTTTTAGTAGAGTCGCGAATATAGTGAAAGTTTATATTATATAAATTCCCTAGCAGCGGTTCTGAGAGAGGGGGCCGTAACATTAATATGGTGTCTAGTGGTTGTCGATCTTGATCGATCATTGAGCTAGTTGGTGATTCTGGCAGCACACCAGTCTGCTGAGTGGTCCGCAGTGGGCGGGTCAGCACACAGCACATAAAAGCTTTACTTCCCTCTCTCCCTCTCTTCTCTCGAAATAATACAGCTCTTGTTATTGTTTTTATTGTCGAGGGTCATCAGTTTGGAACCAAGAGCGCTCTTAGAAACGACTTCCGGTCACTCAAGGAAATGAATGATGTACGCGCTGCGCTGCAGCAGTAGCGAACCTAGCGCGCTCTTACAAGCCACTTCCGAACCCCATCACAGCTACTTTAATTTTTCTTTCTTGTTACTTCAAAATTCTTCGTTCTTGTTTTACTTATTTGGATGTTACAAAGTAGGCGCCACTCGACAACGGCTGGTCATCTTAATGGACAAGATACAAAAAGTGCGTGTGTAGGGAAAAGAACGGAGAATTCATAGTTTTACTTTTTGAAGAGATTTCTTTGTAGGATTTGAAACATAAATGGTTTGTAATGTTTGCTTCTACTAAGATCGGCGGTAGCTGAAAGGGTGTTACAATTTAGATACTTTCTTTCTTTCTTTCTTTCTTAATCTGTTTACCGTCCAGGGTTGGTTTTTACCTCGGACTTAGCGAGGAATCCCACCTCTACCGCGTCAAGGGCAGTGTCCTGAAGCGTGAGACTTTGGGTCGGGTATACAACTGGGTAGGAGGACCAGTACCATGCCCAGGCGGCTTCACCTGCTAAGCTGAACAGGGGCCTTGTGGGGTATTGGAAGATTGGAAGGGATAGTCAAGGAAGAGAGAAGGATTCGGCCGTGGCCTTAAGATAAGTACCATCCCGGTATTCGTCTGGAGGAGAAGTGGGAAACCACGGAAAACCACTTCGAGAATGGCTGAGGTGGGAATCGAACACCCTCTACTCAGTTGACCTCCCGAGGCTGATTGGACCCCGTTCCAGTCCCCGTACTTTTAAAATTTAGTGGCAGAGGCGAGAATAGAATCCGGGCCTCCGGGGGTGGCAGCTAATCACACTAACCACTACACCAGAGAGGCAATCGAAAAATTAATTTAACTAATATAAATATTTTTATTTTCGTCCCATGTGTTCTCTGGAGTCTTTTAGCAACCCTGACATGTTTTTAGTTGTGACTGGTGGTTTAAGGCTGGATGCTTATCCTGATACCACTAGATTGTTCAAGTAAAAAAACCAAGTCCGCGGACTTCTCTAGGATTCCAACTTTAGCCGTCTAGATAGAAAGCCGGCAGATAATTCATTATCCTACACATGTCCGTACAAGTTCTACTATCCAAAAACCAAACCAAACCCCATGGCTCAACAGCCCCGAAGGGCCTTGGCCTATCAAGTGACCGCTGCTCAGCCCGAAGGCCTGCAGATGACGAGGTGTCGTGTGGTCAGCACGACGAATCCTCACGTCCGTTATTCTTGGTTCTCTAGACCAGGGCCGTCATCTCACCGTCAGATGGCTCCTCAATTGTAATAACGTAGGCGGAGTGGACCTCGAACCAGCCCTCAGATCAAGCTAAAAATCCCTGACCTGGCCGGAAATCGAACCCGGGACCCCGGATAAGAGGCAGGCACGCTACTCCTACACTGCGGGGCCGGCACAAGTTCTACTATCAATCATTTTAAACACTATCAGCTATAACAAACATTCGAATGCTGAAATGTTACGAGTAAAGGAAATTGATCGTTTCAAGGTACTTTTATGCATCAGTAGCATGAGACGGCATGATTGTTGTGACAGCCGCTGGCTTCTCACCGAAACGCTCGTAGTTCGAATCCCAGCCAATGTAGGTGGGATTCTTGAAATGAAAAAATGAAATGGCGTACGGCTTTTAGTGTCAGGAGGGCCTGAGGACAAGTTCGGCTCGCCAGATGCAGGTCTTTTCATTTGACACCCGTAAGTGACTAGCGCTTTGTGATGAGAATGAAATGTTGATGAAGACTACGCATACACCCAGTCCCCGTGCCAGCGGAATTAACCAATTGTGGTTAAAATTCCCAACGCTGCCGGGATTCGAATCCGGAACTCCTGTGACCGAAAGTCAGCACGCTAACCATTTAGCCATGGAGAAGGGCATTCTTGAAATGAATTGTCACTTTTCTGAGTTTCGGATTCTGTGTAAACTGCAGATCGCGTTGCTATACTCACATTATCAACAGTCATATAAAACTATTACTACCTCCTAATGAGCCATCCTCTAGCGAAAGTTGACACGATCTTGAGTTTGAATGCGGTACATGACATAGTGCTCAACTTGTACCACTTCACCATGAGGCCTTTCACCCACAAAGTTCGTTGTGTGCCAGGTCACCCACGTCATTATATCCTTCCTTGTATGACAACTTGCAGGATTTTGTAGGTTACTTGGAATTTCGCATTATATGGCCGAAATATATATACAATTGGCTTTACGTCGCGCAGGCATTTACCTGGTGTGAAAATGGGAAACCACGGAAAACCACGTTCAGGGCAGCCGACAGTGAGGTTCGAACCCACTATCCCCCAAATGCAAGCTCACAGCTGCGCGTCCCTTTTTGACGGTCAACATAATTTAAATTTTCTTTCCCAGTCGACCCAAAACCTCGGAATTCCGAATTCTGTGCTTCCATGCAATGCGGAACATCTTTCTATTAACCACATTTCGAATGCAGAGAGCCCGAGTAAGTGCCCATCCTTCCGTTTTATATAATAACGTTGGTAAGACGTAGGCGAGGACCAAATGGAGCCTAAGGTTCGATTGTAGGCTGTGGTTGCTGAGCAATTGATTAATCTGCTTGATGATGTTTCTGGCACGTTCGATGGAGACGCGTATGTCAGGGCTGTAGTCCCAATGCTGGTTGAGGCAACATCGTAGGTACTGGTAGTGTTTGACCTTAGGTGGTGGAAATGATTATTGTTTTAAGAGGAAGTACAACTAGGCAACCATCCTCTATTAAGACTAATCAGAGGGAATAATGAAAGGGGTCCGACACTTCAAAAAATGAAGTTATCGACCAAAGAAAGGCAAAGGCGTAAAATTGAAATACTACCTGGGCCTCGAGAGTGAGCTGCGAGCTTACTGATGACCATGAACTGTGTTTTCTTAATGAATAGCTTCAACTTGTTGCTGCTGGTAGCCTGTTACCAACACGGTGTCATATGCATAACGAAGATTGCTCAGTCGCATCCCGTTGATACATTTGTTTACGATAAATGGTTCTACCAGCACTTCTGCGAGGATAGCCTCTGAGTAAATGTCGAAGAGTTGTCAGCCTGGTCAAAGACCATGGCGGATATCCATTCTTCTGATAGGGTTTCCTCAAGCTGGACTGCTTCTTTCTGACCCCAGTGCAAGTTGGTAATGCGATGTCTCTGGTGCCAAGCTTGATATCCTGCAGACTCTCCATTTTACTCGCGTGACGGGCCATGTCGAATATCTTTTCGTAGTCTACGAAACATGGATAGACGTTCGTGTTCACTTCTAAGCAGCACTGAACAAGCACTGCTTAGACAGAGAAGAGCATCTCTAGTCCCAGCACCATCCCTGAATCCGAAGGCTGTCCCAGTTATCACATCTTCGCATTTAGCGTGGATCATGGTGTGAATAATATTCATAAATATCTTCAGGATGTGCCTCTTTGGACTGTGTTCTCAGAATCGTCTGTAACTTGTCTTTTTGGAAAGAGTTATAATATGGCTCTGAGCCAATATTCTGGGATCATTCCGGTCAGGTTTTGTTGAAGAGTTCTGTAAGAATATTGATTCCTTCGCCGTCCAGGAGTTTGTGGAGCTCTGCATGTACTTCATCATGATCAGGAGCTTTGCCATTCTTCTTTTGGCAGGACACCTCGTCCTTCAAATGGCGGGACCTGTGTTCGCCTCTTTCACACCATACCCTTCTGGTCTATCATCACTGAAGAGTTCGTCGATGTATGACTAGCAGACCCTGAGCTTTTCAGTGATGTCAGTCATGTCGTGGTTGATTATGTTCACCAGAACATGACTGCCACTCTTCTAATTTGACCCAAGTTAATACTTTATTTTTGTGCACACTATATGCATCGTTCTTTAGCTGCAGGAGTTCTGATTATTTGCATTTATATGTCATACATTCTTGTTTTTAGCCACAATCTCCGTCTTAATAACCTTGGGCAGTAGGTTGTATTTTTGCATCTCTCGAGATTCCCCTTCTGCCGCTCATCCATAATTTCCAGTATCATGTCGGTCAGCCACGGTTACTTCTTGATATTTTCTTTAAAAATGAAGCGTTATTTCTCTCTATCTATCAGAATCCGCTTCACTTCTGTCCATAAGACTCGTATACATCTATCAAAAACATTTTGTCGAAATCTTCGGACAGAAAGTGTTAAATACTCCTCCGAATCGTTTCATCCTTGATCCTGCTAACGTTTGCCCTTGCAGATCTCGTAGTCATCCGAATTTCCTTGAATCCCGGTTAGATGCATGCCTGCACAGAGTTAGGGTGGAGTACGATGTCCGCTCCAGGGTAACCTTCAACCACTTTGGAGTCGTTGCGGATGTGCTGGTTGATCAGAATGAAATCAGTCTGGTTTCGGACGATATGTTCGGCGGTATCCCGAGGTGACATCCAGGTGTGGAGTCACCTGGCTGGTAGATTGAACCAAGTACTCAGCACAAAGAGATGTTCTTCCTGGCTGAACTGCACCAGCCTGTTGCTCCTCTCGTTTCTAACGTCCAGATCAAATGGCCCGACCGCATTGCCGAATCTGCTTTCCCAAATTTTTTTCAGTGAAATCTTCCGAAATGGTTGTCATTCCATGCTTGTCCAACACGATTTTAACCTGACTGTGGAACTCTCTCCTCCACCTCTGCATCCTCTTTGTCAACTGTAGACGCATACACCTGTATGATGTTGACGTTCAATGAACTTGCCTGGAGCTGCAGTAGGGTGATTTGGCCAGAGTATTGTGCGAAGTTTCGCACGGCACGGTTCACAGCTCGTGGCACGATAACAGCTACCCCTTGACGGTGATCGGGGTCGTCGTTTCCTGTGTAGTAATCAGTGTGCTTGTCCGTAGTGCACTATCCTGAACCTGGCCATATGACTTCCTGAATCCCAGGATGTCTAAGTGCATTCTATCTTTTTTTGGGTAGTATTAGCAATATTTCCTTCCTCAAACATACTTCTTGCATTCCAAGTCGCCAATCTTCATGACCGACCCGGAGATACTGAGCGCCCTCTGCCCAGAACTACCTGGAGCTAAGGGCCTTGCTTATTGTGTTTTCAGCCATGTTGATTGTACTAGGAATGCAGAATTTACAAAGCAGTGGTTTCCCGTTGCTTTCCACGTCGCATTGTTACGCCACTACCGCTGCACCAGCAACGCATATGCCTATCTGGTCTTGAACGCTTTCGGCAAGCGAAGTCCTTTTCGGATTCAAGCCAGTTCTGTTGAAGCTGCAGCTTTCCAACAAGATCAGTTTCAGTGGCTCTTTCTCCACGGATGGCCATCATCATACCTGAGGGTGGCTCATCCACCCGGAGCGGTTGGCGCTCCCTTGGGGTGTCAGGTTAATTAACTGCCGCCTGACATTCGGGGTGGAGTCACTGACTTCATGGTCTACTGCATTACAATGACAAGTGCTGGTGGTGGTGATTAGTGTTTTAAGAGGAAGTTCAACTAGGCACTCATCCTCTATTACCATTAATCAGAGCAAAAATGGAAGAGGTTCGACACTTCGAAGAATAAGTATATCGGCAAGAGAAAGGGAAGGCCTGCAAAGGGCGTGTAAATGAAAGACTCCGTAGGTATCAAACCCGCGAGAGTTCAAGAACTGATCGAGGGAGGTCGTACAGAAAAGATGAGTGTGGAGCCTGAAACAGGAAGTGGAAGCAATGCCAGATGAAACTGAGGGAAGTGGTCGCCAACCCACGCTCCCAAGATGAAAGCCCCTGGATCCAGTTTTAGTCGCCTTTTACGACAGGCAGCGGATACCGTGGATGCGTTGTACGGCCCTCACTACAGGACACAAGCATTTTGCCAACATCCCTAGTGGTATGGTTTCTTCTTCTTCTTCCTCGTCGTTTCCCAATTTTTTTCCGGGCAGGCACAGGGTAGGTATTTGGCCAAGTTTTACGGCCGGATGCCCTCCTTGACACATCCCTATTTGGAGATATATTTACTATTGCGTGCTTCAGTGGTAGTTGGTTGGTAGTATGGTGTGTTGTGTGCAGATGAAAATAAGTGTATTAAAACAAACATAAACAACAAGTCTCCGAGCCAGTGGAATGAACCATAGGCTACGCAGTTAAAATCTCCGGGACAGCCAGGTATCAAACTCAGTGGTAATACGCTGACCAGTTAGCCAAAGAGCTTGACAGAGTTTATTATTGTGAAACTCATTTACAACCATCTCTTACTCGGAGACCTCAGGTTCAATCTTCACCTTGTTCAGAGATTTTAAACCTTGAACTGATTGTGAGTATTGGAGCGGTCTTTATACAAGTGCGTGGTGTCAAATGAGGAGCTGTCTGATAAGAGAGATAGCAGACCCCGCCAGTGAAGCCAAGCAAAACGGATGATGTCGTTACGCTGACCATGCAGGACCTTAATATCTGCAGACCACCAGTCGTCATAACAGTCTAATATCCTCAAGGAATGTTAAGTGCAGACCCTCTACCACTGATCCACCGAGACAAATACTTGCTGGAATAATAAACAAATTTTAGCTAATTTATATTCCATTCTAGATGTCGGATTATCACTAAAGGACAGTCAAATGAAAATGAGTCACCTGCCAAAAAGTATGATAGAGTTTTTCGCACCTCAAAAGTAATCACCAGACTGTTAAGAAATTTATCCCACTGGGTGATGAGATGATCAAGTCCCATTCTTGAAAATCCTGGCAGGCTAATGAAGGAACCACATCCGTACCCAGTTACACACGTTGTCGTCCGATGCAAACCGAAGTCCACGAAATGTCTTTCTTCAGCTCCCCAAAGATGTGAAAATAGCATGGGGGGGGGGTGAGATTTGGGCTGTAGGGAGGACGCTGAAGAGTTTCCCATCCAAATCTTTGAAGTATATTCCGCATGAACTTGGTACTGTCGGAGCTAACGTTGTCATGGAGAAGGATAATGTCCGGGCGGTTTGACTTCATGGTGCGCCTCAGTTTCTGCAACGTATTTTTATAGAGCTGTGCTCTGACTGTATCTCCATGCTCGAGCCCATCTTTCATAGTTCATAGAGCGTACATTAGAATGAAATACGTATGCATTTATTTATATAAAATGTTACAATACTCTGAGTATTTTGTTCACTCTCTGCAAATTTACACTCTAGGTACCTATTTGTGACAATGTCATTTCTTACTGATGGAAACACTTGAACCTAGGTAAGAATTATCGTTGAAGAGACTGCATCGCGTTTTGTTTCAGGTTAAGATAATCTGCTACCTCGATTGGAGGTTTCTCGAAACTAATCAAGATAGGAAGATTTTAGCTTGAAAATTAGAATTGAACTGCCAAAACTGACAATTGTGTCTTTTTTCTCAGTCATAGTTGAACACTTCTTGATAGTTCTCGAGAAAGTTAGACTCTTCTGCTGTGTCAGGTTGACAAGTAACAGATGATCCTGTGAGGCTGAAGATTCAACTTTTTGAATCGTTCGATACCGGAAACTTCGTTTGACGAAGAAGGTACAGGCCCATTGCTGAAAAAAAAGTACAAACTACATTGTTTTTTCAAGGATTGTCCACATGTAAATGCATATTAAAAGTAAGAGAAAATTCATCCATAATCTACAGTCACTAAAAACATACCTAAGGAACTGGCGTTCCACTTACAGGGAAAAACAAGCTCGCATATTTAGTTTTAGGAGGAACTGAAGTGCAGGGATATGACTTGACATTTCATAAATCACATAGGCACACAGATGCTTTGATTAGAATCAAGTATCAATATCACTACTGAGATATTAACTTGAAAGTGAAAACCATAATAACCATTTAAAAAAACAGCTAGAAAGCAACTATCTCGAGTCCTGGGTGATCGCTTAGAAACTATTTAAGGCTACCCTTAATATGAATTCTGTAGTGCTTCGTGAATGTTATCGTTTTAATTATTATTGTCCTAAGAGGAAGTACAACTAGGCAATCATCTTGTTATAACACTAATCAGAGAGAAAAATAGGGGTCCGACACTTCAGAAAATGAAGACATCGCCCAAGGAAAGAAAAGGGCCGCAATTTAAATCCAAAGTAAGATTAAAATGAAATATTAAAATAAATTGTTTTATATCATTTAGTTTATTTTCCGGCTTGACCCGTGTTGTTGTTGTTTTCCGTACAGTTTGGCGACGTTTCGAATACATTGTAGTATTCTTTTTCAAGGCAACTACTCGATCCGAGGTAGTCAGTCTCCCAGGCAGCAATCACACTACAAGGGTGGTTCACGACCTTCGTCTTTTATATCCTAGACTTTTCTGGGTGAAGTAAGTCCCCTGGCTGTCTCGTGAGAATTCTGGAAGATATGTGTCACAGCCAGGTAGTGGGGCTTGTCCGCGCAGTTATGTAATTGCAGGTTCGGCCTGCGTGTTCATGTTGTGGTCTGTATGACTTAAACTATGAATGATAGACATCCAAGAATTACTGATTTTATATCCTTCTTCTAAATTCATATTGTTTGGATGTTTCTTGATTTCGATAGCCTCGCGGATTTTCCTTTCCAGATTCCAAGGAATAGCTGCTAGAATCTTGGTCTTGTCACACGATATTCCGTGCCTTGTTTCGTAGGAATGCTTAGCTTCCGCTGAAATATCTATGTTTTGGTTCTTGGTGTGACGGAAATGTTCTTTTAGGCGGGTGCAGATCAGACGTTTTGTTTCACTAACATAACACTTTCTGCAGCTACATTCAAATACTCCAGGAGCGTGTAGTTCTATTGTGACTTTTACTGGTGGTAGATAATGGGCTAGCTTCCGGTGTGGTTTATAGATGGTTTTTATGTCGTATTTGTCCATTATCTTGCCGATCCTGTCTGCAGTGCTTTTAATGTATGGAAGTATCGCTTTTTTCGGGTGGGTCCGTTTTTCTTTGCCGTTGTTTTCTCCGCCGTAGGAGAAATATTGTCATCATGGGGATAGTGGAGGCTGTACTCATGATTGTTTTTGTAAGGTACATAACCACGAGATCAAATTCCCCTTTTAATGAGGAAGATACCGAAGATCATCGCATCGAGGACAAACACATAAAGTAACAAGCACTCGAGAATATGCGGAAAAGCGACCATAAACAAGGGAAAATTGAGAACTCTCCAGGCCTCAGATGCCCTTATATTGCAGAATCAGAAGGAAACGATATGTGATGGTTTATAATGTCGAAAATCTCTAAAACTGATCAACAAAACTGACTTGTTAGTTGGTGTGCACTCTGCCTCCTCTCCTGTCACTCATCTACGCTAAATGATATTACTGCTGCCAGTGAACAGAACTAATCCGTCAATTAAATGCACAACAGCTCGTTTGCATATAAATAGCTATAATAGGCCTATATTTATTAGTATCATAAATATGACCAATGTCCAGGTTCATCAGCGATGTCTAAAGACACTGCCTTATTCACGCAACCATTGTTCTCTGTCCTCAATTCCTCGTTTCATTTCACAGTAGGAACCATAATGAAGATTCTGTGCCAACTCTTGAAGGAAGATTTTCCTCAGTCGTACTCGGCCTTCCTTCGCCCTGAGTTTCTCTTTCAACAGATTTGTTAGAAAGTTACTGTGTCGCAAGGTATGGCCTGTGAATTTACCTCTTCTTCTCTGTATCGTTAGCATCAATTCTCAATTCCCTTGAATTTCTTGCAGAATACGATTGTTCTCTTTTCAATCCATTTCATCCATCACATTCGTCTCCGGACGCACATCTCAAACACTTCTAGTCGTTTCCAGTCCTGATCTCTTACTCTCCAACATTCTTATCCACACAACAGCACACTCCATATAAAAGACATCACAAATTTATTCCTAATTCCAAATTCTAAATTTGTTCTGATCAAAAGATGTCACTTATTACTAAACGCCTGTTTGTAAAGTGCTATTCGCTTTGTGATATCTTCGCTGCCCCTGTTGTCGTTGGTGATTAGACTTTCCAGATAAGGGAAACTGATGACTTGTTCCACTATCATCCCAGTAAGCTCCATGTTGGTGTGATTTAATTCAGGGTATCTATTCACAACCAATACCTTGATATTCTTAACATGAATATTTAAGCGTGAATCTGACATGGAACATCTTGGACAACTTCTTCCCGAAGTCTGCTATAGTTGCTATGTCATCTGCAAATCGAGTACATTGGATATAGTGTCGACTTATTTTAACTCCTCTTGTTCTTACCTTAAACTTATCTATGGCTTCTTCAATGAATATATTAAAGAGTTACGGTGAGAGAGAGCAGTCCGGCATTACGCCTTTTATGATTCTTTTTCTGTCTGGATAATTCCTCCGATATCTACCATCGTGGTCTGTCCTTCATACAGTCCCGGTATCAGCTTCCTATCTTCCCAGATCAAATCTGTAGCTTTAAGATGTTGAATAGTTTGTCCCAGCTCACGTTGCTGAAAACCTTTCCAATATCTACAAACGCTACGCAGGTCTTACTACTTATCTCCAACCTCCTTTCTAAAACTGCTCGGAGAGCCACGATTGTTTCTCTTGTTCCAATCCCCGTGCTAAATCCGAATTGGTCCTGATCAATTTGCAAGTTAATTTGAATTTATCCTGTTTTATTATTGATATTTTATTATATTTATTTATTTTGGATGTTCGAAAGAGCAGAACTATGGTTGTGCGATCGGAGCATTCTGGAACCTAAATATAAATATACAATTTGTCTTCTTTTCTTAAATCAGTTATCATGTATATTTGTATTGCATTTTATTTTGTCATACGCTAAATAAAACCATGCTATTTCCTTCCTTTGTTTTCATAACCGCTCTGCTTTTGATGATGAAGTCTTCTGGAATTTCAGTATCATCGTAGCATCTGCACATCATGGCATATAGAAACATAGAAGTTCTTTCAATTTCCGTGCATTTTCCTCAGCAGTTCTCCTGGTATGTTATCTGGATCGGTAGCTTTATTTTCATGTAATCGCTGAAACTCTGAATCAAACTCCCTCCTTGTGATTGTAGGGCCCTTATCATCTTCCTACACTTCTGTTACGGTTCAATACACCAGTTCGTTCAGCACATTTCCTCCATCAAAACAGTTTTTCAATGTATTCCTTCCACCGTGCACTTATGCCATCATTATCTATTAATAGTTTCCCTTTGTTATCTCTTACTATGGAGCTTTTCGCTTTAGGTTTCCGGTTTAATAATTTAATGTTCCTGTGTTCTGTACGTTCTTCCTTCACCAGTATCTTTCCCAATATTCTCAGTGACCTCGACCATCCAAGCTTCTTTCACTCCTTTACTCAGGTTGTCGTTTTTTTACCCTAGTATGTTAACGACGCACTAATACATGGATGCAAGGATGAGTGAGTATTAGGATTGGGAAATAAGCGACCGTGGCCTTAATTAAGGTTCAGCCCCAGCATTTGCCTGGTGTAGAAATGGGAGGCCACAAGAAACCTTCTTCAGGGCTGCCGACAATGGATTTCGAACCGATCATCTCCCGAATGCTAGCTCGCAGCTACGTGACCCAAACCGCGCAGCCAATTCTCTCGGAAAAGTAATTACTGTTTTAAATGATAACGAAATAAGAACAATCGTAACATCACGCGTGTACTGTAAGTCATGATTTATGTTAATATGATTAAGATAATATTATGAGGAACAACAATGTAATATTTACACGTTAGTGCTATTATTATTATCTTAAAATATTGAATTAACCACTGTCCCTTTTCTTAGCTTTCCAATTTATTCCAGGGAACAAATTGTTTCCAATCTAAAATTCACACTCTTGAAAAGTCAAGTAACACCACGTCTTCTACGGAGTATTGTTGATACCTGATGTAGGAAATGTGGCGGCAGTGCAAATCGTTGCTTTAAGGGTGATACAAGGGGGTTTTCAGCTCCAATCGTAACTGTTACCGTACTTAAGAATAGAGCTGTACAATAATCTGGTCCAACAGTAGCCTACCAAACGTGAGTCAGATACCGATCCCAGTGAAGCTGCTTGCCAATCATAACTTAATAAGAACAATATAACATAATATATAATATATGATATATAATATCTAATGTTAGTTGTGCTTTTTTCCGTGTGAAAAAGGCAAACTTCGTGGAATCATTACGTTTCACGAAAACTCTGCTTCACGTCTTCAGAAGAGAAACTGGACCGACCAGGCGGACGACTTTTCTAACAATAACGAAATTATTGAATGTCATACTGATCTTTTCTCTATTGTTGAAGTGATATTCTCGTTCGTCACCAGATGACTCACTATGCGCTACTGTACTTTGAGAAGACATTTTGACGTGACAATCTCTATAAAATGAGGTGACACATTCGAACCTTACAGTAGTGTAACGGAATCATGTGCTCATTTGTGAGCTTGTAAAATTTGGAACTAAATATTCAATCCGCATGATTGAGATGCTGTTTAATTGGAAATGTGGGATATGAGAGAAAATATGACAGTGGGTGGGCTTCAGATAAACACTCGGATGTGGCTTTAAAAAATAACAATTTAGAGGTAAGATATATGATTTGGTTTGCGAATAATAACGACGAAATCAGTAGATATGCGAAGGGGTTAAGAGGTATAAATATAGAGCGTCTGACGCCTTACATTTGCATGAAAATTGGTCCGAACCCCCAAAAGAGATAGTCGGCAAGGGAGTACCCAAAATTTTAAGTTAGATTGCTTAATTCAACGACTTGACCGTATAAATGTCAACTCCGACCGCTCACGTGGGTGCATTAAGAAAGCTCTCTCTTAGTCTGAGATGATGGTATAACCGTGGCTAAATGGTTAGCGTGCTGACATTTGGTACAAAGTGTCCCGGGCTCGATTCCAGACTGGGTCGGGGATTTAAAACTTTAATTCATCCGGCTCAGGGACTAGATATGTGTGCCGTCTTCAACATTAGTATAATTCATCGTAGATAGAGATCCAACTTCACAGACGCGCAAGAATTCGAAAGACCTGTACTAGTGCTCTCCGGAGACTACACGCCATTAAATTGCATAGAGTGGTTGCCATATGACCCTTACGGACAAGGTTATGCGGCGGTAGAAAATGTGAACATTGCTTGGTTTGCTTCATATCGACGCCTGAATGTAAATTCCGACCCATGGTGTATGTATCATTGAATAGAGTTTTACGCCCAACTTGTACCATTGCGGTAGACTTAGGACAAATAGTGCAGAAGTTAATGGTATACGAAATTTCGAAATTTAATAAATGTCATGAAACATAACCCCCTGTTGGTGGGGGCGGTAGAATAACACCCACGGTATCCCCTGCCTGTCATAAGAGGCGACTAAATAGGGCCCCAGGGGCTCTGAACTTTGGAGCGTGGGTTGGCAAACACGGGGCCTCTACCTGAAATCCCGGCATTGCTTCCACTTACTTGTGCCAAACTCCTCACCTTCATATATATCCTATCCGACCTCCCTTGGTCAACTTAGAGGATGGTTGCCTAGTTGTACTTCCTCTTAAAACAATAATCACCACCACCACCTTGTTATTTTCCGACTCCGACGGCCACGTCCTTCGTGGCCCTTGTCTTCCTTTCGCTGATACCTTCATTTTTCGAAATGTCGGATCCCTTCCGTTTTCTCTCTCTGATTGTGTTATACAGAGGATGGTTGCCTAGTGGTACTTCCTCTTAAAACAATAATCACCACCACCACCTTTTGAAACATACGTTCGGACTATATAATTAGCGAGACGTGTCGTTAAGCGACCAGCCAGATAAGTTACGTCTGAATAAAAACATCCATAACATAAAAGCCGTAAAGATAAAATATAGCATAAGGCGTTTATTTATCGGTAATCATTTTCTTATTTATTGACTTATCAGTCGCTCACTATGATGTTATTCGTCACTTACTCTAGTTATCATCGGCTACTTGTAAATATAAATGTAATGAATTGATCATCTAGCACGCCTTTCATTTCACCCTGCGTCACATTTTTCATACGTCTGATGACCTTGTTATCGTTTATTTTCCAGCTCGCGATGGAGAAAACATCAGACATGGAGGCATGAATTTCTTCTCGTAGCATCATTACCAAGCTTAAAATATTAGCAAATGCATCTGGATTCGGATTACACGTGAAACTGGAGGTCCTGCGGCTATGATCACGGCATCAATTTACAAAATACAAGCTGCAAGAGTATTATCTTATTGTTAAGAAAAGGAGAACATTTAGTTTTATGTAATACTGTACTTCTTCATCTTCTTCAAATGTTTACCCTCCAGGGTTGGCTTTTCCCTCGGACTCAGCGAGGGATCCCACCTCTACCGCCTCAAGGGCAGTGCCCTGGAGTTTCGGACTCTGGGTCGGGGATACAACTGGGGAGAATGGCCAGTACCTCGCCCAGGCAGCCTCACCTGCTATGCTGAACAGGGGCTTTGTTGGGGGATGGGAAGATTGGAAGGGATAGACAAGGAAGAGGGAAGGAAGCGACCGTGCCTTAAGTTAGGTACCATCCCGGCATTTGCTTGGAGGAGAAGTGGGAAACCACGGAAAACCACTTCCAGGATGGCTGAGGTGGGAATCGAACCCACCTCTACTCAGCTGACCTCCCGAGGCTGAGTGGACCCCGTTCCAGCCCTCGTACCACTTTTCAAATTTCGTGGCAGAGTCGGGAATCGAACCCGGGCCTCCGGGGGTGGCAGATAATCACACTAACCACTACACCACAGAGGCGGACAATACTGTACTTAAGAAAAAAAATATTTCGTAGTTGATGTGGCATTGTGTAAGCCACGTAAAGTACTAGATCTGATGTTACTGAACTGTGTGTACGTGCTGTATTTACTTATCATATGGTTTTTGAATGCGGTCTCTGCTATTGTGCGGGAATAACGAGAGGAAAGAGAGCGTATCTTTAAAAAAAACGTTATGGTACACAAATGCTCCTTACTTACCAACATTGAGTGACGTGGTGAAGAATTCTAGGGCTCCAGGAGTGTAGCGGGAAGCATAAGGCCCTGTTAAAAGGAAGTTAACCTGCCACATGAGACGGAGTGTCTCGAACATCATCCATAGAACGAGACCCCAGCGCCGCTTCTGGAACAACAAACATCATTTCTCGGTCTCTGCTGAACACGCTGGCATTCAAATGCTACATCTCAGTGTCGTTAGCCTGTAATACATTAAATAGATACAATGGAAAAATATTCTGACACTACGGCATTTCTTAAGACCGTTAACAGTTAGAATATGCGTTATAATAAAACAACAAAAGACAAAGACACCTCCGTACAGGCCATGAAGGCCCTCGGAGGAGTGGAAGGTAAAGGCTTCCACCATTGATAACCACGGCACGTGAAGGGGTAGAGTGGTTAGCTCTACGCCCGGCCTGCTCTGCCCCCAGGAATTAACCTGGTACTCATTTTTGGTGTAGGCCGAGTCAACCTTAGGACCATATGCACCTTCGGAAGTGGAAATCTCCTTTCTTATATTTTACGACTTCCTGAGCGGGATTCGAACCCACGTCCTTCCGGGCGAACCGAGCAAGCCTTTACCGCCTCGGCCAGCCAGCCCGTATAATAAAACAACATCCATATTATTAAAAACCAATTTTCAACGGCAATTATAACAATGCAGGTAAATGTTGTTAATGCAGTCGAGACCCGGTGGACCACAGTGTGCTAGTACCGCGGATTAGAAGATAAAGTGGGTGACATGCTCCCTGAAGAAATTAATGAATTTTTGGTGGGATGGTTGTAGAGGATCTGTATACTAAAGTTATCTACACAGAGGCATTTACTCGCCAGGCACACCCCCTTTATGGTTGAGATGTTCCCGCTAGTGGTGGTAATGATAAAAATGATCACGGTGACGATTATTATTATTATTATTATTATTATTATTATTATTATTATTATTATTATTATTATTATTATTATTGCCGGGCTGAGTGGCTCAGACGGTTAAGGCACTGGCCTCCTGACCCCAACTTAGCAGGTTCGATCCTGGCTCAGTCCGACAATATTTGGAGGTGCTCAAATACGACAGCCTCGTGTCAGTAGATTTACCGCTACGTAAAAGAACTCCTGAGGGACCAAATTCCGGCATATTGGCGTCTCCGAAAACAGTAAAAGTAGTTAGTGGGACGTAAACCAAATAACATTATTATTATTATTATTATTATTATTATTATTATTATTATTATTATTATTATTATTATTATTATTATTATTATTATTATTATTATTATTATTATTATTATTATTATTATTATTTATTCACTAGGGCCATCGAGGGCCACGTTAAGTCTTGTTACATTTGGCAGTGAACTTTGCTTTCTTTTGAGCCCAGAATTTCCTCATTCTTTCTGAGTGGGTCTGCTTGCGTTCCTCTGTCCAAGGGACACGGTGTATTCTTTTCGGTTGTTCGTCTCGGTTTAGCCCGTTCGTATCTACCATTCTTCGGAAAAGACCTCTGTCAAAGGCATCTTCCGGTTTCATCCTACCCCTTGAAGGTCTTCTTTGGTTTTTCTAAACCAAGTCATCGTAGTTTTAGGTTTTGGATCAAACAAGTGAAAGATCTCTTTAGTTAATCTGTTTCCGTCCGTTCATTTGAGGTGGCCATAAAATCATGCCCGTCTTTTGCGGATCGTGTCTGTCATATACTTCCTTGTTGGATGTCATTGTTGTAGTTGGATCCCTTGATTCCCCTGATGATTCTGCGCTTCTTTATTTATTGGCGTTTAAGGATAGGGTTTCGGCTACATACATATCTACGGCTTCAGAACCGATCCACTGAAGCTCAACTTGTAGGATTCCAGCAAGTTATAGCAGATATCTTGGATTCAGGAGGACAGTATCGCGATTGACCTGTCTAAGGCATTTGATAGTGTGGATCATGGGAGATTACTGGCAAAAATGAGTGCAATTGGACTTGACAAAAGAGTGACTGAATGGGTGGCTATATTTCTAGAAAATAGAACTCAGAGAATTCGAGTAGGCTGTAATAATTAAGAGGGGAATTTCTCAAGGTAATATTATTGGACCTTTAGTTTTCTTATATATATAAATGATAAGAGTAAAGAAGTGGAATCAGGCTTTCTGCGGATAATGTTATTCTCTATAGAGTAGTAAGTTACGAGATTGTGAGCAACTGCAACGTGACCTCGATAATGTTGTGAGACGGACAGAGGCAATGGAATGATGATAAACGGGATTAAAAGTCAGGTTGTGAGTTTCAAAAATAGGAAAAGTCTTCTCAGTTTTAATTACTGGGTTGATGGGGTGAAAGTTCCTTTTGGGCATCATTGTAAGTACCTAAGTGTTAATGTAAGGAAAGATCTTCATTGAGGTAATCACATAAATAGGATTGTAAATAAAGGGTACAGGTATCTGCACATGGTTATGAGGGTGTCTAGGGGTTGTAGTAATGGTGTAAAGGAGAGGGCATATAAGTCTCTGCTAAGACTCCAAATAGTGTATGGTTCCAGTGTATGGGACCTTTACTTGATTCAAGAATTGGAAAAAATCCAAAGAAAAGCAGTTCGATTTGTTCTAGGTGATTTCCGACAAAAGAGTACCGTTACAAAAATGTTGTAAAGTTTGGGTTGGGGAGACTTGGGAGAAAGGAGACGAGCTGCTTGACTGAGTGGTATGTTCCGAGCTGTCATTGCAGAGATGGTGTGGAATGACATTAGTAGACGAATAAGTTTGAGTTCTTTCTTTAAAAATAAGAAAGTTTATAATATGAAGATAAAGTTGAAATTCAAGAGGATAATTTGGGTAAACATTCGTTTATAGGAAGGGGAGTTGGGGATTGGAATAACTTACCAAGGGAGATGTTCAATAAATTTCCAATTTCTTTGCAGTAATTTAAGAAAAGGCTATGAAAACAACTGATACCGAATCTGCCACCTGGGCGACTGCCCTAAATGCAGATTAGTAGTGATTGATGAATTGATCTTAGTGTTTTTGGAAAGGTATTTTCTGGTATAGATCGTGCGTACGTTTGGTAAGCTATGTCAAGTTTGCGTATTCGTTCCCTAAGTGCTTCCTCCTCCAGTCCATTTCTCATGATGATCTCACCTAGGTACTTAAATTTTTCTACTCGCCTGATGTCCCCGTATTTCGTCCGGAGTTTTGGTGGTACGTCCTTGATGTTAGGTAATACTTCTGATTTTTACAAACGATATCTGCAAGTCAATTTGTTCCTCGATTTCCTGTAACAGTTCAATTTAATCCTAGCGGTTTCTACGTCGTTTGTCGGCATGGCGATGTCATCGGCAAAAGCTAGCTAGTTCACCAGGATTCTGTATTCCCTGTCTGTAAACCTGTAATAGTGTGTCGGCCTCCTGATTTCAAGATCATGTGTTCAAAGCAAAGCATAGTTGAATTTATGAACGAGACTGGAGTGGATTTGGGGAGAGAATTCATACAGCACTCTATGCCCTACGAAACTCAGCAAGTGAAAGAAGAAAGCCCAGCAATAGGTCGCCCAATGCGGTTCCAGTTTCTTTGTCATCTGGAAGAGTAAGGCAGAGCGTGGCCTTTCCCCAGTTACTTTGCGCATCGGAATTACGTGTGGATTAAACCCAGTTTCACGGCCGGATGCCCTTCATGACACCTGTGTCTTTACTATTGCGTGCTTCTGTGGTGGGTAGTGTGATGTTGTTTGTATGCAGATGTGTATTAAAATGAATGCAAACACCCGACCCTCGAGCTACAGGAATAAACCAGACGCGGCTAGAATCCCCGGCCCGACCAGTCACTGGACCCAGGACTCTCAGAACCGAAGTACGATTCACCGACCATTTAATCAAGGAACCGGACAGTATTATTATTAATTTATATAAGGTCTCGGCATGAACTTTCCAGGTAAACAATTTCCAGTCACCCAGAAATGTGTAAATATTAATATCTGAATGTTGGACTGGAGTGATGATGATTGTGGCAGAGAGTGTCCTTTTGACAGCTGCATACAGGTGATTGTACCATTGATACCATTGATACCACTGATACCATATATGAAAATAGAACGGGAGAAGTTTCTGTTTCTCGAAGAAAGACAGTACAGTATCGACTTAGTAATTTAATTTCGTGTGGCTATTTCTAGCTGAGTGCAGCCCTTGTAAAGCAGACCCTCCGATGAGGGTGGGCGGCATGTGCCATGTGTAGGTAACTGCATGTTATTGCGGTGGAGGATAGTGTTATGTGTGGTGTGTGAGCTGCAGGGATGTTGGGGACAGCACAAACACACAGCCCCCGGGCCACTGGAATTAACCAATGAAGGTCAAAATCCCCGACCCGACCGGGAATCGAACCCGGTACCCTCTGAACTGAAGGTCGATACAATGACCATTCAGCCAACGAGTCGGACAGTATCGAATAAAGAAAGGTAAAGACTGAAAATATGAAGAAGGAAGGAACCGGACCTCGCCATTTTAATGCTGCACGGTCAAAGGAAAACAATACTTGACCAAGGCAGGCCTGACAACTTACAGAAGGCAAGACGATTCAATTGATGCCTCGTGGTCGCCACTTTATATCTAATAAGTTGTCATCCTCAGTAAGACCAAGTTAGGTAATCTACCCTTTCTGTCCTTATGGTTAATGGAAGTATGAAAAATATATTTCACACACACTTTTTAGTTCCGTTGCCTTTGCTGACGAGATCTAGTATTTGGGGTGCGTTATATCTTCTGGTATAAGTTAGAAGACATTTTTACTTTCGTTGACCTGTCTGTCTCATCCTTGATATTGTCATATGAAAGTGACTGAGGTATGACCAATGGTAGCAATGCCATTCCTTATGCAGCCAGTCCCTGTTACGAATGATAGCAAAATGCTCTTCATAAGCTCAGTTAGGGCATGGATTTCAGTGGGTTTGATAGACTGATATGTAATAGCAACGTCCGAGGAAACCAACGGGAAAATGTTTCACTCTCTTTTCCTAGAAAATCCTCTTCAGTGAAGCCTAGGCCATTTATGCCAGGTGATGGCAGAACTGTTCAGGATTCGACCAGCCTTCGGACTGAGTACTCAATCTGAGTGGTTAGTACTGTAGTTCTCCGTGGCTCAACAGTTCACTAGAGCCTTGGCTTGGCATGACAACTGCTGGTCAGCCAGATGGCCTAGAGTTATTGGAGTGATACGTGGCCAACGTGACGATATTGCTTGGCTCTGTTGACTGAGTCCGTCTCCTCTCGTATCAGATAACTCCTCTATTGGTGTCATGAGGTTGATTGAACCACATTCCAGTCCTTAGTCCATAATTAAATTCTCTGGCCTGGCCGAGAATCATACCCGTGGCCCCTGGGTAAGAGACAGGCACGCAATCTCAATACAATAGGGCTGCCATACAAGGTAGGTCTTCATGACCATTCCATAGGAATCCTTTGATTGTAGATATCTCTCTTACACTCATATAAACACCCGGCAGGGTCAGTCTCGATCCTTATGGGTAGTGGACGTCTCTAGGGAATGCAACAGAGACCTCCCTTTTGAGAAAGTGAAGACTTGTTCGTAGAGCTACTGAAGGTAAGCTTGAAATAATCACATAGTACTCAAATCATACCTCTAGTTCATACCTTCTGTTGTGCCATAAGGGTAGCTGTTCTAACAATAGCCCATTATCACAGTTATCCAGACCCTTTATTTCGCTATAGGCAACCAACATCACGTTCTTGAAGCCCTTTGACTTCGACCCTTGGTCTGAGATGACCTTTATCCGCCTCCAACAAGAGATCACACTAGCTATCCGATTCTCCAGCCTTCCCTGAGTGTTACGTTCATCCTATGACAATCAGAGGCAGTTAACGATAGAATCCAGAGGATTTAAAAACATTAATTTAAGCAATATACACTGAGTGGCCAAAAGTCACGGGAAGGGATGTCCCATAGAAAATGTGCCGTGTATGACCCCTGAGCGTTGCGACTAGCTGCGGCGTAGCTGAGCAGCCTGTCACAGACACCAGTGTATTGAAGATGGCAACAAGTCGAGAGTTAACAGAATTTGAACGTGGGATGATCATCGACGCACGGCGCATGGGTTACAGCATTGCGGAGAGTACACGCGAATTCGGATTTCCGAGGTCAACGGTGTCGAGGGTGGATCTTCAATATCGCAGAGAGAATGTTACTACCCGCGTAAACCGCCGCATGGGAAGACCACAGGTGTTTAACGACCGGACATCACGTCACCTCCGCAAAACCATACTGGGTGCTCGACGGGCTACTGTGAGTCAGGTCACCGCTCATTTGAATGTTGGGAGTAGGAACTCACTTCTACCAGACTGTAAGGAGGCAACTCTACCTATAGGTTTCACCAGCCGATGACCAACTCTGTCCCTTTTGTTGACACCTCGATACAGAGCTCAGCGACGTTCATGGGCCCGCGAACGTCGGCAATGGACAATGGAACATTGAGTGCGTGTGGTATGGTCTGAAAAATCCTGGTTCCAGTTGTATCGAGCTGACGGGCGCGTGAGAGTGTGGCGTATTCCCCACGAAGCTATAGATCCTGCATCTCAACAAGGTTGTGTCCAGGCGAGAGGTGGCTCATTTCTGATCTGGGCGGCGTTCTCATGGTTGCAATTAGGCCCATTGTTCGGCTGCAGAGAGCGATGACAGGTGCATGTTATGTGGAGATTCTTTCAAAACATCTGCATTCCTTTCTGGCCCTAGAATACCCTGATGGAGATGCCATGTTTCAACAGGCCAATGCGCCATGTCACCTTTCTCTGATGGCAAGAAGGTGCTTGGAGGAGAACTTCAGTGAAGTTATAACCATGGATTGGCCCTCCAGATCTCCCGATCTTAATCCTGTCAGCATTAATGAGATGCTGTCGATGCTGGTGTACGCTCCATGAACCTCTCACCAACTGCACAAGACCAATTGTGGGTAGCAATGCAAGATGCATGGGTCCAGATCTCTCCAGAACGATTCCAACACCTTGTAGAGTCGATGCCTCGACGTACTGCGGCCGTTCTGAGGGCTCGCGGAGGAGCAAGTCTTCCCATGACTTTTGGCCACTCTGTGTATTTTGGGTTATCGGGTAACTGTCTGCTGACAAAATAAAACTCGGTGTCTTAAAGTGCTCGTTTCAGCCGGAAGGATGTGAGTTCGGCTCCCCCTCAGGAAGTCGAAAAATCAGAAACGAGAGTTCCACTTTTGGAGAGGCACGTGGCTCTAAGGAGTACTAAAAGTGAGTACAAATAATTCTTGGGGAAAAAAAGGCTAATCACCCTATCTCACATAGTGCCGAGAATGCGTGTAGTGGAAGCCTCTAACTTCCACTCCTCCCAGGGCCTGCATGGCCTGTACGGAGATGGCTTTGCTCTTTTAAATCTTAAAGCGCTACCCGCAGAGACCGCTATACAAGATTAGTATCAATGCCCTGGCCATTTTTGAAACAGCAGGCTGTGGTGATATCCATTTCAATTCGAAAAATACCACCTGGTTAAGTAGTTTCCAAACACTCTCATTGCGTTCGAGGTTATGGGATGAAAGCCTGAGTTAGGTATCAATTGAAATTTCAGGCACGTTAAGCAACTAGCAAAAAAATTAAGTAAGACGTTAAGTAGCTACCGTTCTTATTCCTTATTTTTAAGTTTCTTTACTTTGCACCGACACAGCTACGTCTTATGGCGACGATGGGACGGGAGGTCTAGGAGTGAGAAGGAAGCGGCTGTGGCCTTAATTAAGGTACAGCCCCAGCATTTGCCTGGTGTGAAAATGGGAAACCACGGAAAACCATCTTCAGGGCTGGCGACAGTGGGGTTTGAACCCACTATCTCCCGAATACAGGATACTGGCCTCACTTAAGCGACTGCAGCTATCGAGCTCGGTGTCTTATTTTATTCAAACGTACAATGAGTAGACCTACTTGCAGAAGTCTAGGAAAATGGATATGCCCCTCAAGAATTAAATTTTCTTTGATACGTTCTAAACTAAAGAATAGAGATGGGCGAAGTGACACTGATGACTGTTTCGAAACATTCGATACGGCACAGCGAATTGCTTCTAAGCAGTGTGACGACACACGGCGCACTACTATCACAGACTGCAAGAGCAACAGTATTCCTATACGCAGTACCTTGACAGTTTTCCGCGATGGCGTGGTGAAGTAGTGTGTTGAAACACGAACTGCAAGAGAAGCAGTGTTCCTATACGCAGTACCTTGACAGTTTTCCGCGATGGCGTGGTGAAGTAGTGTGTTGAAACACGAACTGCAAGAGAAGCAGTGTTCCACGATGGTGCGGTGAAACATGAACCAGACTTCAAAGCTTAAGTTCACTGAATAAACTGTTCGAGGTTCTGATAACGATAAAATATGATATTCACGAAATATTTAATGAACAAATGTACAAAATATAATATGATAAATAGATTATGTACAAGAGTACAGTATAATAGTACCAGTATATAGTAACACCTAATTTGAGTTTGCTTCTTCACTAAGCACTTACAATGATACTAAAAGGGGTGAGTTTTTGTTATGTAAAAGCGCGCTAGTCCGCCTCTGTGGTGTAGTGGTTAGTGTGATTATCTGCCACCCCTGGAGGCCCGGGTTCGATTCCCGACTCTGCCACGAAATTTGAAAAATGGTACGAGGGCTGGAACGGGGTCCACTCAGCCTCGGGAGGTCAACTGAGTAGAGGTGGGTTCGATTCCCACCTCAACCATCCTGGAAGTGGTTTTCCGTGGTTTCCCACTTCTCCTCCAGGCAAATGCCGGGATGGTACCTAACTTAAGGCCACGGCCGCTTCCTTCCCACTTCCTTCTCTATCCCTTCCAATCTTCCTATCCCCCCACAAGTCCCCTGCTCAGCATAGCAGGCCGCCTGGGCGAGGTACTGGTCATCCTCCCCAGTAGTATCCCCGACCCAGAGTCTGAAGCTCCAGGACACTGCCCTTGAGGCGGTAGAGGTGGAATCCCTCGCTCAGTCCGAGGGAAAAACTGACCCTGGAGGGTAACCGGATTAAGAAGAAGAAAAGAGCGCTAAAACAGTAACTAATATAAATAATTATAACATGATTTAGTAAATTTAAGAAGAGTTCAAAATATGTATTCTATGTACAATAAATTTAATCTTATTCAGTTACAAAAATATTGTAAAATAGTAGTCTAAGTAAATGAACTAACTTGAATAATTATAAAATGAGTAATAACATCTAAGAAGAGTGCGAAATCGGAATTTTACGTATATTAACAAGCAACCTAAAATGGTTACGAAAAGCATAGTAAGATGGTTAACAACGCGGAGTGTTTCTGTCGAGGTGAGAGGGTAAACGAAGTACCGTCGCTGTCTCAAAGCTTTGCTGTTTCGAAGCATCGATGCAGCTGACTTGTACGGAACGACTGGAGTTTCTGTTCACGCGAAACGACACACGAAGTAATCTGACTGCTTGGAAACAGCGAAGCGTTCTTGTGTCGAGGCATCGAGACAGCTGATTGCGCCTGCTCATTGTTTCGATGCATACGCTCACTAACTAACTCTACTAAAGAATGCTCTTTGGAATTTTCACATATTTCCAGAATGTTGCACCGGAAACATCGCCCTGAAGTTCAACAATTATTAAAAGCGATTTTGTAACCTAATTAACATGATCCCGTACCAAGTGAAAAGTATTATCATCACTCATAATATGGACCTGAATCGCTGGATCGGTGAAGAGACATCTTCCTGAACATCGAGTTTAGTAACAGCCATCCCAACCCCTCCTGACTTTGTATATTTTATAGTACTGTACTTTATCGCGCTGGGCGCATGTGGAGGAGTAGATTAAAAAAATATTAAATATTTAAAATTATTTTATGCATACCACATATGAAGCGATGATTAGCAGCGAATTACAAACAGCAGTAAACAGGTTGAAGAGGATGAAGTTGACCACCAAATCAACATCTACAACAACAAGAATGGAAAAATTAATAACATATGATAACGATGCATTAAAATAGCACTTCCTTTCTTGAACTTTTTGTGTCTATTAAATTAATAAACTTTATTGTTTGTCCGTACTGAACCAAGATTACAACTTTTATTATAATTTTTGTCCATCTTATTCAATACATAAAAATTGTTGTAATGTAATTACAACATATATTTTAATCGTAACTAGTTTCGACGCCCCTCTGCGTCATCATTAGCTGATATAAGTTTGTGGAAAAATCGACAATCATATAAGTTTATCTATTTCAAATTGATCACAATTTAAAACCATATTAACAACATGAAACTGTGTTAAAATTATATTATATTTTTACAAGTTCAAGAATGAGTTAGCTGGAAAATTTATAATGTCCTATAACGGACCAAATATGTTGGTATTATAAATTTACTCATTCGGAACAAATATTTTAGGTTCTCTATGGGAATCAACATCTTTATCATCTGATGACCAGGCAGGCATCAATTTTTGAGAATGGGACAAAGTCTCTAATAGGGGTGCATTGGCACTATATTGGTATTATAAATTTACTCGTTCGGAGCAAATATTTTAGGTTCCCTATGGGAATCAACATCTTTATCACTCTTTTGTCTAGTCCAATTGCACTCATTTTTTCCAGTACTTTCCCATGATCTACCCTATCAAATGCCTTAGGTAGGTCGATCGCGATACAGTTCATTTGACCTCCTGAATTCAAGTTATCTGCTATATCTTGCTGGAATCCTACAAGTTGAGCTTCAGTGGAATAACCAATCCTAAACCCGAACTGCCTTCTAACGAACCAGACATTAATTTCGCGAACATGCCTAAGCCTAATCATACCTATATATGATGCTTTCCCAAAGCTTACATGCAACGCATAGTGCTCACCACACTATTCCACTTCGTGCCGAGGTTACGGGAAGTGGATGCCGTTACCTCCCTCTTTTCCGAGGATCTTAATGGCCTGTAATGCCTTGCGAAGAGAACTCTCGCAAGACAAAATTTCGAGCATCTCGTGGTCTCTGGAAACCGTTTTTTTTTTTTTTTTTTTTTTTTTTGCTAGGGGCTTTACGTCGCACTGACACAGATAGGTCTTATGGCGACGATGGGATAGGAAAGGCCTAGGAGTTGGAAGGAAGCGGCCGTGGCCTTAATTAAGGTACAGCCCCAGCTCTGGAAACCGTAAAATAGTACTTAGTGGGACGTAAAACTAACACAATACTGAGTTGGCGTTTAAATTACTCTTTCTTAGAAAATTTCCAAACCGATACGGAGTCTGTCCCTCCAAAATTATATCTCCACAGTATTATAGACCTGCCTAGCATTATTTTGCCTATCAAGTTCCGCAAAGGGCAAGCGCGTATTGCTCCTCCAGGAGATTTACCCTGGCTGTGATCTCGATATCAACAGCCACAGAAGCCGAGACGCTTGCTTGGTTATAGATAACGCCTTTATTTTCTGTGGCAAAGTTAGGGCTCCTGGCCCTTTCTTAAACTTAACCACACTTATTAATACAATGGCACTGATAAACTTAAAATACTCAGAACTACAAATAACACACAAAGAAGAAAGAAAGGAAAATGGAACTGCCTAGATAATACAGATTTGAAAAAATACTTATTTCAGTACACAACAAAAGAAATATGAAAATAAAAATACTAGTAGATTTAACAAAAACATTAATTGTATTCTTGAATACTAGATCTAAGTTAAATACTGTAATTGCTACTAGCTATGTTTACTTCTAATTGGTAAATACAGTACGGATGTTTTAAATTACTTATCATATTAACCCAATATTTTATTTTATTTGACAATAATCTCATAACATTTTCACACACAATCACTCGTTCCACCTATATAGGCACCTTGCTGGAACTGCTGGTGAAAGGTTTTAAATATACTTTTTGATGCAGCATCCTTGATGTCTTTGGGAAGAGCATTTCACCATCCCGAAGCGGTGATAGTGAATGATCGATGATATGTGGTTGTTCGGTGGACAGGTATTTCTAGTATCATGAGAGAGTATCATGGAGATGTAAAGAACCAAGGCGACGAAAATTGCTGGAGAGATAAGCAGGGATGTCTTCCGAAAACACCTGGTACACAAGAGTACTTGAATGTGGTTCTACAGCATTTCAATTAAAACGGGAAATGAAATTATATAATTTCACGTGATTATTGTAGCCTGGTACAATCTTTAGGCAGGCTCCCCGTGGAGGTTGGGTGCCGTGTAGTTGTGAAGGACGAACGTGTAATGTGTTCTATGTGAGTTGCAAAAGTGTAGAGACAGTACGAATACACCCAGTCTTCGAGCCATTAGAGTCCCTGGAGGATGCATTCACTTACTGCAGTTAACATGATAAAAACAATTTGAAGTACTGACATACTGTAGTAACTGCATAATGACTATACTGCACAAACCTGTAATGGCCGAGGTCTTCGTGCGTGATGCGTTGAAATTCCACATGTCTTTCAAATCTGTTTGTAGAAACTGAGTTAGAGAACTGGAGTTTTCCGGTGGCGCTATTTCCAGTGATAGCCGTAATGTCATAAAGAGAGCTATGACCTGCGGGAAGAGATCACTAGTTAGCAGTGTCCATACACGGCTACAGCAAGAATCAAAAGCATTCGGGCACTTAAGCATTTTCGATGTAAAAGGTAGTATTTCCACTCCTATGGGTAAAGTGCAATTCGGCACGTCAGATCTATTACTAGTGAGCTTACTTCTGAAAATAAGTGGGATTTGTTTACCAGTCCTTTTCATCTCTGTTATACTGTACTAAACATCAATTGGAGAAGGTGGCCTCTTCTATGTTCCAAAAGTATTCGGACTCGTACTAAAAGAGAGAAGAAAACGAATGCTGTGCCGTCACTGACGTGTTTCAAAACCGTATCGAGATTCGGGAGTAGTAGTGCATCAAGCTGCATCAAGTGGACAGCAGTGACATTAACAACAGGAACAAGGAAACAGAATACATCGCAAAGGTAAGGAGACGACACAGGGTGAAAGAAAATTCATTTACAAGGCTACATAATCAATTAAAATCATTAAATGAGATAAGCCGGATTGTTAGAAATCTTCGTTCAACTGTATACGATGTACTGGACAAAATCGGCAGGGACAAATCCATCCAGAACGGGCCAGGAACGGGACCCCGATCTGAGTGCTCCGAAGATTGCAGCTGAACTACAGAACATCGGTGTCACATACGAGCACAGTGCGGCGTATTTGTTATCGTAAAGGGTATCATGGTCGAGTCGGTCGGAAGAAGTTTTAGGTGAACGAAATGAAAAGGAAAAGCAACTGGAACTTTGGAATTTTTGAAAAAGATTATATGAACTGATGATAGCATATTCAGCGTGTTCGGTTCAGATGGAAAGCCGAAGGTATGGAGGAAAACGAACGCTGAACTAGAGCCTCAGAACATCTTTCCAGTTGTTAAACATGGAGGTAGCTCTATGTGTGTTTGGGGCTGCATGATGCACTCGGTGTGGGGAAGCTGCACATCATTAATGTTGTACTGCACCGCAGAATGTGCTTGAAAATCCTTCATTAAGAACTACCAGCCAGTACGGAAAAAAATTGGGATGACTGACGACTGGATCTTTATGGAAGATAATGACCCCAAGCATGCCGCTCATAATGTCGAACTGTGGCTGTTGTGTATCACTTCTAAACACCTACGCTCTCCAACCCATTCCCCTGGTGTTAATTCCATTGAACATATATGAAGACCTTTTGAAGAAGAACATAAGAAAGAGAGATATTTCAACAAAGAAAATCTCAAACATGCTTTGCTGGTTGAATGGGAACTAATACCTCAGACAGTAACTGCACGTTACGAGAGCTCCAACGCAGACTAAGAGTCGGTATTATAATGAGGATTTAAACTAAAGATTGAGTTAAACTGTAACTCGAGTTTAAACCGATGTTGAGTCTTATAATGGCCGGCCTAATTTAAACTGAGGTGAAGAAGGAAACATACGATCTTGATAGCAGTGACTTGCGAGAAAAGATGACTGTCGATAATGTTTTGCAGTGACTCGCAAGAAAAGATGACTATCGATAGTGTTTTGTTTACTTCCTATAGGAAAAATCAAATACAGTAGAGACAATATGCGACACTTCCGGATTTAGCCTTGTTAAAATGGGAGATAGGTCGCATGTGGCGCTCCTAGTGGCTTGACCTGATAATTCGCGCTAAATTCAAATATCAATGGAAATTTATATATATCCGGAAATGGATAAATAAATTACGTCTAGAAAGAAAGTGTTACTAGATATTAACTTCAAAGTTGCTAAAGCAATTCTAGATAAATGAATGAAGAATAATTTAACAGGTTATTATTTAAAGACTGAAATTAGACATATAATCAAGATATGAAATGGACTGCTGTGAAAGGGCTTGATCCTTCATTTATGCATTACTTTTTTAGATTTAGAATTCCTGCCTGAACGTTCACGGCTAAATTTTTCTTTTTTCTCCTGAAAAAAGCATTGTATCATCATATTAAAACACTTGTCAACAAAAAAATCGGCACATTCCTTACACACATGATTCAATGAATTTACATTTAAGAGCTAGGCAATTTTCCTTTTAACTTGAAGCCCACAAACAGAAAGAAAATCTATAAATTTAGCCTCAAAAACATTCAAACTTTCCCTATAAGCAATACTTGCCATAATGCCATTACATTAGGGTAAAGCAAATTTGCATCATCACATTGTTTCAACAAAATATGTACATTTCTTAAATCACCCATATTTTCTTCAGTGCTTGACAACGCATTACGGCATTCCAAATGGAGTAACTTGGAACACAACCAACCACACTCATATTCATATGTACTTTCCTGAATTAAATCAAACCCACAGATCACACCTACAAAAACACATCGGTATTGAAGGTTAACTGCTGCATTATACAATAAAATATGCGTATTATATTTTAAGCCAGTTAAAATATGGGTCGAGCAGGTCAGAAGATTATGAAGTACTATAAAAAGCTCTTTGTCACTGGAAGAATATATATGCAACACAATATTACTTACATTTTCTTGTCACGAGGGAAACGGAAGAAAGACCGCGCATTCTTCTTAACTTCATAGTTACTGCAGCCAAACACAGCACATACCTTTCCCCTCATGTTGAGAGGAGATATCAAGGAATGACACACGCTACTATTTAATTATGTGAACTCACTGAAAACGCATAAATAACACCAAAAACTTCACACACAAATACACGTGGTCTTATGACAGAATCAGTAGTTCTCAGGTCAATCCGCTAGAGAGAGCTCTGATAGCTGTCCCTCGATATCTCGCTGAGTGTCGCGTATTGTCTCTACTGTATTTGGTAAAATGGCGGATAAAAGCAATAAACGTCGTCCTAATTTTACTTGTAAGGAAATAGAATTGCTTGTGCAATTAGTACAGAAATATGTATATAGTCCGTGAAACAGTGGCCTTATGAATTCCTTCGAAATCTCCAATTTTAATAAACATACTACGCGAGGCATAAAACCGCAATGCTATTATTAGCTGACAGGGGTTATACAGCATGATTTCTGAAATAGAAGGAAGTTACTTTATTTTCTAAAATTTACACTTTTGACATTCAAATAGTTCAAAAAGTCATTTTTACATTCTTACTTTTTCGTTGCATATTTTATTCTAGCACCAATTTGCTGAAATAGGGTTATGGCAGTCTGTTCTGTAAGCTTAAACCTATTTAAAAACTATTTTTCATTCCATATATGAAAGTTGCATCCCCTTGCTCGGAAAACCCGTAGTGCCCGTGGTCGTTCAATAATTTGAACCACTTCTTCGTCATCGCTTAGTATTTCTTCAAACACCTCAAAAATATCTTCGAGATCCATTCGTTCTGCCATGTTGTAAGGTTATGTATTCTTAAACTTCAGTTTAAACGGTAGATGAGTGGCAGTAAAATTAATCTCTAGTTAAACTTAATATTAAGTTTTATAATACACGACTAACAGACCGAAGTTTAAACTGAACCAACAGTTTAAACTTCTATTATAATACCAGCCGTAAAAGTGATAATCAAAGCCAAAGGATATCCAACAAAGTACTGAAATGAAAGTGTTGTAGGATAAAGTGTGTGTTTCTTTGACTGGAGCACTCAGTGGCCGAATACTTTTGACGCGTGAGAAAGGAAGTTTCATTTATTTAAATGTTGTGTCTAATGTTGTTTTGTCAGTGCTTCATGAAAGTATAAGTGCCCGATATTTTGTGTGATTGTGTATTCAAGCTTACATGCGTATATTATCATCTACAAGAAAATGACCTAATAAGCTTGCGGTGTCCGACTACTTTTGGTTCTCTCTGTACATATAAGACAATTAACTAGGAACATAATAGGGCATTCTGATATGGTCATTTCAATAACACAAAGACTTATAATCCCAGCAACACTAGTTTCAACGAATCGCTTGTCTATATCAACGATATCGTCTTTAAATCCTTTTAACAGTCGCTGTAAGCATTATTCTTTCATACAACAGTCAATCGAAGTGACAGCTGTTCTTCATTTAAACTGTAGACTAATTAGACATCTGTAGAAAGGTCTGGGATGAGTTCTCATTAACGTTGAACTTCAGAAGCTGCGTTTTAAACTAAAGATATAAGATTAGCTACAATATTAGCGAGGTCGAGAATTAAATTACATCAGTTTGCGATTGGTCTATTATTATTATTATTATTATTATTATTATTATTATTATTATTATTATGAGAGGTTACATTGTCGAGGTGACAAAGTCTGGCTCCTTGGCTGAATGGTCTCCGGTTCAGAGGGCCCCGGTTTCGATTTCAATCAATCAATCAATCAATCAATCAATCAATCAATCAATCAATCAATCAATCAATCAATCAATCAATCAATCAATCAATCAATCAATCAATCAATCAATCAATCAGTCAGTCAATCAATCAATCAATCAATCAATCAATCAATCAATCAATCAATCAGTCACTAGTGATCTGCATTTAGGGCAGTCGCCCAAGTGGCAGATTCTCTGTCTGCTGTTTTCCTAGCCTTTTCATAAATGATTGCAAAGGAATTGGAAATTTATTGAACATTTCCCTTGGTAAATTACTCCAGTCCCTAACTCCCCTTCCTATAAACGAATTTTTGCCCCAATTTGTCCTTTGAGTTCCAACTATATCTTCATATTGTGATCTTTAAAGACACCACTCAAACTTATTCGTCTATTAATGTAATTCCACGCTATCTCTCCACTGACTGCTCGGAACATACCGCTTAGTCAAGCAGCTCGTTTCCTTTCTCCCAAGTCTTCCCAGCCCAAACTTTGCAACATTTTATAACGCTAGGCCTACTCTTATGTCGGAAATCACCCAGAACAAATCGAGCTGCTTTTCTTTGGATTTTTTTCAGTTCTCGAATCAATTAATCCTGGTGAGGGTCTCATACACTGCAATCATACTCTAGTTGCGGTCTTACCAGAGACTTATATGCCCTTTCCTTTACATCCTTACTATAACCCCTAAACACATCCGGCCGGGTCGGGGATTTTAACTACGTATGTTTTATTCCTGTGGCTAGGAGACTGGATGTTTGAGTTCGTCTTAATACACATTTCTTCATCTACAGACAACTTATCACCCTATCAGTCACCACAGAAAGACGTAAGTGACTCCATCCCTTCGTGTAGGATTAGCGTCAGTAGAGGTATTCGGTCGCAAAACTGAGTCAAATACCCACGACGTGTCGACCCAAATAATTTGGGAAACGTGGTAGGAAGAAGAAGAAGAAGAAGAAGAGGAGGAGGAGGAAGAAGAAGAAGACGAAGAAGAAGAAGATTGACGACGTGGTAAAATAATGCTCGGTTCACTTGGAAGGACGTAGGTTCCATTTCGATCGGGAAGTCGAAAATTTCAGGAATGATATTTCCACTTCCGAAGAGGCACACGTTTCTGAGGTTCACTCACCCTACAACAGAAACGAAGAAGATCTCAAACATAAAACAGAAAAGAGTATGCTACAAGGTTAATTTCTGGGAGCAAAAACACTCAAGACAGCTGTAGTCTCAGTTAAGGTACAGGCCTCAGCATTCACTTGGTGTGAAAATGGTAAATGACGGAAAATAAGCTTCAGGCTACCAACAACGGTGGAGATAAAACTCGCTATGTCTTGAATACAAGTTTAAAACTACACGTCTCGCTCCTTTGCACATTATTCTACAAGAGGGAGTCAGTCGCAGAGATATTTATGTGTGAACTGTCATGTCAAATGTCTCGTTCCATGTCGAAACAGTGTCAGTCCTGGACTCTAGCCTGTTTGAAAACAATGTTGTCAACCTTTGTTGCTTGGACTGAGCCTCTTCTGGAAAGAAGCGATATTTATCAAGTGAGGCAACGAGAGTATTCTTAGCACTTGCAAAAGTAGCCTGGCAGGATATCGAGAATTTAGAAACGAGAATTCTACAGCTGGAGAAGTATACTGTATATCACTCAGTCGACACCAAGAGGCCTGTTGACGAAGGTAGCCAGACTCTAATGAAGTGTGTGCTTGCCGGACTGAGTGGTTTAGACATTCAGAGTGCATCCTGGAGATAGTGGGTTCGAATCCCACTGTCGGCAGCGCAGAAGATGGTTTTCCGTGGTTTCCCATTTTCACACCAGGAAAATGCTGGGGCTGTACATTAATTAAGGCCATGGCCGCATCCTTCCATCTCCTAGGCCTTTCCTATCTTATCGTCACCGTAAGATCTATCTGTGTCAGTGCGACGTAGAGCCACTAGCAAAAAAAAAAAAAAAACAGTAGAGCGTCGGCCTTCTGAGCCCAAGCTGGCAGGTTCGATTCCAGCTGTGTCCAGTGATATTTACCAGGAAGTAAAAGAATTCCTATGAGACAGAATTTCGATACCTCGACGTCTCCGAAAATCGTAAACGTAGTTGCTGGGTCGTAAAATCAGTTACACTATTATTAACTTAACGCCGAAGACTCATCTTCCCGTCCAGTTGGCCTGGGTTAGATTCCCATTTCTGCTACGAATTTTAGTCTGGGTTGTGGCTGAATGTGGACCCTCTCTGACTTAAGTGAAATAGTGACAAAATAATTGATTAAAACACTACACCCGGTCACCCTAATGATACATTTCCTTACTAATACTCAAGATTAGGGTTGATCCTAAGGACCAGTAATTAGAAATACATCGCACACATATTCTGTTCAGATATAAATTATATTTGGCACGCTTGACAAGAATTAAGTATGTAGAGCTGTTACCCACGACGTTGTAAGCCTCTTATTGGTAAGTTTTTCCCAACGTTTTAAAGACTGTGGATTTAAAGATACGTCGGATTACTGGGAGACACGGTTCTCTTGAGTTTAAGCACTCTTAAATGTGATTATCTGCTACCTCCGGAGGCCCTGGTTCGATTCCCGGCTCCGGCACGAAATTTGAAACGTGGTACGAGGACTGGAACGGGATCCACTCAGTGTCGGAAGGTCAACTGAGTACAGGAGGTCCGATTCAAACCTCAGCCATCCCCGAAGTGGTTTTCCACTTTTCCTCCAGGCAAATGCCTGTATGGTACCTAACATAAGGCCACGGCCACTTTCTTCCCTCTTCCTTGTCTATCCCTTCCAATCTTTCCATCCCTCCCCAACAAGGCCCCTGTTCAGCATAGCAGGTGAGGCTGTCTGGACGAGGTACTGGTCCTCCACCCCATTTTATCCTCGACTAAAAAGTATCACTCCCCAGGACACTGCCATTAAGATGGTAGAGGTAGAATCCCTCACCGAGTCTGAAGGAAAAGCCAACCCTGGAGGGTAAACTGATTAAGAAAGAAAAGAAACAAATATCAACGGACTTAATTGCGGCCAGTATCCAGTATTCGGGAGATAGTAGGTTCGAACCCCACTATCGGCAGCCCTGAAAATGGTTTTCCGTGGTTTCCCATTTTCACACCAGGCAAATGCTGGGGCTGTACCTTAATTAAGGCCACGGCCGCTTCCTTCCCACTCCTAGCCATTTCCTGTCCCATCGTCGCCATGAGACCTATCTGTGTCGGTGCGACGTAGAGCAACTAGCAAAAAAATATCAACTGACTGCGTCGCGATTCAATCCTCTAAACTTGAAACATAAGAGACGAGCTTCTAACCAATTAGCCAGTCAAATAATAATAATAATAATAATAATAATAATAATAATAATAATAATAATAATAATAATAATAATAATAATAATTTCGTGTAGCTATAACGAGCCTTGCGACGAGATTTGCATGAATACTGGTGATAGCGTAAACATTCTGTACCCAAGCTAAAGGAATTCGCCGTTTTAAGAATTAAATCCTGTGACCCGGCCGTAAATCGAACCCGGTGCCCCATGGACCGAAGGTCAAGACTCTGACTACTCAGCCATGAAGTCGGACCAAATAAGAGTAGGAAAATGGAAATAAGGAAAAAAGAATAATATACTGGGAAAAAGAATAAGGAAAATAAAATAAGAATTAAAGAATGAGAATAAGGGAACGTAAAATTATAAGAAGAAAAGAAGAATAAGAGAATGGGAGAATAAAGAAGCGAGAATAATACAAAAAGAAAACAAGAATAAGAGAATAGTAAGTGTAAAGCAAAGGAAGCTTTTTACGTGACTGTTGGTATTGTGATCATAGCCACTTGTCATCCAGTTTTATGTGGAAGCCGAACCCCATGGACGTGGCTGCATTTCAAAATTCGTTCGTGTATTGGCCGGTATTCGAACCGCGGCCTTGGTGAGGAGCCAATGACAATAACACTCGGCTCCCATGCCTGGCCCTATAGAACAAAAATAAAAGCCTCTTTCATTCCGTCAATACTGTAAATAATAGGATTGTATTTTGTTTTCCAGTCCATCCTTGTTTATTTCGTGCACCTTTGGAATCAGATGACGAACTCCTAAGATAAGGAGCTTCATACCAGCTACTCACCAGTCCGAAGAGTCCGACTGTCCTCACAGCGATGTAAATGTCCATGTCTCGTGTGTGGATCACGCACACACTCGTATCCGACTGATGATGAATACACTCTGGGCTAGCCTTGGGTAACAACGTCACGGCTTTTATCGGCCGAGTCACAAACACGTCGCAAAGTTACTGTAAACTATGGCGATACCATGTCTGTGGAATTCAAAACTACTTCCCTGACTCGTGTTAACTACTCGTCGTACCAGGAACTGAACTATCAACTTTACATCACTAATGAAAAAAAAAAAAAAAATCGTTCAACGTAGAGGTCTGCATAGCAAATACTCCGACCAAAATGGAGCTTGAAAACTCTAAATGAATTAACGAACAACGTGAACTTTGAACTAGATCTAGAGTCTGAACTTTTAAAAGATAACATTAAAAAAATGCTATTTGTTCGGGGCGTCGACCTAGAAAGATCTTCTGCCCCTATGTGCACCATAAGTTAGGAACCTGCGTGTATTTGGAAATTGCGGAAGTGTAAAGTGTTGAATGTGAGGAAAGGAACGTTAAGGACGACACAAACACCCAGTCCCCAGGCCAGGGATATTAAGCATTTACAATTAAAACCCCCCTGACCCGGCCAGGAATCGAACCCGGGGCCGCCGGGTGACAGGCGGACGAGAGTCTGAACTTAGTATTCAGTAAGATGTCAACAGTGAGTTCAGGAAGCCAAGTAGGAGATGTCGAACGTATGGTTAGTTACAGCTTCACTGGCCCTGAATGGGACGTATATATTGGTAAAACTTTCAGGAGATAAAACTTTTTTTTTTTTTTGCTAGTTGTTTTACGTCGCACCGACACAGATGGGTCTTTTGGCGACGATGGGACGGGAAAGGGCTAGGAGTGGGAAGGAAGCGGCCGTGGTCTTAATTAAGGTACAGCCCCAGCATTTGCCTGGTGTGAAAATGGGAAACCACGGAAAACCATTTTCATTGCTGCCGACAGTGGGGTTCGAACCTACTATCTCCCGAATACTGGATACTGGCCGCACTTGAGTGACTTCAGCTATCGAGCTCGGTTGGAGATAAAACTAGGGCGTATGACCTCTTATCTCGTTGTAAGTTCATCATTCAAGGTCTGTTTGGGAACCACCCAGAGTCCAGCTTGAAGAAAACGAGAAGAAAAAATGGGGAGTTGTTTTTAGTTATTGTAACTTCAAGTTTCCTTGGTTGATCCACGAGTATTTATAATTGATTGAATGATTGATTCGTTCATGTGACGAAAAAGTAGGATGTGTCAGTATGGATGAATGGGAGGAATGTCTGAATGCTGAAGAGCTACTTTGGACACTGAGCAGAAAAGTGACTCTAAGGAGGGATTGTTATTCCACAATGTACAAGGCTTGCTCAAAAATGTAACCGAAGTTTGAAAATAACACCTTGAAGTTCTTATCTGCAGCCTAGTCAGCTTTGCTTCCTATGAAATACACCCTTCGTCTATTAACGCTCCCTAAATGCTGTTTTCGCTTACGGAACCAGTCCTAGTATCGCACGCAGTTCGACCTGCGATTTCAGTTTCTGATCTTCCTGATATTGGTTTTACGCCGCACCGACTCAGACAGGTCTCATTTCAACCATGGGATAGGACAGGACTAGGACTCTGAAGAAAGTGACCGTGGCCTTAATTAAGATACAGCCGTGGTATTTGCCTGGCGTGAAAGTGGGAAATCACGGAAAACGATCTTCACGGCTATCGACAATGAGGTTCGAACCACTATCTCCTGAATTAAAGTTAACCACTAAACGCCTCCAATCGCTTAGCCAACTCACACGGTCGATTACAGTTTGATCTCTTCAATTCTTAAAATCGTCGTGCATTCAGGGGAATAGAAAGAAATCAGTCGGGGCTAGGTAAGGTACGTAGGGAGGATAGAGAAGCACTGCGGTCGTATTCGTCAAAACTTCACGAATCCTCGGCGATGCGTGAGCAGGCGCTTTATTTTTGTTTATTATTGTTTGTCCACACATCTGATCTTTTCTCTCAAATGTCTCAAGACTTCGAAATAATACAAGGGGTTCAACGTTTGAACATTCCTGGCGCTTTCTGCGGTCTCGGAGATTATGTTTCACTTTTCCCGCACTCTGATGGGGTCGTGGACTTCGCTCTGTTTTACGTCAGGATGCCCTTCCTAATGCCAATCTTATTTGAAATGTTGCATTCACTATTGATTGTTTGTATGGTGGTTGGTAGTGTAGTGTGTGACCGAGATCGATAGCTGCAGTCGCTTAAGCGCGGACAGTATCCAGTATTCGTGAGATAGTAGGTTCGAGCCCCATTGTCGGCAGTCCTGAAGAAGGTTTCCGTGGTTTCACATTTTCACACCAGAAAATACTGGGGCTGTACCTTAATTAAGGTCACGCCCGCTTCCTTCCCACTCCTAGCCCATTCCTGTCCCATCGTTGCCATAAGACCTACCTGTGTCGGTGCGACGTAAAGCAACTTATAGACAAAAAATTTCAAATTGTTGTATAAATATGAAGAGAAGAGTACTGAGACAGACACAAAGACGCACTCCCCGAGGCAAAGAAATTAACCAGACGCTATTAAAAATCCTGACCCGACCAGGATTCGAACTCGGGGCCCTCTGATTCGAAAGTCTCAATGCTGTCCATTGAACCAAGGAGCCGGAATAATAATAATAATAATAATAATAATAATAATAATAATAATAATAATAATAATAATAATAATAATTGTTACCGTGTTTTTGTGGTAGTTATGCGTGAAAGAAGGTGCGGGGTGGTGAACAGGTCTCAAGCTACGAAAGTAAAATTAATTTAAAATTTAACAAGGTTATATTTTCTTTTCAAAAGAAATAACAAGCATGGCAGGTACAGAGTAGCAAGTCAAAAAGGTAGTTAGAATATTTACAGGATTTGGGCTTCGCGCCCTGACTTTACAATGCTTGGGCAATCAGCTCAACCTTACTTCAAAATAAGTATTAACAGAGGGGCAGAAAACCCCATTCATGCTCAGGAGCACTTGCTCCAAATTACACCGAAAAAACTCCACGAGGCATACAACACTCAATTTTCGAAAAAGAGCCACTCGCTCTCAACTTTAAGCCTCTCAAAGGCCACACCAAACTCCACCTTCAAGTTGTCCTCTCTGGACATAGACACAGGGGTAAAATACCCAACCTACTGAGGTCTATTAGATAAAAAAAAGGGGGTAATTACATGACCTCTAAAATAACAATTTGAGAGGAGGCGATCTGCACTCCTAATGTATTTGTTTCAAAACCTAATTTGGCTCTAGGCCACTGATGCAAGGGCTAATCCCATACTACGGAGGTGACTTTAGAAAAGAAACAAATTTACATAATGTTAAAGAAGAATAGGTTGAGAAAATAAGTTCACCTCAAAACAATATGAGTGGGAGCTCGAGAGGGTTAAGCACTCTCTATCCCAATATGTAGTTTAAAAGATAGAATAAATACAAGTTTCTTTACATTTTAAGGAAGGTTACATAATGGAAAAAGTTCGGACCCGCCCCGAGAGTTAAACTGCTGAGCAAGCAAGAAAAGAAGTAATTAATCGGCCATTACCTGGTTGTTGACCGCTGCCGGAGAAAGAGGCGCTTCCCGCCCCCTGCTATGTACTTTACACACTGAAAGATGGAACAGAAGTGGCCCGGAGACCCTAAAATCAGCAGTTTATATACTCTCGCGGAAGGTTCGAGGCGTTAGGGGAATGAGAACACCCTCCCACAAGCACTTTATTGGGTAGGATACAGCAACATGTTCAAGTTGGGGGAAGATACATCCGATTGGTCAGAAATTAATAAAAGAAATTCGGGATTGGCTAAATACAAAACAAGGGGAAAGAGAGGGGTATACAGCCAACTTAAACAATAACAGAAAGAAATTTAACAAGAAACAAACTTTTGAAATAAAAATTTCTCCAAAAAATAGTTCTTTCACTCCGCACTAGGGTGCACTATTGTTGATCTTCAGTAGTGTCCTCTAGAAGAGAAAGTTCACACTTCTTACTACAAGCAAAACAAAAATACGTCGAAAATGACACAGTTCAAAAACTCTAAAATTTCCAGGTAGTGACATCTTCTGAGAAACTTGAAAATTAATACCGTCAATAAAGTTCAGACTTCCTCCAGCAGAGGAGTTTCAACTGGCGCACATTTTAAATTACGGGCGTGGAGGTGTACCGCCCGGTACAATAATAATAATAATAATAATAATAATAATAATAATAATAATAATAATAATAATAATAATAATAATAATAATAATAATAATAATAATAAACAACTCGTGTCCTCGTATTCCTCGAAGTGGTGTAGCTCTTTTCTAGGTACTCCCCTAATAGAAGTGAGCAACATACACCGTTTTAACCAAATACCATCCCTCCTGCCAACGTTTCGGGTTGATTTGACACCATTTAAGCTAATTTCGATGTTCCACTTTTATTCCACCAGATGGCAGAGAAACCGGAACTCTGTTGAGTGATTTATTTCTGTCATGGGTAAACACCGAATGTGTCACCAGAAATCTTTCACATGATGAAATCGTACTACATGGAGTGTTGAATGATCACTCGGCCGTCTTCAAAAGTCTGACTACCCCTGATGGGTTTGAACCATCAGTCTTGGGATCCAAAGGCCAACACTTTACCATTGATCCACAGAGGAGATATGTTATTATTATTATTATTATTATTATTATTATTATTATTATTATTATTATTATTATTCGTTTATGGCCATTTGAGGCCACGTTAAGCGACTATCACACAGTACTGGAAACCTTCTTTCCAGGCCAAAGTCTTTGCATTATTTCTCTGGCATCCTGCCTTCTTTCATCTGCCCATTCCTTAAATTATTCAGTTTCTGTTTGTCATGGAAACCTATGAAGCTGTCGATCACTGATTAATACTATGTTCGGTTTAAGATGTCTTTCCGATTTAATCCAGACTGCTCAAGATCCTTTCTTACCTCCCAGAACCATTTGTCGAAAACTTTAAGTCTACTATCAAGTGTTTTAAAAATCGGTTTTGTCGTCCATTATAAATATACGTCCGTAAAATTTCAGCCTTATTTTCTTCATTTATTTAATTAATATTTCGATTTCCTGGTATAATCCCCCCTTCCTCGTAACCTATACTGGCCATCCACGGTTTTTGGACACATTATCTTGCGGAGGATCTTTCTCTCAAGTTTCTCGACTTTTCGTGATCCCGACATTCCTGTCATTCGGAGGCATTCACGATCATACAGACACTCTGTTTTAATCACTGTGTTGTAGTGGCTTAGTTTAACTCGCCTTGTGATGGCTTTCCTCTTGTACAAGGCATGTGTCCTGCGAAAAGCAGCGGCCATCTTCCTCTCGCTAGTTTTCAGCTGGACTATTTCTCCGAGGTACTTGAAGCTGACATCTTACCATGCTCTGTCTTCAAATAATGAGGGACTGTTTATTTGTTGGTCATATATTTGTTTTGTTGTTTGTTTTCTTTCTTTTCTTTGAAAGAAAATTTGGAGTCCTGTTTTATCTCCTTCCTGCTTTAGTATATTTATCTACTCTGTAGCTGTGTCTGCAAATGCAAGGCAGTTGATCTTGATGTCATGTTTTGATCCTCCAGTATATACTTGGTTGAGTAGTCCTTTCTTGTTCAGTTCTTTTTGCCATTCTCGGATGATCCTCTCCAAAACATAGTTGAAGAGAACCGGAGATAGCCGATCACCCTGTCTGACCCCCGTTTTGATTTCAAACTCCCTCGAGAGCTCCCCATGAATTTTACTTTTGAACGGGTGTCCGTTAATGTTTGATCAAAACAGACTTTCAACGTATTAGGTCGTGTTACGTACATGTAGTACGTGTTGAAGAGATGTTAAGTACAGAACAAAAATTGCCAGCCGGACACCAGTGGGATCCGAACTCACAACCTCCCGCTTTCGCGTCGGTTGCTCTACCGATTGAGCTATGGTGGCCTAGGCCATTTTTGTTCTGTTTGAAAGGATCTGAGCTACAGGTCTGGCACTGCTGCTAGCACACTGTAGAGTGCGTTTAAGTCGCCCGTTGTGGGGCATGTCAATGAAGATTGAATTTTCCCGACCGCATTGTGATCGAAACAGACTTTCAACGTATTAGGGTGTTACGTACATGTAGTACGTGTTGAAGTGATGTTAAGTGCAGAACAAAAATGGCCAGCCGGACACCAGTGGGATCCGAACCCACAACCTCCCGATTTCGCGTCTGTTGACATGCCCCACAACGGGCGACTTAAACGCACTCTACAGTGTGCTAGCAGCAGTGCCAGACCTGTAGGTCAGATCCTTTCAAACAGAACAACGATGGGCTAGGCCACCATAGCTCAATTGGTAGAGCAACCGACGCGAAATCGGGAGGTTGTGGGTTCGGATCCCACTGGTGTCCGGCTGGCCATTTTTTGTTCTGTACTTAACATCTCTTCAACACGACTTAATAGGTTGAAAGTCTGTTTCGATCACAATGCGGTCGTGAAAATTCAATATGTCCGTTAATGTTTGCTTAATAATTTCAATTGTTTTGGCGACTACCCCGTATTCTACCAGTATGTCGAACTGAACTTCCCTGTCAACCTAATCATATGCTTTTTTGAAGTCTACAAAGACTACTATCCAATCTTTAGAGATGTAGTTTTCCCGTACTCTTTACAGGCTCCAGATCTGCACTACACATGATCTTCCTTTTCTGAAGCCCGCTTGATATTCTCCAAACTGATCCCGGGGCCGTATCTTTATTAAGGCCACGGCTGCTTCCCTCCCAACCCTAGCCCATTCTTATCCCATCGTCGCCAAAAGACCTATCTGTGTCGGTGCGACGTAAAGCAAATTGTAAAAAAAAAAAAAAAAAAAAAAGATTTACTCCACTAGCCTCGTCAGCAGTGCTTTTGGTAGTGCCTTCGACGTTACGGGGACAATGGAAATGCCACGATAGTTCTTAGGATCCGTTCTATCACCTCTCTTATGTAAAATTATGAATCAGAGCAGTTTTCCAATCCACAGGAATTATTTCAGATTTCCAGATCTTTTCCATTTCTTGCCTTAACGTTTTAATTGTGATTTCTCCACCACTTTTCAGCATCTCTGCTGCGACCGAGTCTTCATTTGCGGCTTTGTTATTTTTCAATTCCGCAACTGTTTTGTGAAATTATTTTTTGTCTGGTGGGACTGAATTTTTGTTCCTTTGTTTGCTGATGCTCGGTAAAAATATTATTCATGCAAAATGTTTGTACATCTGCGTACTCTTGATAAAACTAGATCCATAGACTTAAAGAAAATTTCCCGTCTAAAATAATACTCTGAAGATTTATAGAATGTAATGTCGATAGACAGAAATGTGCGCCATGAATATTGCGAATATGGCACGATCAATTTTCTGAAAAAAAAACCCCTCACATTTTTCTTTTAAAAATACAAAAATTGTGGATATGAGTGGTTCGTTATATTTTTCATGAAGACTAACGGGGACTTGTATGTATCAAAAAGAAGGTTCCTAGAAGGAAACCAGAATTTAATTTCATCGACTGCAAATGTTTTTAACTTATATGTAATGCCAGTGTCAGCTGCTAAAACGTTGTTGTTTCCTGAATATCGTTGTGAAAGACAGACAGAATAGGGATTAAGTATCTCACTCCCCTCCAACTCTTTTTCCACTCACTCGCGCTCTCTTTCCTTCAGGGCTCACTCTGATCCCTGAGAGCCCAAGCCTGCCCTCTTGAAATGGCCTGAAGTGATCTACCCTTATCTTTAACGCTTGCACCGTATGTAGTGGTGGTGGTGGTGAGGAAGTACAACTGGGTAGTCATCCTCTAGTAATACTAATCAGAGGAATAAAATTGAAGGTGTCCGACATTAAAAAAATGAAGATATCGGTCAAAGAGAGACAAGGGCCACGAAGGGCATGAACATGAAAGACTCCCTAGGCCTCGGCACCTAATACCGTCAGAGTCGGGAAAGAACAAGTGTTGACCAAGGGAGGTCCAATACGATAGATGCAAGTAAGTGGAAGATGGAAGGACTCAGCTAAGGGCCCCGTGGTCACCGACCCACACTCCCTGGGGCTGCACTGTATGTATTCTACATTTGAGCTTACCATAACTGGCCGAAATGACAACACATTAGAAGATCTGCAGCTCGTTAGCTGAGGTCGTAGATCACTGACAATCCAATTGAAAAAAGGTGTAGTGAAATAAATTCAATGATATGTTCTGTATAGACTTCTTTACTGCCCAGGAGCACTTCACCCTGTTAAGCTAATAACTCATGATTCTAAGATACACTTCCGTTCCTTATAAAATGTGTTCTTCTTCACCCCGACTGTGATACAAGGCTCACTGTCTTTCCAGCCACAATAACAACAGCAGTTACGTGCTATGGCCTGGTAATTTATATTACACTGGCCCGCCCACTGTCTTCCTTGTATTATGTTTTCTGTTCTATAATCCGCTTCGCCAAATGCATTAAGCTTCTTTCTTCTCTTTCCCCTTTGTGTATAACTTGTGTGAGTGTGTTTTAACGTTGAGAGCGAGTTTTGTGGAGGAGGAAGTTTGAAAAGAGTTTCTGTGCTCTAAGAGACAGACGGCTCCTTCATTTTTCCCCAAGATTGAGTCCAGTCGGCCGTTTCAGCTCTAATCGACAAAGAAAAGCTCTTTTCTTAGCGCTCGGTAGTGACCGGTCCGAGTCTGACGGCTTGGCTTTTACTGCAAATGGAGGAGACTGATCCATTACTAGCCGTCTTTTGTTGCTAATAGTTTGATACTATTAAGGCCTTCTTGGGCTTGCGCGTTACCCGGTACCCTTAATTGAGGGAGGTAATGGACGACGGTCACACGCGGGTGAAACCACTTCCACCAGATTGAGACACGCCCCTTCTCGTTCGCGATAAACTAACTGTAAGACCCTTTTATCTGTCCAGAATAGCTCTAGACAGAACCAGAGGCACATGAATAGTGAACGCTGATAAACTGTAAGGCACAGGGTTGCATCCTAAAACTAGATAGAATGGTTCGTTTGGTTGGGTCTCTACGTTGCGTATACACGTATATAATTTATAACTGGAATTAGTATATCATAATCTTTTCCAGTACAGTCCGGCTGCATGGCTAAATGGTTAGCGTGCTGGCCTTTGGTCGCAGGGGTCCCGGGTTCGATTCCCGTCAGGGTCGGGAATCTTAACCTTAATTGGTTAATTCTGTGGCTTGGTTCTAAAAGGGCCAATGTCAAAAAACCTGTTTTTGGGCTATGAGTATTTGAAGTTTTGCTTATAGTTTTCCAACTACTTTTTTCAACAACTAACTTTAAATAACTTTATACTTTCTTTGTGGAAGTCACCTGATTAAATGCTAATTTTTTCTATCGTATTCTTTAAAAATTGCCACGTCTCTAATTTTTATTGGTAATCTAACATCATTGGCAAGGGCTTATTTAATTAAACGTTAACTGTTCGTTTAGTACTTAACAGAGACATTGGTCCTTTTAACATGTTGCAAGCCAGGATAAAACGCGTTTGTATCTGTTAATATCTCAATTTCGATAAAAAATGACATTGGCCCTTTTAGAACCAAGCCACAGAATTTTGCTGGCACGTGGGTTGGGTGTATGTGTCGTCTTCATCATCATTTTATCCTCATCACGACGTGCAGGTCGCCTACGGGTGTCAAATCAAAAAGACCTGCATCTGGCGAGCCGAACTTGTCCTCGGACACTCCCGGCACTAAAAGCCATACGCCATTTCCATATCATTTTCCAGTACAAAGCAGGCAAAGCCATCTCCCTGCAGGCCATGAAGAGCCCTGGAGGAGTGGAAGGTAAAGGCTTCAACTTTTCGTAACCTCGGCACTAAGTATGATACACTGGTTAGCCCTTTGTCCGGTCGCCTTCGTTCCCACGAAGCAACCTGGTACTCACTTCTGGTGCAGACTGAGTGAATCTCAGGGCCATGTCCCGCGCCAGAAGTGGGAATCTCGTTTGTTGAATTTGTCGACTCCCTGATGGGGAATCGAACCCACGTCCTTTACCGCCTCTGCTCAGCCTCTTAGTAGATATAAAAGATGTAGAGGGGACAGGACGCAGCCCTGTAGCAGGTCTGTACTTATAGCTATTTTAACCCCCACTGTTTGGTTCTACTAGAGCCTAGTAGGTCACCAGCATCAGCAGCAGTAGTTTATAAAATCTCAGCAAGTTTTGCTTGAGATAGACAATTGAAAGCTTTTCGATAGTTGACGAAGTACGCGTACACGTCGACAATCATATCCAGGCATCTCTGAGTCGTCCGGCTCCATGGCTAAATGGTTAGCCTGCTGGCCTTTGGTCACAGGGGTCCCGGGTTCGATTCCAGGTAGGGACGGGAATTTTAACCAACATTGGTTCATTTCGCTGGCACGGGGGCTGGGTGTATGTGTTGTCCTCATCATCATTTCATTCTCATCACGACGCGCAGGTCGCCTACGGGAATCTAATCAAAAGACCTGCACCCGGCGAGCCGAACATGTCTTCGGACACTCCCGGCACTAAAAGCCACACGCCATTTCATTTCATTTCATTTATACCGCCTCTGCTAGGCAGCCCCTATTTCCAGTACGGTTCGTAGGATTTATATTCTTCCAGCGGGCAGCGATTTGCACTCTGGCACAGCAAATACGGCTAGTTCGTCCGGAAGGAACAAAGTTACCTCATTTCCTCGAAAAGAAAAATGTCTCCGCCAATTCGATTACGCCATTATTCTTCATATGACACGAAGAGCATTCCTGACTCTTTGTCGGTATAATTTAGATGCACCCTTCCATCATCATCATCATCATCATCATCTATTTACCCTCCAGGTTCGGTTTTTCCCTCGGACTTAGCGAGGGATCTCACCTCTACCTCCTCAAGGGCAGTGTCCTGGGGCTTCAGACTCTTGGTCGTGGGATACAACTGGGGAGAATGATCAGTACCTCGCCCAGGCGGCCTCACCTGCTGTGCTGAACAGGGGCCTTGCAGGGGATGGGGAAGATTGGAAGGGATAGACAAGGAAGAGGGAAGGAAGCGGCCGTGGCCTTAAGTTAGGTACCATCCCGGCATTTGCCTGGAGGAGAAGTGGGAAACCACGGAAAACCACTTCGAGGATGGCTGAGGTGGGAATCGAACCCACCTCTACTCAGTTGACCTCCCGAGGCTGAGTGGACCCCGTTCCAGCCCTCGTACCACTTTTCAAATTTCGTGGCAGAGCCGGGAATCGAACCCCGGGCCTCCGGGAGTGGCAGCTAATCACGCTAACCACTACACCACAGAGGCGGACTGCACCCTTCCAATTTTAGTTTTAAGATGACCAAAGACAAATTTTCTATTTTAAAGAGTCGCTAGCCCCAAGCATGTGTCTGTCAGAATGTACCTCCATTAAAGTCTTTTAGCACAAATAATAATAGTAATAATGCCCGGCTCCATGGCTAAATGGATAGCGTGCTGGCCTTTGGTCACAGGAGTCCCGGGTTCGATTCCCGGCAGGGTTGGGAATCTTAACCATAATTGGTTAATTTCGCTGGCACGGGGGCTGGGTGTATGTGTCATCATCATCATTTCATTCTCATCACGACGTGCAGGTCGCCTACGGCTGTCAAATCAAAAGACCTGCATCTGGCGAGCCGAACTTGTCCTGGGACACTCCCGGCACTAAAAGCCATACGCCATTTCATTTCAATAATAATATAACAATAATAATAAGAAGAAGAATATAACGAGTGAGTTGGCCATACGGTTACGGGCGCGCAGCTGTGAGCTTGCATTCGGGAGACAGTGGTTTCGAACCCCACTGTCGGCAGCCCTGAAGATGGTTTCCCGTGGTTTCCTCATTTTCAAACCCGGCAAATGCTCTGGATGTACCTTAATTAAGGCCACGGCCGCTTCCTTCCAACTTCTAGCCCTTTCATATCCTATCGTCGTCATAAGACCTATCTGTGTTGGTTTTACGTAAAGCCAATTGTAAAATAATAATAATAATAATAATAATAATAATAATAATAATAATAATAATAATAAACTGTTATAATTATTTCCTTGTTAACATATTCAGGCTCTTTAAGCTCTTTTAGTCGTGAGATGACCAGCTTTTTACCCTCGTGTGACAGTAGACTCGTCAGTTCGATTACTCCTCTTTTCCAAGTTGTTGATGGCTAGTACGGCATTGCGACAACACCGCAAACCTTTACAGGACAATGTTATGACAGTGCTCTAGGGGAGAAAGCCAATTTACCTCCACTTGTAGTTTATAAATGCCTGCCTTTTCTTATTTTAAAAAGTGAGATCATGGAAGGGAACCATCATTTAATTACTCAAGCAAACTCATATTTCTTTCGTTGTAATTATATTATGCTTTCTTCTTATTACTTTACAACAGTTTCCTCTCATTACATTACATTTCTATCTTCAAACATGATTTTCAATAATTTTTTTTTATATGAGAGTGATGTGTAAGATCATATGTGTGAGCTGTGGTATTTTAAGTTACACCTTTACTGTACCGGAAGTTGAACCAAGGTTGAAAATCGCTAACATGGAGTGTCGAATGGACTTTTGCTATTGTCTTAACCACAGTCATCTTAATATCGAAGCCTGCTACCAAGAACTGTGACGTCACACGGCTAGTACTAAATCTATGTTGTCTCATGCATTTAATTCCTATACTACTACACGACATATTTTTATCATAATATGACAAAGGAATGCAATAATAATCTGATTAACACACAAAACTGAAGAAACCCTATGAAAAAGAATCACATACAAATACACAAATGCACGCAGGGTATATTATATATTGTAAAATGTTCGAATTAAAGCTACTCACCTAGACTGAATACCGGGCGAGTTGTCCGTGCAGTTAGGGAAGCGCAGCTGTGAGCTTGCATCCGGGAGATAGTTCGAACACCACTGTCGGTAGCTCTGAAGAAGGTTTTCCGTGGTTTCCCATTTTCACACCAGGCAAATGCTTTGGTTGTACCTTAATTAAGGCCATGGTCGCCTCCTTCCCACTCCAAGCCCTTTCCTATCCCATCGTCGCCATAAAACCTGTCTGTGTTGGTGCGACATAAAGCCACTAGCCTAGACTGAACGATAGTTGTCTTTCAAAATAATGCCATTGTTTCACGCTTTTTTGAGCACATGATGGTGTTACCAAGAATATTTCCTAAAATATGACAGATTTTGAACACAACACTCATTACTTGTATACCATCCACATAGTGTCAGGTTCTTCAAATTTCATTTTCAAAATATTTTAAAATCCCTGCTGTTTAAAACTACGTCTTTGATTCAGATATCAAGGTAGGAATTAACGTATAGCCCTCCACAGCAATCTGAAAATCTATATATATAAAATAAGAGTTTTGTCTGTACATTGCTCAGAATTTGAAAAGAATGGTATTTCTGTATCGGTCACGTCCATAGTAACAAGAAAATGTGCTTTTTACTTTTCCGTAATGTCTGTCTGTCTGTCTGTCTGTCTGTCTGTCTGTCTGTCTGTCTGTCTGTCTGTCTGTCTGTCTGTCTGTCTGTCTGTCTGTCTGTCTGTCTGTCTGTCTGTACACGCATCACGAGAAAACGGCTGAAGAGAATTTAATGAAAATCGGTATGTAAAGTCGGGGGATGAGCCGCTACAATATAGGCTATAAATAATTTTATTCACTCTGAGTGAAATGGTAGTTTAGGGGAAGGCCTTAAATTGAATTATCGAATATTTATATTATTAGCAGTCCTATCGATAAATACTATATAACTAAATATATATAGAATTCAATTTCCAATCATTTATGGCTTATATATTTTTACCGTACCGGCTCTGATAACAGATATTAATGAATTTGTATTTTTGTTGCTAAGTCCATATCAACGCCGAGCCACGAGAAAATGGGTCAACAGAATTTAATGAAAACTGCTATATAGAGTCGGGGAATAAGAAACTACAGTCTAAGCTGTAAATAATGTTATTTTCCCGAGATGAAATGGTAGTTAAGGGGAAGGCGCTTAAAATTTAATTTTTAAATACCGGTACCTATGTTATTGGTGCTATCGAAAAGTACGGTACTACATAACAAAAGTTATAGACAATACAATTTCCGATCATTTATGTTTCATTCAGTTTTACTGTACCGACTATGATAAGAGTGGTATTTCAGAAGGCCTACAATATCCAAAGCGCATAACACTGATCAACAATAACTTTACATTGACCATTGTTAGTTGTGATGTTCTTCGTGCCGCTCAACTCCGATAGATGCGATTACTACTGCGTACCGAGTATAACAGTCTGACTGAGCATTGGCGGGAAATAGCTAGGGAGTTGGAAAACTTTCTTCTTTAGCATGCCACTCCTCTGGTTCATACATTTTCTGATACTGCAGATACGTAACACACTGGTTCATCATGGCATTCGAGCTATTCAATCCCTACTTTGAGGCACTGATTGGAATGATTAGTGTGCATATTTAATGGAATAATGACAGAGGAGTGTTCATGGCAGTCTGCGACCTGGTTGTTCCAGCTCTGGAACTTTGGACTGTTGGATCGGCACCGTAGTACTGTTCGTTGAAAGTGAGAAAGTGTGCGGTTTTTCGTTTGATCGAGTATTTTATATAATAACATTGCTTTCAATCGCTACATTCCTACTGACGTTTTTGTAATGACCTATGTTGAATTCAGTTAGGAAAACCACCAAGTCAGTCTTTCTGAGAATCCCGTAGCGAAGCACGGGTACATCAGCTAGTTAGTACATATAATGGAAACTAGGCGAATTGTTGCCTCTCATATGCAAGTATTTTACACTAATTTGAGCACATGGTCTTGTTAATTATTTTTGAATGACTGTTGCCAAAATAATTCCCAAAATATGACAAATCTTGGACACAACACTCATTAACTGTATTCTTGTATAAAACATACACACTCACACACACTTGTCACGTAAATGACCAGGTTCATTTTCAAACGATTCAAAATAACATGACGAATTCCACTGTTTTAGATCATTTGTTTGAGAGTCCTTCGAATCTGCTTCACTCTTCATATTAGCACCTAATCTTCTTAATTAAGGACGGTGAGGTAATCTCAAAACACTTGAATTTCTCAATTACGGAGTTAAGTGGCCGTGCGGTTAGGGGCACACAGCTGTGAGCTTGAATTCGGGAGATTGTGGGTTCGAACCCCACTGCTTTTTCGTAATATCACTTGAAAACATCAACGAACATCTTTGATAATGTCAAAATAAAAACAACGTGCTACAAAAACAACATGAAAACAAGAATCATGTCACCATATCAAAACAATAAAACTGGAACGTCATCCCTGAGGTAGTGACAAGTGTAGAAGGTCTGATCTACCTCTCCGGTTTTTTTATATAAGCAGAAAAGGGGGAGACGGGCCACCTAGAAAATAATGCCTTCTCTCTGACCAAGAGATTCAGGCGGGTTAAAGCTGAAGTGAAGGATATTATGAGTTACTACTACTACTACTGGTACTAAATGTTTTCATTCCTCCCCTGAAGGGGGAGGCGGGCCTCCTAGTTGGCCATGTCTTAATAATATATCCTTTCTGTCATGTTATAGCTATTAATACCTGGCAATGAGCACAGAGTAACCCTTTTCTTAACAGTTTTTGTCCCCATTCTTCATTAAATACAGGACTAACACACATTATCATCTTACAGACCAAATTATAATATTACAATGTGTATATATTGGGTGTTATGTGCCCATCAATGACGGTTTAATTTTGTAATGGCAGCTGTAATACCATCTAGCGGAGTAGAGTGGCAGCGGAAGAAACAGAGCACTGCTCAACAGACAACGGTAGTCAGTCATCGTAGTGTTATTGCCGATAAAATAGTGCTGAGACTTACATGCACTAAAATTCCAAAATATGTATGCAATTACGCGATGTAAAATATCCAAATATGCACTTACATATGTACTAAAAATTTGAGTCTGCAGGTTTTCTGTTGTATGAAATACGTGAAGAAACAATTTACCAGCAACGTAACATGAAATATTCAATCCTTTAATCGTTATGACAAAAACATTATTGCTTACACGCAAACACATTATCCCTACGCTTTTTCACTTGATTTTCTTCTTCTTCTTCTTCTTCTTCTTCTTCTTCTTCTTCTACTACTACTACTACTACTACTACTACGACTACCGGTACCGCTTTTTCCACACCTTGTGGAGGCGCGGGTGCGAACTGTGTCGTACATGTTGATTTGGCCCTGTTTTGCGGACGGGTGCTCTTCCTGACGCCAATCCTATGTGGAGGAATGTAATCACTATTGTGTTGGTTGGCAGTGTGGTGTGTAGTCTGAATATGCGATTATTGCCACCCGTGGCAGAGCTACACAGTACTGATCGCCCCATATTTTTTACGTCGTACTAAAGCTGCAAGGATAATCATGTCAAATGTGTATAAGGGGAATACTGTCCACAAAATCTGCTTATGATGACTCACGTCCTTCTTGATGTTGCAGTTTGAATGGCCTGCAGTGCATATGGATATAAATCTATACGTTACGTACCATAATGGTTGATACGAAACACAGCGACATACGCCTAGAGTTTAAAATAGGAGAAAATGCGGAAAACAGTTTCAAAGATAATCGAAAATGGGATTCGAACCCATGCACGGTAAGTGTAGACCCATGACTACCTTGATCTAACTCTCGACCAGTCGTCCTTCAAACTTTATTGAGCCTAATATTTCGACCATCTTACGTCCAAATACTGCACTTTATTGCAATTGTTGAGAAACATTTTAATATAAAAGATTCAATCATGAACCGAGTGAGATGGCTACGCGGTTCCAGTGACGTAGGTGTTGGCTAGCATTCGGGAGATGGCCAGTTTGAATCCCACCGTTGGCAGCCGTGAAGATAGCTTTTCACCAAGCAAATGCTGGGGTTGTGCGTTAAGGCACAGCTTCTACATTCCCGATCCCTGCGTCTTCCCCATCCTTGCCTCACCGAAAAGTTTAGGTACATGGGTAAGTGTGACGTGAAATCATCAACAGTTATGTGAAAATTTGATCTGAAGGACAATAGGTTTCAGCCCCAGGATTGTATGTTTCAGACCCACGCTTGAAGAAAGAAGAATAATTTCATCTCTTCGAAGAATAAGGACATCCGACGGAGAAAAGTAAGGATCAAAACAGGTAATACATTTTTTTCCAAGTGTACGGGACAGACTAAAGTTGAAGTTTCCGATGACCGGGAAAATAACGACTTTATTAACAGACTATGGGAAATAAACTCATTTCTATCGATTTAAAAGAGAGTCCTTGATGTATATGTGAACAGATGATCAAACGGTTGATCGGATATATTCAGGCGTGGACAATATGAAACAGAAAGGTAATTATTAAAGAAAAAAAATGATAAATAAGTATGGAAGGTGAACATTTGACAAAGTTAAATGAATGATGTATTTTACGGAAGAATTTGTTTTCTACTTAAATTCGATTGATTTAGACGGTAGTAGATCAGATTATTAAATGTTACTGTATGTAAATAATAGGTTCAGACAGTTTCTAGTGTAACAATTGTCCGACTCGTTGGCTGAACGGTCAGCGTACTGGCCTTCGGTTCAGAGGGTCCCGGGTTCGATTCCCGGCTGGGTCGGGGATTTTAACCTTAATTGGTTAATTCCTACGGCACGGGGGCTGGGTGTATGTATTGTCTTATTCATCATTTCATCCTCATCACGACGCGCATGTCGCCTACGGACGTCAAATAGAAAGAACTGCACCTGGCGAGCCGAACCCGCCCTGGGATATCCCGGCACTAAAAGCCATACGACATTTCATTTATAGCGGAATTTGTAATGTTAATTAAAATATATGGAATCAATTATGTATGATAATTATGGAATTAACAAATCACCATAGAGTAATACAGTAATGATATCATCATCATATAAAAAACAGTCTTATCTCTGATTCCACTTCTTTACACATATCATTGATATATATAAGAAAACATAAAGGTCCAACAATACTGCTTTGAGGAATTCCCTTCTTAATTATTACAGGGTCAGATAAAGCTTCGCCTACTCTACTTCTCTGAGTTCTATTTTCTAGAAATATAGCCACCCATTCAGTAACTCTTTTTTCTAGTCCAATAGCTCTCATTTTTGCCAGTAGTCTTCCATGATCTACCCTATCAAATGCCTTAGATAGGCCAATCGCAATGCAGTCCATTTGGGCTCCTGAATCCAGGATATCTGCTATATCTTGCTGAAATCCTACAAGCTCAGCTTCAATGGAATAACCTTTCCTAAACCCAAACTGCCTTCTGTCAAACCTGGCCTGTAATTTTCAGCTTTATGTCTATCACCCTTCCCTTTATACACAGGGGCTACTATAGCAACTCTCCATTCATTTGGTATAGCTCCTTCAACCAAACAATAATCAAATAAGTATTTCAGATATGGTACTATATCCCAACCCATTGCCTTTAGTATATCCCCAGAAACCTTATCAATTCCAGCTGCTTTTCTAGTTTTCAACTTTTGTATCTTACTGTAAATGTCACTGTTATCGTAGGTAAATTTTAATACTTCTTAAGTATTACTCACCTCCCCTATCTGGACATTATCCTTGTAACCAACAATCTTTACATACTGCTGACTGAATACTTGTGCCTTTTGAAGATCCTCGCATACACACTCCCCTTGTTCATTAATGATTCCTGGAATGTTCTTATTTGAACCTGTTTCTGCCTTAAAGTACCTATACATACCCTTCCATTTTTCACTAAAATTTGTATGACCACCAATTATGCTTGCCATCATGTTATCCTTAGCTAACTTCTTTGCTAGGTTCAATTTCCTAGTAAGTTCCTTTAATTTCTCCTTACTTCCATAACCATTTCTAACTCTATTTCGTTCAAACCTGCACCTCCTTCTTAGTCCCTTTACTTCTCTGTTATAATATAGTGGATCTTTACCATTCCTTACCACCTTTAAAGGTACAAACCTATTTTCACATTCCTCAACAATTGCTTTAAACCCATCCCAGAGTCTGTTAACATTTTTATTTACCATTTTCTAGCGCTCATAGTTACTTTTTTTTTAAACTCCCTCATGCCTGTTTTATCAGCCGTATGGCACTGCCTAATAGTCCTAATTTTAATACCTTCCTTTCTTTCACATTTATTTTTAACTACGACAAAAACAGCTTCGTGATCGCTAATACCATCTATTATTTCAGTTTCTCTATAGAGCTCGTCTGGTTTTATCAGCACCACATCCAAAATATTCTTCCCTCTAATTAGTTCCATCACTTTCTGAATCAGGTGCCCTTCCCATATTAACTTATTTGTCATTTGTTGTTAATGCTTCCTGTCGTTCGCATTACCTTCCCAATTGACATTTGGTAAATTGAAATCACCTGCTTCTATCACATTCTTTTCCATATCATTTCCAACATAGCTGATTATCTTATTAAATAATTCTGAATCAATGTCGGTGCCACCCTTTCCCGGTCTGTATACTCCAAAGACATCAAGTTGCCTATCTTTAGAGATGAGCCTTACACTCAGAATTTCATGTTCATCCTTAACTTTTTCGTAGCTTACAAATTCTTATTTCACCAGAATGAATACTCCCCCTCCTACCATTCCTATCCTATCTCTACGATATACACTCCAGTTCCGTGAGAATATTTCTGCATCCATTATATCATTTCTCAGCCATGATTCAACTCCTATTACAATATCTGGTAAGTATATATCTATTAAACTACTTAATTCGATTCCTTTGTTTACAATACTTCTACAGTTGAGCACTAACATTTTTATGTCATCCCTACTTGATTTCCAGTTCCCTGTTCGCTTAACACCGCTCCCTAGGCCACCCCGTTTCCCTGAATGTACCTGCCTATGACCCTTCTAAACAAGTTTTCTAACATATGTACCACTGCGGTTTAAGTGAAGGCCATCTGAGCGCAGGTCCCTGTCTCCTACCCACCCATTAGGATCTAGAAATCTCACTCCCAGTTTCCCACATACCCACTCTATAGTCTCCTTTAAATCCCCAATCACCTTCCAGTCAGTATCCCTCCTACACAGTATCCCACTGATAACAGTCTCCACTTCCTTAAACATCACCCGTGCTGCATTTACCAGATCCCACACATCCCCAACTATGTTGGTACTTATACCTGCTTGCCTTACGTTGTTTTTTTTTTTTTTAATATTTGCTTTACGTCGCACCGACACAGATAGGTCTTATGGCGACGATGGGATAGGAAAGGCCTAGGAGTTGGAAGGAAGCGGCCGTGGCCTTAGTTAAGGTACAGCCCCAGCATTTGCCTGGTGTGAAAATGGGAAACCACGGAAAACCATTTTCAGGGCTGCCGATAGTGGGATTCGAACCTACTATCTCCCGGATGCAAGCTCACAGCCGCGCGCCTCTACGCGCACGGCCAACTCGCCCGGTCCTTACGTTGTTAGTACCAACGTGAAACACTACCACCTTCTCCTTTCCCTGTTCCTTCTCTTCTACTTTCCTCAACATCTGCATCAACCTAATTCCTGGATAGCACTCTACCCTGGTTCCCTTTCCTTTATCTATGCAAACAATATTTTGAAGTTTCATACAGAACATGTAGTATTATTCGTACTTCTGATGTAATGGAACATGTTGTGAATAAAGCAAAAGGTAATAAAATAAAAAGCTTCCTGGACTTTAGAAAGTTAGTACGATGGAAGGCGGTCCGACAGGAAGTATGATGAACTTGAAAGGCCCACAGCATCTAAGTGGAATTCATCCAAGATTCGTTAGTAGGGGCGAATTTTGTTGAAATGTTATATTTTTCCCCTTTGCATTAGAACGTTGCTTAGTAGTATAGAAACTCATTCTACGATTTAACGAAGGATAATTAATTGTTCTTATTTTGCATTATTTTGCAATTTTTGCCGATTTGAGCTCATCAGTCATTTTAAGAAGGTTTTATATCAATATGTACCATTTTAAAGAATTTTAAGATCATTTAAAACATTTTAATTCATACATTTATTCTGTGTTGTCAGATTAATAAAAATCCACAATAACAATATAAAAAATATAAAATTAATTATACTGTTTTCTTGTATATGGTCTTGTGTATACGAGATATGTGAACAGAATATAAAACTCTAGTAAAATTAGAACAAAGTATTTCCTAACGTGTCTCAAGCACAAGGAATGTGCCAGCCTTCGCAACCGCCCCTACAGTCAGACATTTAGCCCCGCGTACCTCAAGACCAAGAACAAGGTTTGAAAACAAGAGTTAACTTTCCGCTTCTATTAATGACATTTCTGAAGTCTTTAAAAGTAGTACTTTTCATATGTATGCTGATGACTTACAAGCTTACTTCCACTTCAGTCCCACTAACGCACCTTCTTGTATAATGCATTTCAACCATGATATCTCTCGATTGATCGAATGGAGCGCAAATCATAACCTCCAATTAAATGTGGCTAAGACCCAGCTTATTTGCATAGGTTACTCAAAACTCCTGAAAACTGTTGACCTCAAATCCCTCCCACCAATAAAAATTCTAGATTCAGATATCCATTATAGTGACACCGTTAACAATCTAGGACTCATTTTCGACAGAACCCTATCCTGGTCTGATCATACGTCAAATGTGATCAGAAAAGTTGTGTCATCCATGCATATTTTGAAACGTAACGTGTCATGTACACCACCTTTTATGCGGAAACTACTTGTTCAAAGTCTTATATTCCCCATAATTGACTATGGATCAGTCGTATACAACGACTTATCCGAAACTTTGAACATACAACTACAGAGGGTGCAAAACGCATGTGTTCGTTACGTGACAAATGCCAGGCGTGATGAACACATAACACCCTGTTACATTCAGCTGCAATGGTTGAAACTCCATGAACGACGGGAAATCTCAGTAGCCGTTGCTACGCACAAAATTCTCAAACTGAAGACCCCACCCTACCTATATAATGCATTTAAATCTATGGAGTCAGTACATAACAGAGATAATAGGTTTACAAAAACTACCCTTCAAATTCCCCTTCATTGTACCACTAAATTTAACAAATCTTTTGTTTGCACTGCATCCCGTATCTTCAATGTCTTTAACCTTCACAGTTTCGCAAATGACAGGAACTGCACCCAACTAAAGCAGTCCTTAACATCTATCTTCCTGGGGGAGTACGCAAGGGGCTGAGATCAGGTATTCTTGTGTCCAATAATAAGAAATATGTATATTTCTAAGAAAATTGTTTCTGTTTTTTATATTCCTGAGATTCTTGTAGCCTAAAATATTAAAATATCGAATGATATGTTTTATTACTTCTTATATGATTTATGTTTTAACTTTATTGGAATTGGTATCTGTATTTTAATGTTAAGTTTAAGTTTAATGTTTAATTTGATATTTTAATATTCTAAAATGTAGTTAGTATATTCATAAACTTGTATTGTGTTATAAGTAGACGCTACATAAAGGGGATTTTCAGCCTCAGTGGCATGTATATCATCATTATCAATAAATTCAAATCTCTCTCTCTCTCTCAGTACGGAATTATCCCCTCAGGTGTGTAACTTACTGTAGCTCTGTGCAATAAAAATGACAAAAGTGAAACCACCACGGAGTATATTTTTAAATCAACTAGTGAATGAATTTGATAAAAAAAAAGTGTTGACGACAGGTGGGCGTATTTTATTTCGTAAATTGTGCAGTAAATAAGGAGAAAATTATTTCTATAAAAACAAGACCTGTGCAGTGAATAGAACAGGGATATGTTTCTTGTAAGATCATCGTTACACAGTCACCAGAATTCTTTGATCAAATATTTCAAAGTCATTTTTATTTATTTTATAGCATTTGCCTATAAATAGATATAAGGGCATTTTATTGATCATTTGCCGGTGATTTTTAGGTCATCGACATCCGCCCCTTACTTATCAGGGATTCCGTGATCGGTAAATATAACTCATACTGCATGAGTCTCTGGACAGGAATTCATAGAATTAACTGGAGATTTTTTATGGAGTGTTGGTTAACCTCCTTTCATAGAATTAAAATACTTCTTCATAATATAGACACTCGTAATGAAGTTTTCTGTATGTTCTTTGAGCATCAAAGACCGGCCACGCGTCTTCCTCGGCAAAAGTGATGGCTCAGCAGTCAAGCGATAAACACTCGGCTGGGAAAAGTGAACTTCTTTCAGTGGAACCAACTGCCAGGGCAAATATTCTGGCCATTTCGACTCACTGCTCTCCGTTTGAGAGTGAACTCGTGCGAAATAAAGAGTAATTTCTCATGACTCTAGTTTCAGAAAGATGTTGTTAAAAACATTAACCGAAAAAGAATATATATGTAGTCTTATACAGGGGATATACTTCAATATCAAGCTGTGTTTTGCCATGTTTTAAGAATTCGTCAATTTTTCTTAACAGTAGGAATATGCCTCAGTAGTAGGAAGTAATAGCTCCTACCATTTAAGTGTATTCATAGCAACTCAGTCCTTGTCAGCTTGTTAACTCACCTGGTGCAGGTCTTTCTATTTGACGCCCATGGATGACCTGAGTGCCAGGGTGTGAGATGATATAGATTATGATAATGAGGTAGGGAGAGGGTGAAACCCAGTGTCCGGCACATACCACTCCTGTCGAATAACATCAAGGGGTCTGTTCAAGGCTTACCGTCCCCATCCGACAGACGAATCACCATCAACAGCGCCATACGCCCTCACTCCATATTAACACTGCGGAGAGGTTTGAAATTTAAACCAGGCTCTTTGGCAACCAATCTACGGATTAGAAATGGTATACCACCACTTCTCCTTTCCTGCCGGCCAACATTCCGAAGGTGAATGTATTTCCACGAATGGGACTTGAACCGGATAACCACGGTGCCCGACCACATAGACTTAACGCCTTAATGATCGTGGCCACTAGCTGGGCTAGCCCTGACTTTAAGCATATCCATAATAATAATAATAATAATAATAATAATAATAATAATAATAATAATAATAATAATAATAATAATACATACATACATACATATATACATCCATCCATACATACATACATAAAACTTCATTATAGACTGTTCCGTCAGATTCTTTGGCTGAATGGTCAGCGTGCTGACCTTCGGTTCAGAGGGCCCCAGGTTCGATTCCCGGCCTGGTCAGGAATTTTAACCTTCATTGGTTAATTCCAATGGCTCGGGGGCTGTGTATTTGTGCTGTCTCCAACATCCCTACAACTCACACACCACACATAACACTATCCTCCACCACAATAACACGCAGTTACCTACACATGGCAGATGCCGCCCACCCTCATCGAAGGGTCTGCCTTACAAGGGCTGCACCCGGCTAGAAAAAGCCACACGAAAAAGAAATAGACTGTTCTGTTTTTCAGCTTCAGAATACACGCACCGAGCTCGATAGCTGCTGTCGCTTAAATGCGGCCAGTATCCAGTAATCGGGAGATAGTGGGTTCAAGCCCCACTGTAGGCAGCCCTGAAGATGGTTTTCCGTGGTTTCCCATTTTCAAACCAGGCATATACCGGGGCTGTACCTTAATCAAGGCCACGGTCGCTTCCTTCCACTTCCTAGGCATTTCCTATCCCATCGTCGCCATAAGACATATCTGTGTCGGTGCGACGTAAAAAAAAAAAAAAAAAAATACACGCCTTCCTGAATATTAACGCCTCCACATTCTTCTACTATTGTAACTGGCTGTGTGGGCTCATTTAGTTCCACCCTTCTTACCTTTAGATCGTTAAAACTGAGTCTAACCATCGTCCTTTTGGTCTCCCTTTACTCTTATCCTCCAAAACCGACTTCCTTATTCTCCTAGGTAACCTACCCTCTTCCAATCGTCTCACATGACCCCACCACCGAAGTTGGATTAAGCTTCATCCATCGAGTTCATTATATACTTAGCCTTTATCTTCTCACTCCGAGTACGCTCCCGACATTGTTCCCACTTGTTTACACCAGCAATCATTTTCGAACCCACCTTGTCCCGAATGCAAGCTCACAGCTGCGCGTTTCTAACCGCACGGCCAACTCACTCGGTATGTGAAAGATCGTCAGCGTCAAGTATTCAGTGACACAGAAATGGATACCACAATACGACAGGTAGTCAGGAAACGCCTCCATATGTGCTTCGTTTGTCACACCGTCTCCTCCCTATACTAATGCGGGTTTGGACTAGGCTGGCCCTTTCTTAACGAAATTAGGCAACAAACGCAATAAGACGACCCAAAAATCATATATTTATATACAACGTACTTAGCAACAAAGGCTCTCCATCTCGAAGTGACGTCAGATCTTACTACGAGCACCTTCCTTGCTACCCTGCGTCGTTTCATTGCTCGAAGAGGACATCCTTCTAGTATACTAACTGACAACGGAACTCATTTCGTTGGAGCCAATAAGCAGATTTATAATTTTTTAAGACCAAGCTCAAAAGGAGAGCTGATGAACGCCACTTTCTCACTTGGCTTAAAATGGCAGTTCATTCCTCCATCTGCTCCTCATTTTGGAATAATATGGGAGGCATTTGTAAAATCATTGAAATAACATCTTAGAAGAGTGATGGGTTCCAATTTCCTCACTTTTGAAAAACTTACTACGCTTACGATTCAAACTGAAGCATGTTTGAATTCTCGACTCTTAACAAAAGCCAATGGTGACTCCTCAGATTCTCCTTCCCTCACGCCTGCACATTTTCTGATTGGTGAAACCCTCACTTCCTTACCTGAATATGATGTCACTTCTTCTCCGTTCAGTAGACCTTCCCGATGGCAACATGTTCAACAACTGAACCAGCATTTCTGGAGAAGATGGTCCAGGGAATATTTGAACACATTGCAGTAAAGTGGCAAGTGGACAAGAACGAATCGCACCTTATGTCCTGGTAATATTATTATTAATGGGGACAACTTGCCACGTCTTCCATGGAGATATGGTGTGATTGAAACAGTTTATCCTGGTGACGACGGCTTGGTACGAGTTACAATAGCGAGATCGAATTCTGCTGTCTTCAAGAGACCTATTCATAAATTGTCTCCTTCCAGTTGAAAGTAAGAGACAAATGAATTGCTAAACTCAACCTTTCAGTTCCTATTTTAAGTCTTATTTATTTGTTGCTGTCGTAAACTACGGTGGGCGGTATGTTCTCCATGACTGATGAATCTTCGATTTGTTTATTTTGCTCATTAACATCTCAATCATGATTTGAAAGGCCAGATAACCTTTGGTGGGCGGTATGTCCACGCGTTCTTTGACATGTGTAAATTTCCTTCATTTTTAACCATGATGACGTCAATGTTGGCTTTTTGCGTTATATAGAAAACAAAAACAAAATGGCATCAGAGAAACACTACCGGTATTAATGGCATCAAACAATGTGTTGTTGTATGATTAAAGCATATATCATTACAAATATAATCAATCAATCAATCAATCAATCAATCAATCAATCAATGACCTACATTTAGGACTATCGCCCAGGTGGCAGATTCTATTCTGTGTTAAAGACACATTTGGGTGATCAGGTCCTAACTGTGTTATAACAAGCTTTTGCTGGTCGGTGAGTATCTGAAATGGTGTTGCCAACAAAAGAGTGACTTTATTCGTATTCAAGAAGTAACTACTTGAAGCACTAGTTAACAATAAGATTAATTTTTGAATATTAACACAGACTTGAAATACAACTCGTCCGAAGACAAACGAACGCGACTCATCAGGGTCAGCCCTAAGTCAAGCCAGTTCGTCACGTTTCCCCATCACCTCCTCCCCTCAGACACTGACCAAACAGCCCTAGCAATTGCTGCAAACCACTTCTATAACCAGACCGCTCCAGCCCGGTAGGGACAGAACAGTTAATGCATTACGGTAGACGCCGTACCCTTAGTGTTCAGTCAATAGCAGCGGTTAATATAAAACTAAATTGCTTCTTGGAGGAGAGCCAGAAATAACAACTATACCATAAAATACTGCATTCTAAGCTCTGAGATTTATGTTGATGAGTCCGCTCCATTTTTTTTCGGGACTAACAAGGGAACTATCAATACGACAATATCGAAACCGACAGTGAAATTTCGCTGAGAGGATGAGAGTACCATAAGAAAGCAATGTACAAACAAGTGTACAATAATTTAGCTGCCATTTTGAGCTGCAAGATCCTGAAATCGACACGGAAATGTCTAATAAGATAGCACGCGTTAGCATACAGCTGGACGTAGACAATAGACATCTATGGTGACCAGCAGAGGCAAGCGCGTTACTTGGAGCTTTCTGTGCCAGGCAGTTAACACATGTTCCTTTGAATCCGGCTCATGTTCTAGAGTATGCATTATGTTAGGTTTGTGAAAAAGGTTTCTCTTCTTCCCGTGAAATAACTTCGGAAGAAAGGAAGATGGGTCGATCACGTGGCAAGACATCCGATGTGTGCCAGCATTGTCTAAAAGTCGTGTATGGAGAAAAATAGTGATAGTAGAAGCAGCGACACCTCATCTGCATCATCTGAAAGAGAAGAACAGCAAACTATTGCCAGATACGAGAGGTGTAATGGATCGGAGTTTTAGCTCCGAGTCAGACTCCCGTCAATCCAATGAAGAGACACCGCAGTTACCTGACAAATCTACCAATTCAATTTATGCTTCCAGTCCACAGAAGAATGTGAAACACACAGTAGATCTTGCGTACGAGAGTAAAGCTCTTTTTTTTTTGCAAGCTGCTTTACGTCGCACCGACACAGATAGGTCTTATGGCGACGATTGGATAGGATAGGGGTAGGAGTGGGAAGGAAGCGGCCGTGGCCTTAATTAAGGTACACCCCCAGCATTTGCCTGGTATGAAAATGGGAAACCACGGAAAACCATCTTTAGGGTTGCCGATAGTGGTGTTCGAACCCACTATCTCCCGAATACCGGATACTGGCCGCACTTAAGCGACTGTAGCTATCGAGCTCGGTGAGGAAAGCTCTGCGTTTATAGTTAAATAAGGGGGAAGGGGGGTAAGAAGCGGCTATCATTAACCACTGTTCGCTAAAATTGTGTGGTGACGTCACTACGACAACCAATTATAATCTACGTCATTAAGTCTCGTTGAATACAAGAAAATGACGTATAAAAATTATTTTATCGCTTTGCAGAAGCAAGATGGTTGAAGCAGAATGTTTGCGATGAAGACCTTAGACTGTAGGCCTTGGACATTTCAAGAGAGATTTCAATGAGAGAAAGTACGGTAATTTCAGCGCACCTACTGGTTGATTGATTTTGTATCCCGTGCGTATCTGAAAGAAGAAGAGGAAAAACGATAAAATCGCAAATAAATTTGTGAAAGCAGCTACAGAGCGATTTTTAGACTACATCCCTTCTTCAATATACAGTACAGATCATAGTGGTTTGGTGCACGAACTGAAAGTGAAAAGGTCTATTGTTTGTTGGTGAGAAACGTACAAAAGCAGTTATTCAATCAGTTAATGCATTTACCCATTCGTACACAATTATGCCTACTGTTAGTATGGCCGGTACTCTTTTTCCAAAATTATTCATTATACCGCAGGAGGCAACTGGAACTTCCTGTCTGAGAGTTTTCAAAGAAATGTTTCATGCCGAAAATGTAAGTGTAACACACACAAAATCAGGGAAAATGGGAAAAAAGGAATTAAAGTCTTGGTTTAAAGAAGCCTTCTTCCCATGCGCTGAAGACAAGTGTTTGCTACTGTTAGATTCCTCGACAATCAAACAATCAATCAATCAATCAATCAATCAATCAATCAATCAATCAATCAATCAATCAATCAATCATTGATCTGCATTTAGGGCTGTCACCCAGGTGGCAGATTCACTACCAATTGTTTACCTAACTTTATCTTAAAATAATTCAAATAACTTGGAAATTTATTGAGCATTTCCCTCGATAAATTTTCCATTCACTTACTCCTCGTCCTGTAAATGAATATTTGCCCCAATTTGTCTTCTTGAATTCTAATCTTATATTCATATTATGATGTTTCCTATTTTAAAAAGCTTCGCTTCTTACAATGATAAATGCTGCCTTGAAGATTTTCTCCAGGCAACAGTATAGACATTCTCCAGATTCCTCCCGGCACTTCAGGGAAAATACAGCCCTTGGAAAAGTTTTTCACCATCTAACAGACATTGTGCCGGCTTGTGAGGATATCCGGTTTGATGTTTATCAGAAAAACAGCATAGTGGAAATGCAATACGCCATTCATTTTCAATTTTCTTCCCCACGGTTCTTCTTACTCCTTACAATTTGCTTTACGTTTCACCGACACAGATTGGTCTTATGGCGACGATGGGATGGGAAAGGGTTAGGGGGTGGGAAGGAAGCGTCCGTAGCCTTAATTAAAGTACAGCCCCAGTATTTGCCAGATGTGAAAATGGGAAACCATGGAAAACCATCCTAACCGTACGGCCATCCCCACAGTTCAAGGGCATGATTAAAAATTCATGGTTCGCAACCAATATTACACAACGGAGAAACTTCCGAGTTCGAAGTACCCGAAATATATTGTCTTCAAACAAATACGGAAAACTGTGAAGAACAATGTGGTCTTAAAGTGCATATTCGGTGTGCGTGGTGCCAAAAATAAGTTTGAGCATTACACACCTCATTTGTGTTTCACATTCGTCCCCTAACATTAAAGTAACCTTGGTGCGCGGTAGCTTGCCAGTTCCTTCTCTCTCTCTCTCACTATCTCTCTCTCTCTCTCTCCAGTACAACTCCACTCCGCTGTGCGTCGCGCCAGCAAGATGCAAGGGTTGTCCAGTAACTGCGTTGCCACACGGAATTTGAATCAAGATTTCGACGCCTTCCAGTTACAAATGGCAGCTATTTTTTGTACGTAGCTATTTTATGGTCTCTTGATCCTTTCAGCGAAATTTCATTGTCGGTTTCGATATGACCGTATTGATGGTTCCCTTGTTAGAATAATATAACAATGTTGACTGACGATAACAAAACTCAGCGAATTAATTAATTAATTCATTATTTAATTTCTATTTCTAGCCAAGTGAAGCTCTTATAAGGCAGATCATCCGATGAGGTTGGGCGCCATCTGACATGTGTAGGTAACTGCGTGTTATTGTGTTGGAGGATAGTGTTATGTGTGGTGTGTTTGTTGCAGGGATGTTGGGGACAGCACAAACACCCAGCCCCGGGCCATTCGAATTAACTAATGAAGGTTAAAATCCCCTACCCGGCCGGGAATCGAACCCGGGACCCTCTGAACCGATGGCCAGTACTCTGACCATTCAGCTAACGAGTCGGACAACTCAGCGAATGACGTCAACCGTTATATTTATCACTCGTTAGCATTGTGAGGGGAAGGGATTTTAAAGTCTACCGTTATTGGCGAAGAAACTTAGGCCGTGTATGACACTCCAGAAATCAAAGAACAGTCTAAGCAGTGGATGCATCCTTCCTCTCCAAAGAAGCCAAAAATGTGTAAACTGACACTGAGTAACAGAAGAACAATGGCTACCGTTGTTTGCGACCATAAAGGTATCTTGTTGGTGGACTCATGGAGCAGGAGGCTGTCCAGACGCACATTACCTCACTGAGGGCAGACTTCTTTCCAGAGGGCATCGGAAATCTGGTGTTACGATACGACAAATGTCTAAATCGTTTTGGCGATTATGTGGAAAACTAACAAGGTAACTGTCCATACTGTCATATGGAAATCGACAATTAAATTTCGCAGAGACCATAAGGAGACCCACAAAGTAGCGATGTATAAAAATTTAGCTGCCATTTCGAACTGGAAGGTTTCGAAATCTTGATACAAAATGCATGTGACAACGCAACTTACTGGACAACCCTTGCTTCTTGCTGACTCGCGCGGCGCACGGCGGAGTGGAGTTGCAGTTGTGTTGGAGAGAGGGAGAGAGAGGGAGAGAACGAGCTGGCAGGCTGCCACGCGCCAAGTCACTTTATTGTTATGGAACGAATGTGAAACATAAATGAGGTGCATTAATCGCATGATAAAAACACAAATATTTTTGGCTCCATGCACAACGAATACGCACTTTGAGGCCACATTGTTCTTCATAGTTTTCTTTACTTGTTTGAAGGCAATATTTTGCAGGTACTTCGAACTCGTGAGGTCTTTCCGTTGTATATTTGGTTGCGAACCACGAAGATTTAATTATGTCCTTGAACCTTCGGGAAGAAAATTGAAAATGAATGAAGGATTGCATTTTCGGTATGCTGTTTCTCTGATAAACATCAGACTGAAAGTCTTCGGAAGTAGGCACAATGTCTGTTTAGCGGCGATACAAAGTCTTCCACTGCCGGAAGAAAAACTTGTCCAAGGGCTGTATTTTCCCTGTAATGCTGGGAGGAATCTGGAGAATTTCTATACTGTTGCCTGGAGGAATGTCTTCTTGTTGCATTACGTCGCACCGACAAAGATAGGTCTTATGGCGACCAATACTTTAATTACTTTTTCCTCGTTTTCTCTGATTTTGTGGCTGTTACAATTATATTTCTGGCATGAAACATTTCTTTGGAAACTCTCGGACCGAAAATTCAAGCTGCCTCCTGTAGTATAATGTATACTTTCGGGAAAAGAGTACCGGCCATACTAATTGTAGGCATAATTGTGTACGCATGGGTGAGTGCACTAACTGATTGAGCAACTGTTTCTGTATGTTTCTCACTAACAAACGATAGAGTCCTTTTCGCTTTCATTTCGCGCATGAAACCACTCTGATCAGTATTGTATATTGAAGAAGGGGTGCAGTCTAAGAATCGCTCTGTAGCTGCTTCCACAAATTTCTTTGCGACTTTATCTTTTTCGTCTTCTTCTTGCAGATACGTACGGGATACACAGTTCGTAATTTTTCTGCTTTTTATTCTGCACTTTATCTTAAAACGACTCAACCAACTAGCACATGCGCCCCATTGGAATCTCTCTCGAAATTTCCAAGGCCCACAGTCGCAGGTCTTCATCGCATACATTGTCCGACTCGTTGGCTGAACGGCCAGCGTACTGGCCTTCGGTTCAGATGGTCCCGGGTTCGATTCCCGGCCGGGTCGGGGATTTTAACCTTAATTGGTTAATTCCAATGACACGGGGGCTGGGTGTATTGTGTTGTCTTAACCATCATTTCATCCTCATCACGACGCGCAGGTCACTTACGGGTGTCAAATAGAAAGACCTGCACCTGGCGAGCCGAACCCGACATGGGATATCCCGGCACTAAAAGCCATACGATATTTCATTTCATCGCATACATTCCGCTTCAGACTTCTTGCTTCTGTAAAGTGAGAAAATAATTTTGTATGCATCAATTTCCTGTGTTCAATGGTGCTTACTGATGTAGATTTTAATTGTTTCTTCCATCTGTACAGTTGTCGTAGTGGCATTACCTTACGACAATTTTTGCGAACAGTCGTTACTGAAAGCCGCTTCTTACCCCCCTTACTGTCCGACTCGTTGGCTGAATGGTCAGCGTACTGGCCTTCGGTTCAGAGGGTCCCGGGTTCGATTCCAGGCCGGGTTGGGGGTTTTAACCTTCATTGGTTAATTCCAGTGGCCCTGGGGCTGGGTGTTTGTGCTGTCCCCAACATCCTTGCAACTCACATACCACACATAACACTATCCTCCACTACAATAACACACAGTTACCTACAAATGGCAGATGCTGCCCACCCTCATCGGAGGGTCTGCCTTACAAGGGCTGCACTCGGCTAGAAATAGCCACACGAAAGTAAATTACCCCCCTCATTTAACCATAAATTTACAGCTTTTCTCTTGTACGCAAGATCTACAGTTTTTTCGCCCTCTTCTGTCGACTGGAAACAGCCTGAACTAGTAGATTTGCTAGGTGACTGCGGTGTCTCTTCACTGGATTGACGGGAATCAGATTCGAGGCTCAAAATCGGATCCGTAACACATCTCGTTTCTGGAGATGGTGTGCTGCCTTCTATTTCAGATAATGCAGATGCGGTGTCGCTGCTTCTACTACTACTTTCACTGTCACTATTTCTCTCCAGACACGACTCCAAGACGATGCTGGCACCCACGGAATGATTTTCAGTTAGTTCGATCACATGTCGACCCACCTCCCTTTCTTCCGAAGTTATTTCACGGGAAGAGAAGAAACTTTTCTTTTCACTGAAATAACGTAAAGCATACTCTAGAACATTAACCGTATTTATGACTGCTCTTTCAAAGGAACATGTGTCAACTGACTAGCGCAGAAAGCTCAAGGAAACTCGGTCGCTTCAACGGGTCACCAGCGCTGTCCTGGTCGAGCTATTAGCTAATGCGTGCCATTCTATTAGACATTTCCGTGTCGATTTCAGGACCTTACAGATCGAAATGGCAGCTACATTTTTGTACATTGCTTTCTTATGGACCCGTCATCCTCTCTACAAAATTGCATTGTCTATTTCGATACGACAGTATGGACTGTTCCCTTGTATGAATAAATAACGAAACATTAAGGCAATAACTTCTAATTGTAATTATTCAAAGCATACAAATCACTGTTGTAGGTATTACAAAAATGGTGTTAATAGTAATTTGCCGGTCTCAGTACCGCCTACACTTAAATCCATGTAAAACAACAATTGTATACAAGCAAAATGCAGTTTAAATTTTAGCCTGGCATTCTCATGAGTAGAGATGAGATTTATAGGCACTAAAACTGTTAAAATTAGCAGGCATATAGGCTCTTAAATTAGCCAAAATAGACATGTATATAGACACTAAGGAGTAAAATAGGCAGCAAATTTGCATGGAAAATTACTTATAATTTTATATCATACTCAATTACTATAAAAGGAATTTAAAACAAGCAACTTTTCAATGTTTTCCGGAAACAATCTTGTTCTCGTGTCGGGCAGAATGTTTTGTACTGAGAGAAAGATCTCTCAACTCACAGGAAGTGATTGGACAAAACTTCAATGAAGCCACTTCATCTGGTTTTAGTTCAGTTGCTTCAGCTACCTCACTTCGTAGGACGCTGGCTACTTTTCCATAATGGATTCTGCTGGAGGACTCTTATGGAACTTTTTGCTGACAGCGGCTACCTTCCCAGAGGTTCGGTCAAAACTTCCCCTGACTACTTCTACATCCCTAAAAAGACTCCACCAGGGGAAAGCCACTCTTCTCAAACTCAGTGATTGCTCCCGGCAGCTTGTTGAAGTTTGAAGATGCTCCAGTGTATGCAGGGGGATATCAGCTCCCACCATTGCAGTGCACAGGTCAGTAGAAAATTGTTGTTGGTTGCTGTTCATAGTGGACTGGTAGAAAATATGTGTTGACACAGCTTTCTGTACTCGTATCAAATGAATCGCAGTATTTCTCTGTTGATCTATACGGTATCTTTTCACATTTGATCTGAAAAATAATAAAATTGACTTAAATTACAATGTTCCTATATCTTAAATGCCTACAGCTGAGCTGATTGGCAGTAATGCTTAGTATAAACACACATTTGTTTCATAAAAAAAAAAAAAAAAAAAAAAAAAAAAAAAAAAAAAAAAAACTATTACAGGTGAAGTTTCTAGAAGTAAAAACTTTAGAGTAGGAACAACAGAATTCGTAATTTACATGGAAATATATCCTCAAAAATGTTCAGTTATAATCTGGCAGTTTACCGTCAAGTTAAATAATAAAAATGACGTGAAACGATACCGGAGTAGCGTAGAGAAGAGATCATTCCTACATGCTTGCCAGGGACTCACCAAGCTGCCCTTAGCAGTATTCTTACTAGAGGCGGCAAACTATCGATAGTATTCGCCATCGATATTTTCCGATATTATGAGCTCTACTATCGATAGTAATCGATAGTTTTCAAAAAGTGGAACGAATCATATCATTATGACCGAAAATATAACATTTATTGAACACAACCCACAAAAAATCAGTAGAAAGCACAACTATTTCATGCTATGTAATTTCTGAAATTCAAATCGGAATCAGTCATAAATGTCTTCAGTGACAGGTCCGAGACATTCTCGGGCTGCACGCGCTTGCCCATAACGTGACCGCCCAAGAAAATCTCGTTCAGATGCAGTGTTCATTTTGCGATCGCCCGACATTTTCTCGGGTATTGTAATCTTTGGAAAAATGTTTTACAGCATTCTCAACAAATGGTAGGAGAGTTTTCAGTTTCTTTTATGATGTCTTTGACCTAAAATGTGCCTTATCTTCTCTCGCCTACATACAGTCTCTGGCAACGTATAAATCTCATTTTTTTTGTTCCATATTAGCATCAACTCAACTAAGGTTACGTTGAATGGAGAATTCCACCTTCCAAAATGCTAAATAGTCTTTCTGCCGGCACTAAAGTCGCAGGTACGCAGAGATAAATGTACTGTACACCTATGAATTGGAACAAACTCCTCACCAGTTAACTGCAAACAGCTGTACAATTTCTGTCAGCGTGAAAAATAAGCCAATGAGGGAAAAAACTATCGTTGACTATCGATAATAGGCAACTGACTATCGATGTATGACGACAGTAGTCCCTATCGATAGTTTTCCGCCTCTAATTCTTACTTATGTAGATGAATTAAAACGGAGGCACTATAAATCTTAGATTTGTGAACATTTTATATGTTATTCGCCGGCTTTGGTCAGTCGGGTCAGCTGTCATGCAGACTATTTTCTGTTGCCTGCAGTAGATCCTGCATCATGTGTGCCCACAAGGCTGCCACTCTCGTTGAAAATGAGAAAACCGCGTGATTTGAAATTTCCGTGGCATGCGCCCATAACTTTACTTTTTGTCACAATTTAGCAAGACTCTAGATGGGATGCTAGAGCTTACGCCCCCAGATTCTCTTTGCTTGACCCCCCGCCTGCACCAGCACAACAGTTACTAACAGGATCTCACCAACCCAGATCAACGGTCTCTTGACTGGTCTGGTCTTGTAAAAATAGTCTTGGCAGCCTTTTAAAACATCGTCCAAGCCATCTTGTATGTCTGGCCTATGTGACATCGTCCTAGCTGCACCACATTGGATCTTCAACCTATGTTTCGCGAAGGCTTAGCGGAAGCGTAATAGAGTTCACTAGAGCCAACACATTGCGCTGGTGAAAGTTACTCACCATTGTTTAAAATAAGATTTCTGTTTTAGTCCGCTTCTGTGGTGTAGTAGTTAGCGTGATTAGCCGCCACCCACTGAGGCCCGGGTTCGATTCGTGCTTCTGCCACGAAATTTCAAAAGTGGCACGAGGGCTAGAACTGGGTCCACTCAGCATTGGGAGGTCAACTGAGTAGAGGTGGGTTTGATTCCCACCTCAACCATCCTCGAAGTGGTTTTCCGTGATTTCACACTTCTCCAGGAAAATATCGGGATGGTACCTAACTTAAGGATGCGGCCACTTCCTTCCCTCTTCTTTGCCTGTCCCTTCCAATCTTCCCATGCCTTCACAAGGCCCCTGTTCAGCATAGAAGGTGAGGCTGTCTGGGCGAGGTACTAGTCCTCCTCCCCAGTTCATCCCCCGGCCCAAAGTCTTATGCTCCAGGACCCCACCCTTGAGACGGTAGAGGAGGCATCCTTCGCCGAGTCCGAGGGAAAAACCTACCATGGAGGGTAAAGAGATTAAGAAAGAAAGAAAGAAAGAAAGAAAGAAAGAAAGAAAATATATCACTTGTAAATCTCTATTTTCACAGGAAATGAATCAAAGTTCAAAATACCGATTTGTAATGTTCATCCACTGTGTGACAAGAGACCACCGGCGTTCTAACTCCAGGTTCAGTAGTTAAAATGATTATTTATATTTTAGCAATATAAATTATTAAAAGTTCATGAATAATACAACATTGCAACAGAACAATTTTCCACAATACGTAAATTAATAGGCCTATAAATGCTACTATGAAATGCGATCGTAGTTCAGTCACAAAAAAATATAAAGGGAACAAACGAACTTACCTCCTTACAGCAAACTTTGCAGAAGACTACCCTTCCATCCGTAGTGAAATTGGGATCCCCTGTGATCCACTCCTTTGCTATTACAATTTTTTTTACGTCATGCCGGCACAGATAGGTCTTATGGTGACGATGGGATGGAAAAGGCCTAGAAGTGGGAAGGAAGCGACCGTGGCCTTAATTAAGGTACTGCTCCAGCATTTGCCTGGTGTTAAAATGGCAAATCACGGAAAACCATCTTCAGGGCTGTCGGGAGTGGGGCTCGAATCCACTATATCCCGGATGCAAGCTCACAACTGCGCTCCCCTAAACGCACAGTCAACTCGCCCGGTGATTTTTCTTTGGGCACTGCCACAGACACACTTCTTCACAATAAATCACAACACGTTCTGAAGATGAAGCGTACGCAGTTCACATCGAGAAGGAGGGATAAGGGATACGGGTTGTGCAACGTAGTTCGATGTTGATTGGTTCTCGCATATCTCCTAGAAGGTTGAGGGGGTTGAATTCTTCGAGGTCAAATTGTTCCTTGTTTCTCCTGACGGAAATTTCCCAAGAACTATTTTTGCTGACTTCCGAGAATTCCCATTTTTGTTCGTGGGGTAAACAGATCTTGAGAAATGAGAAGATAATTATGTCGAGCACGTCAGTTACAATATAATGCACTGAAAGAAAATCGCCTTCTTTAAAATAGATTCAAAAGGAGATAGTGGGTTCGAATCCCACTGTCGGCAGTCCTGAAGATCGTTTTCCGTGGTTTCCAATTTTCACACTATCTGTGTCGGTGCGACGTAGAGCCACTAGCAAAAAAAAAAAAAAGACTATGTTTCTGAAAACAGGAATAAAATAGGCAAATACCCGTTTCTGCTCATGAGCTTCATAAATAAGCCAAATTGTTTACGGCTATGATCACCCAGTAATGAGAAAATGTTGTTTCACAAAATTTACAACCTTTTTCACAAATATCAGATGTTATAAAAATTTGGTATACAGGTCAACAATGAGTTACTTTAAGATGTATTAGTTTGGTAACGATCAGATTGTCTGAGGTGTAGTGGTTAGTGTGATTAGCTGGCACCCCCGGAGCCTGGGTTCGTTTCCCGGCTCTGCCACGGTATTTGAAAAGAGTTACAAGGGCTTGAACTGGGTCCACTCAGCCTTGGATGAGCAACTGAGTAGAGGAGGTTCGATTCCTACCATAGCCTTCCTCGAAGTGGTTTTCCGTGGATTCCCACTTCTCCTCCAGGCAAATGCCGGGATGGTACGGTACCTAACTTAAGGCCACGGCCGCTTCCTTCTTCTTCCTTGTCTATCTCTTCCCCTGTTCAACACAACAGGTGATGCCGCCTGGGCGAGGTACTGGTCCTCCTTCCCAGTTGTACCCCCACCAACCCAAAGTCTCACGCTCCAGGACACTGCCCAAAGGCAGTCCGCGGGAAAAACCAACCCTGGAGGGTAGACGGATTAAGATAGAAAGAAACGATCAGATCAATACTTTTATTGTTATGGATTTTCAAAGTGAGCACCCAGTTGGAAATGGAAAAAAAAAAATACCGGCACTTTTTTTTGTTCAACCTGCATTAAAATTTTAACTGGGTGCGATAAAAATTTCTACTCCACATATCGTAATTAAACGTAGAATAAAATAAGCTAAATGTCGGTGTAGCTTGTTTCTATGTGAGACAAAGGATAAACTTTTTATTTATGTATTAACTCGAGTGTCTATACTTTTTTCCACCGACAGTAGTAGGCCTGATTTATAAATCTGCGTTTACTTTTGCTCTCTGTAAAAGTATACAGTTCTATCTTCGCTTGAATTTATATTCATACGTGTACAGTACAGCATGAGGTTAATTTTGTTGTTCTTTCTTTTGTGACAAGTACTATGGTACTGCAATTGCTCAGTATTTGTATCCAACAACTCAATTCCAATCGTGTGAACTTCAGACAAAGCTCCTGGGATTGATAATCGCATTGTTTTGTCCATTTAATTAAAATGTCATCACTCTTCCTCCACCATCTTTGGGCAAATACCCAGGCAATCAGATTTGAGTGAAGCTGAAGATCTTTGGGGAAAGCATGAGTGTTCTATCTCCTACGGTGGATTTCTCTGAGTAAAACTGGCATGATGGTCGCAGGGATTGTTTACATCGTACACGTGTTTCGGTGGGTGTTGTAGTTATACCCTACAGATCAGACTTTATAATTAAAACGATCATGGAGTTCGAGGAAAGTGACATACATCTGAATATATCTACATCGGTGGAAGGAGAGAACCTTATTTCCAAGGTACGGATGACGATGTGCAGCCTATTATAGTCGATGTCATGTTTGGAATATTGTATACTTATATTTCGTTCTTAAAATTCTTGTTGCCCAGTTATTTTTCCCTTAGAGGGAAACTTGTAAATTTAATGTTAGAAAGAATATATTTTATACTGTGAGCTTTTCTTATTAATGAGATACAGTATATTGGCAAGAAAGTGAGGTTAGATTGCTTAACTGTTCATGCCCAGACAAATTTATCAATTTCTTTTTTAATAAGCGGTAGGGTAATCCTATTAGTGATTCTCGACATGTTTGTTTGTGTTTATAGTACTGTTTTCATACTGGAATAAATGTAGGTTTGTCATTGTCTTGTCATATAGGCATGTTCAGAAATGTGTATTCTTTACTGTTACTTATCTCTGTTTAGAAATACTGGTGTTGTATTGAATAAATTAGGCACAGAACTTCTATATGATTAACTGATCGCAGCTCTAATCTGAAATGATTAATGCATCATTCAATTTGCTTCAAAGAAACATGACACACGAATACACGTTTCCCTTGACCTCAAATGCTCCTGTCAGATTTGCAGTTGCCTGCATTTGTTTCATAGTACAGTGTGTATAGCATGAACGTTGTTTTTTTTTTGGTATTGAACTGCACTTTCTTCTGCATTATCCATTATCGTCGTCTCTGTTGTGAGATCCTGATGTTAGGCCTACCCATTATTTTCCCTCTTAATTGATAACGTATTTATAATCAACAATCTGCAGAGTAGAAACTTATTCGCTACAAAATTGTGTTAATGATACAATATGATGTGATAATAATTGATCTCTCATTCCACAGAAGAGCATGGTATCTATCGTATTGGCTTTTAGACAGGTCACAAATGTGTTCCGATTATAGAAGTTGGTATTTAAAATAAGAAGATTGTACGGTATTTAGTTCAGTTGTTCTTTTTTTTCTATAACTCGGTTGTTGATTCAGTTTAGGGACATATAACATCAAGATTATTTGTTTTGGAGGAGTTCTGACTCTCCACGTCCCACAAGCTAGTATAATTGAGGCCAAAAGAAAAGGAAATCTGACATAAGTCCTGTGAATCACTACACTGCTCTCACAAATGGTGCTAACCTTTTCAAATTTTCCTTACTTTGACTTTGAGGGAGGAGCCTTCTGTTTGTTCTTCAGACTATTAAATGTAGACAAAAGATATTTGTTACTGTTGTATGTTCTGGCTTTAATATGTTCTATATTCAGCCATCTTCCAAATTGTCACCAATTTCATCAGCACTGCTAGATACTAGGAACTACTCAGGTTAAAAGCTAAATATATTGGTGATTTGAGGAAAATAGAAAACTTCAGGGTAATTTAATCTCTTCTTCTCATGGTACTATCTTCCAACAGAAAGTTGGTAACCACGATGGAGTAATTTTTCCTATTTTTCATTTCTTACGTCTGTGATAATTTTCTAGGGCATTGATAGGTGCAGTGGGGTGCGTGATCTTTATGCACACTCGTAATCAGATGCCAATCTGAAACAGGCACTATTTGGAACTGCCCAATTCTCCCCAGTTGTATTCCGTATTAATCCCAAGAAGATCTACGTCTCTTCCGCTGAGTTAATCATACTGAAGGACTCCTTGTCTGCTGAGCCCGTCATTGAGGACTTCACTATTACCTTAGCAAGGTACCCTTAAAGAGGACTACCAGCCAGGCCAGCTGGACCAAGGCTTTTGCAAGAAGGGTTACTCTATCCCTCCTCATTCATTCCATCATATAGGCTATATATTATTGCCTATGTTGTATTGTATTGTATTGTGGCCCCTAGGTCTATGGGTAGTGTGCCTGTCTCTTAAATGGAGGCCATATGGCTATTATATACAAGTAAACAAATTCATTTCTTACTTTATATCCTTACTGGAAGTTGTGGTCTAAAAATTATTGAACTGTTTTAAGAAAGTGGACTTATGTTCACACCATTTTTACTAAACCTGTAATTACTTTCATACTTACCATATCAGCATAACTGTAAAATTTGCTTTACCTATGTATTAGTTTTATTTATGCAACGGAAAATTTTAATGAAGAATAATTCTACTTTCTTTCTCCTAATATCATATAATAAAAGTCGCCGCTACTTGTGTTTCAGGTCCATCTTACTTATAAATGGTACATTTAATTGGACCTATCTTTATATATTGTTACGTTTTACATACATCATCATCCTTCTGCTTTAGGTTGGCCCGCCCACTAGGCTATAATGTGTGTTGTTCTGCCACTCTCTAAGTTTTAGGATTTTGCAAGATGACATCATTCATTGAGAAGATTATTTCTTTTTTTCCTCATGGTTTCATGTCAAACATTCAGACGGTAATAATAATAATAATATTAGTAGTAAACTAAGAGGCACATCTTGGGGTGCATACCCTCATGTCCTACGCACATCTGCCCTGACCCTCGGACTATCAGCTATATGGAGAAATTCTGCCCATGCTAAGCAAGTAGATATTGCTGTGAACGAGACTGGTCGCATAATTACAGGGTGTCTGAGACCAACTCCAACAGAAAATATCTATCCTATCGCAGGAATCACACCTCTTCACATAAGAAGGGAAGTAGCAGTGGAAGTTGAACGTCAGAAGCAATCAACCAATCCACGTCACTCCCTTTATGGCCATCAAATGCAGCCCGTTAGACTCAAGTCAAGGAAGAGTTCTTTAAAAACAACCATGCCACTTGTTGATACGCCAGAAAACCGATGGCGTGAACTGTGGCAACAGCACGTACGTAATCCATCCCTGAGTTTAAAGGAAGAACCTTCTGCAGGTTTTCACCTTCTATATCCCATCTGGAAGACGTCAGACAGGTGTTTCAGAGTGCAAGTCTAACCTAGTTTCCGTAAGTGGGGCTATTTACAAGGAGACATGACCTGTGTTTGTGGACTACTACAGGATGAAGAACACCTTCTGGTTTGTCAGCATTTACCATCGCTGTGCACAAAGGAAGATGTTTTGCAGGCCAATGATAAAGCTGTCCTTGTAGCCAAATATTGGAAGAACATTATTTAGCAGTGTATCTGGACTTGGAAAATGAATAAAATAAGTAAATAGACAAAACTTGTGGCAACAGGGCTAGGCAGGAACTGGGAAGGAAGTGACTGGGGTCTTAATTAAAGTACAGTCCCATCTTTTGCATGGTGTGAAAATGAGAAATCATAGAAAACTTTCCTCACGGCTGCCAATAGTAAGTTTTGAATCCACCATCTTCCAAATGCAAGGTGATTGCTACTCAGTTTCTTGTTTTCATGTTTTTCATATTTGTCTCCTTTTTGGTTCTTGAAATCTAGTCACCAAATTGTATGGCATATCTCTGATTCATGCTTGCTGTCATTTCTTGATGGATACAGTACGTTTACATCCATCTCTCGGCACAGGCCAGAGTAAAGTGTAGCTTCCACCGAAGTCCCAGTCAACATCAATGGATGTGACAATATGGAAGCTGCTGGGGTATGGGTACCTAGTGCTGAGTAATGACATTCAGAGCACGACTAGTGCATCTGAGTGTTATGAACGGTGCTGCTTATAGGGTCAGTCATGCTGCAATAGTACTTTCTGACCCAGTGAGGAAAGCAATGGCAAACTACCTCACTCCTCTTCTTGCCTAGTACGCCTCATTTTGGTGCTGCCATTGGTTTTTGGGGTTTCCTTATAACAGCATAACCTTTGGTGGTGCTATTTGAGGATCCAACCAGCCTCTGGGCTGATGGCCTAACAGACAGACATCTCTGATTCAACCACTTGCATGGTACATACAGCTCCCTATGGGCTTTGATCTTCCAAGACGATTGCTGCCATTCCTGCAAATGTGGAAGTGTGGTCAGCATGATGGTATTGTCAGCCACATTGCTTGGCGTTTGTGACCAGGTCCTCTGGTTCTTTTAAGAGACAGCTACCGAGTGAGTTGGCCGTGTGGTTAGGGGCATGCAACTGTAAGGCCACGGCCACTTCCTTCCCACTCCTAGCCCTTTTCTATCCCATCATCGTCATAAGACCTATCTGTGTGTGTGCAACGTAAAGCCAATTGTTGTAAAAAAAATAATATTAACAGACAGCTCTTCATTTAGTTTCCTGAGGCTGTGTGAAATCCATTTCAGCCTTCAGCCCAGTATTAAGATTCTTTGACTAACCAGGGATTGAATCTGGTTGTCTCTGGATAAGAAGCAGACACAGTATGAGGCTGACTAAACAAAGGCTACTTTGTACAGGTCATGAAAACCCTTGGAAGTGTGGAAAGTGAGGGCTTCTACTGTTCTCAACCATGACACTAAGTGAAATGCTTTGGTTAGCTCTATGCTTGGACACTCAATTGCAGAATCTCAGGCCCATGTGCCTCTACAGAATATAAAATCATACTTCTGTAGTTTTCAACTCTTTCTGGGAGAACCAAGCATATCTGTACAGTATTCCAAGCCCGTCATTTAACATTGTTGTCCTCAAATGGAATGCAGAATATACTACTACTAAAAGGCAAATTCTTTGAGGGTCACATCCTTCCTGCATGTTACAAGTTGGCAAACAAGAATGCAGTCGTCATTACACCGTTCCTGTATGCCCATAGGGATCCCATCAACTTCGATGAATGGGTAATCAGATTGAAAGAAAATCAGCAAAAGTGTTCAGGATACTCTTTTTCAGCTTTTAGACAAGCATTTTAGCATGTGAAGATATTACAGTTTACTCTCTTCAGTTCAGCCTCATGAATCTTCAGAATTTTGGTGCAAATTGCTTTAAAAAATCTACAGCACACGAATATATGCTATGCTAATTTGTGCTAACATAAGACTATATTAATAGCATGCTTATTTATATACAGATGACGATATTGCATACAATTTGAGCTTCTATTATAAAAGATACAGAAATATTAAAACTGTAATATTTTGGTATATTCATATCACTCACCGTATGTGTTCGTAAAATATGTTTGTGGAGCATGAAATTCTGTTTGTGTTGTCAAATTTTAATTTTTTGGTCAAATTATGTTATTTAATTTTACAAATAATCTGATGATAGAACTATCAGTATATTTCTACAGTTTATACACAAGATCATTTACATCATCATTTCAACTTTGTTTGCTGAACTGTTTCAGAGGAATGAGTATTTCAATTTTTAGGGTAATACCCCTGTTTCATCTTCTTAGGGGTGGAATTTTTTGAATCCCTTCCTTAGTGGGTATCTACACTGTAAATATATCCCCAAAATTTCATTTCTTTATATTCATTAGTTTTGCCTGGGCATTGATTGACAATATTTATATAGATAATCTTAATAAAGTAATTTTTATTTACATTTTTCCTTTTTCAGAAACTAAATATGAGGAAGAAGAAGAAGTTAAAGAAACAAAATGAAGATTTTTCTGAACCTGAGATTAATGTTCATAATGATTTTAGTGATACTCCTCGCCAGAAATCAAGAACTTCCAAAAAAACCTATGATAATTCAACAGATAAGCATAGGAAGACGGAAGGTCGTCAAAATAGTGAGACTAAGCAGAAGTATAAATCATCTAGTGGCAAAGTATCATCCTTGTTTGGCAATAATCCTGCAATTCCACCCTTTGCTCGACGGATGGTTAACCCAGTACAGGAGACTGTATTTTCAAACACAGATTTCAAGGATCTGCCCATCCATAAGTTTTCAGTAAGTAAGAGATTAAAAACTTTTTGTTTTCTTTTTAGCTTCAGTGTGCAAGTGCAAGATTTATTAGAACACACTGTTGAAGCATTAACTGCTAACAAGTTTTTGCTGCTGAATATTTTCAGCTATGAAGTATGTGAAATTAGTGCATTCTGTTTTGGTTGTTATATATCTCACTCACTGGAATGCCTACTTTCCTGAGCAGTTCAGTTTGATCACAAAAATCTTGCAGTGGTTTGGCATGGTAAGCTATGAAATATGCTATGTTAAATAAAATAAATCTTGCACTGTTGTTTATATTTGATATTTGAAGGATAGTGCAATCTCTGAATCTATTTAAAAAGTATAGTAAATAATTCTGTCATCACTATGTAAAGGATATTAAGAATCAAGCAGTTAAATCCATTAAAGTTTAGCCAGCGTTCTTTCTTTTTTTTGCTACTTGCTTTACGTCGCACCGACACAGATAGGTCTTGTGGTGACGATGGGACAGGGAAGGGCTAGGAGTGGGAAGGAAGCGGTCGTGGCCTTAATTAAGGTACAGCCCCAGCATTTGCCTGGTGTGAAAATGGGAAACCACAGAAAACCATTTTCAGGGCTGCCGACAGTGGGGTTCGAACCTACTATCTCCCGAATACTGGATACTGGCCGCACTTAAGCGACTGCAGCTATTGAGCTCGGTCCGCGTTCTTTCTTAATGTTCAGATACAAAGGAGTGTTCATTACAAATACAGTTGAGTCCTTAAGTCATTATCATGAAACTGTCTTAATTACATAGGTAAATGTCTTTTCAAGAGAGTTTAATCCTGATGTAAACATAGTATGTCCGCGCCTCCGCTAAAGAAAGAGTTGTGATTCGCTGAGCGTGTAGTACCGACCTTCACCTCGTCAACGTCTCGTGTTCGGATGTACAGGGCTGCGCATCGCATACGACAACAGTGCATAGATCTGAACTTCTGAATAAACGACTAAACCTGGATTCTGTTCACTTAGTTTATTGAACACATTCACAATGCACTGCCTGTGGTCACTTCTGAGTTGCTTCACTATATGCAATGGTCCATTTCTCTCACTATGAATACTGACTCACTGACTGCTGCTGCAGGATGCAACACCTTATCTCCATCCTGTACAGCTTGGGACTTTCCCCCACTACGAGAAGACTTCTTGTATTACACCACGCCTTGTGCTTTCATTTCTTGTTATTTAATCACAATTTAACAAAACATATATATATATATATATATACACACACACACACCGGTATATATGACAGCCATATTTTAATTTGATTACGTACTCTCCCAAACTCTCTAAATGTAATAAACTAAAATAAAATAAAATTAATGCGACGTACTACCTTTCTTCGAGCTCGCATTCAGTAAAGTGAGTGCGACGGTTGCTTCTCCTATCAACTATGTCTATGTCAACGTGCAACGATAGCGTGCTCCGCCTATTTGTTTACATCAGTATTAATCTCTCGTGAAAAGCGGTATAAGCCAAATAATGTTTTGTAGATGAGCAGATAAGAACAGGTAAAAATAAAGAACACTGCTCCATTTTGGCATCACTCCTTCATTTAACAATTTTTTTTGTTTTTTGTTTTTACATAATTTCCAAAGTTATTCAAGCATTTGTCATAGCATTAAATGGGTGTCTTTCTTTGAAGATTGAAAGTGGTGTCCTGTTCGTTGAACACCTCTATCTGATTTAGCATTACACGCCTGTTCTTAAATATTGATCTGATGTTGATGGAAGACCACACCGCTCATTGTCTTTCTCAGTCGATAGGCCTTCTACAAATTCACTGCACAACTTTCATGCTTGTTGTACAGACATTACTTTCTCTGTGTATGGAAACATATTCCTCCTGTTAATATTAACAGATTCTGTGTTATTGGCCCCAGAAAAGGGATTACTATATACAGACCTCCTCGTACCACTCACCTTTTTGTAAATCTCACTATGCTAAGATTCTACTTGTTGACCTGTGTACAGTTTTTCAGTGTGACTATGAAACTATCAGAGTGAGGTCTGTCCCTTTGTTTCTGAGCAGTTAAACAGTGAAATGTAATTTTTGACTTACTGTAATGTCATGTATCGATGATTTTTTGTTGCTTATTAAGGAGTGAGCATTTTTATGCATTGTTAAGGTAATTATTTACTGTAGTATTCAAGTATGATGTAAGTTAGTTTAATTCAGACAGAAGTTAAACTGCAGAGATTGTAAAATAATACTGTAATACTAATAATAATCATCATGTGTATTTTAAAATGTTCATTTTGGTCAAGATTGCAGCCTTATTCATGCAATACAACATATTGATGTAGCCTATTTGATTTTTTACAGGTGTCAAACTTACAAAGTTTGGGACTGAACCAACTAACCACAGTTCAGCAGAAAGCAATCCCTGTTATTTTAGAAGGCAATGATGCTTTAGTTCGGTCACAGACTGGAAGTGGAAAAACTCTAGCTTATGCTTTGCCCATTGTGGAAGCATTACAGAAAATAAGACCGGAATTGACTCGGACAGATGGGGTGCACGCTTTGGTGGTAGTTCCGACTCGAGAATTAGCGTTACAAACGTATGAATGGTTCATCAAGCTTGTAAAGGTGAGTACATCTTAATTTTTGTATGATGTTGGATCATACTGCGAATGGAAGGCAGATTTTCTGTTTATGTAGACTGACTTGGTGATGGATTACAAAGAGCATGGTGTTTAAGCTGTATCTTATGAAAACCGATTTGATGGTAGAACAATAGGAATTTATAATTTACTTGTCTTTAGCCATTTCTGTTGTATGTGCTATTTATGCTTTATTTTGTGTGTTAAATAATAATAATAATAATGTCATTCTGAGTAGCATACGTTATTGTTAACTAGTACGTGTATAGTGGAGGAGGAAAAGACCTGCCCAGCCTCAGTTTTGATTCCTTTATATGCTACTTTAGTGTTGCGTATGATTTTTGGGGAGCTTTATATGACCATATACCCTGTAATGGTGCACCTTGAGGATCTAACCATTGTTCAGGATGATGAATCGTACCCACTCAGCTGATTGGATCTTGAGTAATTTAGAGGAACAAACAAGTTTTAAATCAAGTCCTATGTAGAGGGATAGGATCATGAATAGTAATATACATTCGAATAAACATAATGACGAATTCATTGTCTGTCTATAGCCATATACCACCTATATTTATCTTAGGTATCTAGCTCTTTCTTTGTTCATCCAGCTTTCTGTTTATTCTGTACTCAGTGAGTATCATTGTCCGCCCTTCTGATAAAGCTCAGAAGAAGAAACAACGTCATTGGGGGCTGAGAAGAAATGGATGTAGAAGAACTGAAAATGATGTTCTCTCTTCCCACACCAAATTGTCATTGTGTTAATCCTATTATATATTAGTTTATATGTTATTATCTTTCTTTCTCTCTCTATTATATACAGTGCTCTCCCCAGATATTTTCATTAGCTGGGTGGGAGGAACGAGTAGCCGGGCGGGGAATACTACGTAAAAAATAAATATTATAAAATTTCAACTAATTCCCCTCAGGCCATTAACAATAATATTAGACAGGTAAACATTAACTGCAAAAATGAACTATTTTAGTGTTATCACGAAGAAGACGTAACAGAGTAGTTTGAACTTCTAGTGTTCCACTGCTCGTTCGTAATCACTCGGTTGCTGTGGGGAGCCAGACGTGTTTGTTACATCCCGCACAATCGAGTGCTGGCATGCGATCCAACGCTAATCGAGACACCGCTCGCGCACGACACTACGTGATAAGCTGAACTTTGATGTAACTTGTGCAATTAGGCTGACAATAATGAAGATTTTTCATTTAAATCAACAGTTTTACAGTGTTTACATTTTAATTTGGAACACATAATGCCTGAAATATGTGTAGCCTTCATAGCTCAGGTGGCTGCGTGCTGGCCTCTCACCGCTTTCTGTGATTCAAATCCCGGTCACTCCATGTGAGATTTGTGCTGGACAAAGTGGAGGCGGGGCAGGTTTTTCTTCGGGTACTCCGGTTTTCCCTGTCAACTTTCATTCCAGCAACACTCTCCATCATCATTTAATTTCATCTGTCAGTCGTTAATCATTGCCCCAGAGGAGTGCGACAGGCTTCGGCAGCCAGCAAAATTTCTATCCTCGCTGCAAGATGGGACTTCATTCATTCCATCCCTGACCTGGTCACTGACTGGAAAACAGGTTATAGGTTTTCAGTGACTGAAATATGTATTAATATTACATAAGCCAAGCGAGTTAGGAGCGCACAGCTGTGAGCTTGCATTTGGGAAATAGTGGGTTCGAACCCCACCATCGGCAGCACTGAAGATGGTTTTCTGTGGTTTCCCATTTTCACGCCAGGTAAATGCTGGGGCTGTACCTTAATTAAGGCCACGGCCGCTTTCTTCCCACTCCTAGCACTTTTCTATCCTATCGTCGCCATAAGACCTATCTGTGTTGGTGCGACGTAAAGCAACTTGAAATATTATGTAACTAGCAGATATCTACGGTATGTTATGATAGCTGGGCGGTCAGTGAAAACGGCTGGTCGGTGCATCCATTAGAAAGGTCCTAGGGAGAACACACACATATAAATATATATAGGGGAAGGAGGGGTTTTCGTATGTAGCAGGTAATGGTACACATCTTCATTTCAGAAGTTGGCAGTACTGTATGGCTCCATTTGCTGTCTTAGCCTAGTGGCGATATTGGTATCTTCAATTCTGTTGAGTTTTTTAGACATGATATGGGCTTTTGGGCTTATGCCTTGTCAAGAAAACAAGGTGAAACTCTTTACGTTTCGCAGAGAACTTTGCTCCGCGTCTTCAGAAGAAAATCTCAACTGTCTACGAGAAAGTCTTCTACAATAATGAGGGTTTGAATTTAAGAATATTTTACCATTGGAGAATTGTAGTGGTAGTCTCATTCGTCACCAGGTGGCTTGCTGTGTGCTGACACAGTGCTCCAAGCGTGAGCTTACGGAAACATTAAGCTCCAAATGAGATGTTACACAGGTATGAAAGTATGGCATTAACACATAAACCTGAGTACCTGTCGTCAGATGTGCATGAAATGGGAATCATGAAAGTAGACGGTGACGACAAGCTACGGGTGAGAAAATTCAAATAACTTACATTGCTTCTACAATAACTGATGATGGTTGATTCGTTGAAGTGAACAGCATGAGAATTAATGCATCCTGGATGTAGTAGCGAACAACCGGAGTCACTTGCGACTGCTGGATGAAAGATCTGCAATAAAAAAATCTATCATGAAGTCATACGTCCTGTCGCACTCTATGGCTGAATGTTGGCCTACACTACGACTGAGGCAAAGATGCTGAAGTGGACAGTAGGCATCACTAAATTAGTTTGCTGGGCTGATTGGCTCGGACAGTAGAGCGCTGGCCTTCTGACCCCAACTTGGCATGTTCGATTCTGGCGAGTCCGGTGGTTTTCAAAGGTGCTCAGGTACGTCAGCCTCGTGTCGGTAGATTTACTGGCAGGTAAAATAATCCTGTGAGGCAACATGTCGGCACCTCGGCATCTCCGAAAACCGTCAAAAGCAGTTAGTGGGACGTAAAAACATTAACATTGTTATTATTATTATTATTATTATTATTACTAAATTAAGTTGCGTTTGCAACAACTCCACAATTAAACGGGTTGGTGTTGCACCAGTCCATGAGAAAATGACGAGAGTCGTCTCCAATGGTTTGGGCACGTTTTACAGGCAGGGGCCGACACAGTTGCCAAGACGGGCTACCACCTAGAGGTCGTCAGCAGAAGACCAAAGAAACGACCTAAGCGACGCTGGAGCGACACACTACACAATGACTCAAAAGCGTGAATATCCATCCATATGTAGCCCAAGATAGAACAAAATGGATACAACAGATCCATATAGTGGACCCCGCAAGCAGCCGGGATAAACGCTGAAGAAAAACGAGTCTTACTTTTGAAGTAATCATTAGTATTTAAGTTACAACTTACATTAACTTTCTTTGTCTTTGCTTTTTCATTCACTACGAATTTTATGGTAGTTATATTCTTTATTTGGATTTTTTTAAATGCATTAAGACAATTTCATAGTACTGAAACCTTCTGTTGAAGAATTATTAACAATTAAAATCATGTATTTGATATTTTTTAACATTTATATGATGATTGTTGTGAGACACCGGCCAAGTGACGGATTGGATCACGTCTCTGTCCAATGAATGCCGGCACTTTCTGGCCTGCTGGCCGGTTGTTGGAGTGCTAGCACCAGAATCACATTTGTGTGGCTTCCAAGCCACAAGGGTGTAGCAGGAAATTAGTTGATAGGGCTGCCAAGGAGGCAGTCAAATTCCCCTCGTTTCCTTACAAAGTTCCATCCAGTGATATTTGTTCTCAGCTGAGACATCTGGTGATGTTGGATTGAGAGCTGGAGTGGCTGGTCACTCCTCTTCCAAATAAGCTGAGAGCGATAAAATGAACTCCGGATTTCTCGGAGAGAAGCAGTGGTGTTATGTCGCCTTTGGATCGGCCACGATATAGCAACACACTTCTACTTACTAACGGAAGAAGCCCTCCTGGTGTGTACCTGTGGCGGTCATCTTACCGTGGTATGCCTTACGGAGTGCGTGGACCTGGCCGATCTACGCCGTAGTCCAAAATTTTGGAGCACCATCTCCCCCACCCTACGAGATAACGAGCAGTCAGTAGACCTTGTCATCTGTTTTATGCGGGATAGTGGCCAGTTTTTATCGTGTATATAAGTGAATTTTAAATGTTTTTAATTTTACTTTATTGTTAACCAAGTTGTTTTCTTCTTCTTCTTCTTCTTTTATGACAACATAGGATCACTTTAGTCAGTCCGTCGTTCAGGTCTCTTTGAAGGGATTGTTCGGGCTTTGCGGTCCTCCCAGTACTTCTTCAGACTCTCCGATCTTCGTGCCCTTTCCTCAGTTGAAAATGTGCGTGGTGTTGGTTTGTTTTGTGTAAGGGTAAAGCGGAGGTTTGTATTCTTGAGTTTTGTATTCAATTTTATCTTATTTTTGGTGTCTTCTGTTGTAAGGCCTATTTCCTTCAGATCCTCTCTTACTTCTCTGATCCATTTACATCCTGTTGTGGTATTTTTTGAGACGAGATTGTGTTGTACTAGTTGTTTCAGAAGTCTCGAGTCCTGCACCCTCATGATATGTCCAAAGAATCCCAGTCTTCTCTTACGCATAATATCTGTAATGGGTTCTAGCTCTTTGTACACGACTTTGTTAGGTATTAACCGCCACTGTCCATCTTTCTGATATTTTTTGTTGATACAGGTTCTTCCAATCCTCCTTTCAATTTTCTGAAGTCTGTCAGTCTTTGATTGTTTATTCAGGTAAAAGAGTGTTTCTGCTGCATATGTAGCTTCCGGTTTTATAACTGTGTTGTAGTGTTTTATTTTTGTATTTATTGATAGACATTTCTTTTTGTAGATATCCCATGTTAATTTTTGTGCTTTAGATAATCTATTTGTTCTTACTTGGATTGGGATTTTTTCTATTAGTATTGATTTATATTAATGTGTTTTTTAAACTTTTAATTTGAATGATATATAAGATTTCACGCCAAAGGCAATGCCTTATTCTTTTTAATTTATTTTTTGTATCATTTCATAAAAAATAAGGCACTGCAAATTAGATCCACTGATTATTTTAAATTCATAATCTTATTTTTTATCATCATTAATTTTAAATTCTAGACAGTGGATACATTTTAAAATCTTGATTATTATTACATTTCGTTTCACCTCGTACTGTTAGGGTCTGATGACCTAGATATTAGGCGTCTTTAAACAACAATCATCATCATCATCAGACCAGTGGATGTAACAGATTCAGCGCATTATGGATAGGCTTACAGGTGAATTTTTTATTTGTTATTGCAGATGTAGTAAATATCTGATGATCTGGAGATAGCGTTGCGCTATTGTTTGTTAGAAGGTCCACCTCTTTTAAAGTTCTAATAAAGCGATGATGCATATCCGACAACATGACATTGTCTGCTTCAAATTTGGTGATGGCGGTAGGCATTGGCCGCAGTAAGCGACCTGCTTGTTCAAGTTACCCCCATGTGTCCTTTAACACAGCACTTATTACCATGTTATTGAAACGAACTGAAGAAGAAATGACGGATTCTAGAATAGCCTATTTGTTCTTTAGCAGGCTTTCAAAACATCTGTATAAAATAACATGTCGTGACTGATTGACTGACTGACCTTTTATGAGGGTACTTATATCTCAAAAATTGAAGATTTTACAGACGTGGAAATAGGTATTTGGAATCTCTTTTAATAATAAAGTACCATGTCTTTTTTCCAACTTTGTTTCTCAAATGTACAGTACTATCACATGGTCATCTTAGCCCCAAAAAGGCAATATCGCAAACGTGGTTTACAGAGAGTTTGTGGGGGGAAATTAAACTAATTTTTTTGGTGAGGTTTTACACTTTAGGGATTTTCAAATAATGTTTTAGTACAGTACCAAGGAACGATTACTTTTAACAAACAAGCTGCGGGTAACTGCTAGTAATTAATAAATCTACTGTCCAGTGAATTGGTGAGGGGAGTTTTAAACTTACAGATAAATTCCTGTACTTCTGTTTAGCTTCCAATAGAGCATGAGGGACATGACTTAATTCTTTGATTATTTTCTGACTGAACTGGAATACTTCCTGGAGTACAGATACAGCCATGATGTCCTTGACCAGCATATTGATGCTATGGGCAGCAATCTTACGCACGTTATATGCTTGTACTTTTCTTCCTCTATTCTCCAGGCAATCTGTACGTTTTTTGCATTGTTGGTGATCATCGCCACAAACTTTTCTCCACGTATGTTTTGAATAACTAGAGTAAGCCTTGATGTTATGTGACGACAGCGTGTGCACGTTGATATTGAGTGCTGAACAATGTTCCACGCATGGCATTGTGATTGTCATCAGGGTAGCATGGGCTGATCAGTTGGTCATGCAAGGCAGATGCCGCCCACTCTTATCGAAGGGTCTGCCTTACAAGGGCGGCACCCGGCTAGAAATAGCCACACGAAATTTAAAAAAGTTTGTCGTGGATAATACATCACACTTTTTGAGTCCAAAGCGCTGTTAATGATTAGAGAAAGCTGTACCATGGGGATTCTCAACTGTCCACGCGTGTATGTTATGCAAGTATAAGACCATATTTTCCAAATATGACCACTTCGTGGAGTAAAAACGGATGATGGACGACAGAAACGCCAGTAGGGTAGAGGCCACGTGCAACGCCTCTATCTCAAAACAGACGCATTGTAAGACATATGCTCATAGGAACATTTTTCTTGTTTTGATCCCAGGAATCACGTACGACGTTTGTTACAAATGTTTAGATACACCCTACAGTTCCTAAGTGTTTAAATGTGACTTTGAACTTCCCTCGATAGTCCTTGTTTTGTTATTGTTACTACAACATTTGCGATCGATGACGCGCTCTGAAGAATTCAGCACGCTTACTAATATTCTGTAGGTTAAGTGGCCGTTTTACATACCCGCACTCAGCTTCTAGAAGTTTCAATGCTTCTGGTTTCTAGACGAATCGAGTGTAAAATCGTTTTGAAGCGTCCCCAGAGCGATCAACATAAGGTAACGCCCAGTGAGTGTGTGTGTGTGCGCGCGCGCGCGCGCGCGCGCGAGTGTGTGAGAAACAAACTGAGCGAGTGGGTAACGAAGGTAGCATCTTAAAAGACCAATTCTACAAGGAAAAAATATCGTATGGTACGCTTTAATATCGTGTTCAACGGTGCACTATACAACTACATTTATTAACCGTGTGACTGAACACCGCATTGATATCGTAATCTTCCATTATAATAATGTTTTCTTTTTTGTACATAACTGTAATAAAACAAAAATCTTGAGACTTATTTACGTAAAAACCAGTTACATCAGCTCTCCCCTTTGATATGCACATTTCTATTGCTACTTTAAATACGACTGTTGATGCATATCTCATAGCAACTATTTTTGTCGCACGAATGGGGGATCTGCCAGACAAATGGAAATATATAGCCGGGAGTAATGAGCTTAAGGTACCGTGGAATATATGGATAATTGAGAGTAGGTTTACCAGGTGTAGGGTATAAAGCGAGGGAACTTTGATCCATGAAATCCTTCCCCTACATATTTTTTCTCAGAGAGAGTACAGCAACCTTTACGGTAAACGCTTGATGTAGTCCCATAGATAGTCCACAACACGTTGCCAGTGATTCGGGAGAGTCGGTTACCAGCCGCCTCACCATGTGTGAATTTTGCATTTTCATGTTTCACAGCGTTGTCAGTGTCTTCTCACGTCCCAAGTCGTCTTCCATGCAGTGGTTCCTTCACTTTGGTGATGATGTCAAATTCGCACGGAGACAAGCCCAGTAGTGGTGGCGGGTGTTCCAGTACTTCCCTCAACCCAGCGCCGAAGTTGCCTCCACACACGTCTGCTGCATGCGGTTTGGCGTTATCATGTAGAAGGATGACATTGTTGAGAAGATCCGGGCGTTTGTCTCTAATGGCACGGCGTAACTTGCTCTGCAGGTCTTGTAGTACGCTGCTGTCACCGGTGTGCCATGTCGAAGTGACACGCAATCACGCCTCTAAGCCACAATGACCATCGGCTTCACAGAGGAAGGGTTTTGCCGTAACGTCTGTCTTCGTGGTGATTCGGAATGTCGCCATTCTGCAGACTGGCGTTTGAGCTCTGGTTCATACACCCTGGCCCAACATTCATCCACGGTCATATTCTCTCTAACATTTGCTCGCCTTGTTGCCGGTAGCGTACCAAGTGGTGAGAGCATATGGCTTACCGTGTCCACTTTTGCTAGTCGGTGAGTGTACATGGCTCCCACCGTGATGCAGTTTTATGCAGATGAATATCTTATCGCAGAATTCTGTGGATGATACGTTTCTCAGTGCCCTTTTTTGGGCTTATAGCTCAGGTAGTGCTATGAGTAATTACAGCACGTGGCACATAGTCCGGTCATTAACAAGTCATCCGAACGTTTGAACGTCGCTGCTTGTTTCACATCCGTGCTGGAATGCTGCTACCGGGTGAGTTGGCCGTGTGGTTAGGGGCGCGCAGCTGTGAGCTGCAAATGTTGGGGCTGTACCTAAATAAGGCCATGGCCGCTTCCTTCCCACTCCTAGGCCTTTCCTATCCCATCGTCACTATAAGACCTATCTGTGTCCGTGCGACGTAAAGCAACTTGTAAAAAAAAATACAGGTTAGCGTTACGACTTTAGAGGCCCGTATCATTGCTATCGAGTGAAACTCAGTCACAGAAACGTTCGCCGAACTTCTTCCATTGACGAAGAAAGTGTACATTCAGAGGTTAAGCAAAGGAAGTTGCACCAGATGGAATGGTTGTTACTAATGTGTGTGTTTTATTGAGGAGTGAAAATGAACGAGTCAGTTTGGACAGCTACACTTGCGTTACTACCATCTAGTGGATCATTTATGCCTACTTACAAAAAAATGAGATAAATACACACCAGGCACTGCGCAAATGTTCCTTGCAAGACTGCCTTCTTGAAATGCGCACTGCCTGCTGGCTATACCACTGCATCGCATGATAGTTTCGGGTCGCAGTTTCAGCAGCGTCAATGTCGTTGGGCCCTTACCTTACCGCGTTATTATTTTGGGATTCGAACCATTCTTTTATGCTAATATAGGCGTCACTGACTATATATTTAGACTTGTAACCACCTTTTATGCCTTTTAGTTTCGGAGTTATTAATCGCAAACTGAATCATATGCCTCAACATCGTTAATATTTTTAGCCCCTTGCTCCGCGCATATTTTGTGTCACGTTATACATTCAAGTGGTACCTCGATCATTTGGATCTGATCTTTAGTTCCGGAGCTGTTAGCCCGAATGTGAGTAGTATGAGCTATGTATGTTCTAAAACAATGGTTGCTAAGTCAGCATTTTCCCACGAGCTCATTGACCCCTATTTGAGTCGCTATAAGACCTATCTGTGTCGGTGCGACGTAAAGCAACTTGTAAAAAAACAAAAAAAAACAGGTTAGCGTTACGACTTTAGAGTCCCGTATCATTGCTATCGAGTGAAACTCACTTATTGACCCCTAGTTAAGTATTAAGGCTGTGTAGGTTCTAGACTATTGAACGCGGAATAACGTCATAACCTTGAGTACGAGAGTAAGCCTAACCTTACCGATTCCATTGGAGGGGCCGAATTAGTGAGGGAATGATCTGGGGTGCTTTTGAACCCTAGGTGAGGTTATGACGTAATACGCATTCGTACGAGGGCAATGCTAACCTCACTGGCCAACCTGGAGTGTTTTTGACCGCTAAGTGAGGTTATAACGTCATACCATTACGTACGAGGGCAATGCTAACTTCACCTGCCACTTTGGGGGAGCCGAATTGGACGGACCCCCCTTGGAGGAGCCGAGTCGGAAAGGTCACGGACTCTTAGGAGGAGCTGAAACGGATCGGGCGCCCATAAAGGAGCCAAAAATCGGTTAGGTGGCCTGCAGATGAGGTTAAGACGTCATTATGACGTGTTAACTCAACCTTCCGCACGAACACTAACCTAACCTCACACAGGCTCTTTATCGGATCCCCTTGGAGGAGTCCAATCGGTTAGGTGATTAGTAGTTGAGGTTATGACGCCATGATAACGTGTTAACCTAACGTCGTTACGAGGAACGCCAACCTAACCTCAGGCAGGCTATTTAGGGTTCCCCTTGGAGGAGTCTAACTGGTGACGTGACTTGTAGGTGTGGTTAACACGTTTGTTAACCTAACCTTGGGCACGAACGGTAACCTAACCTCACAAGCACAGGCTCTTTGTCCGTATCCCCTTGGAGGAGTGACGGAGCTGTGACGTAATAAGCGCGGGCGATTTAAAATGCATGTTTATCTTTGCGTAACCGAACGCGCAGGCCGTCTCCTGACAGCTGTGACGTCACAGCGTGACAAATGACTATCAGATCGCGCTACAGACATATCAGTGCGCTCTCGCGACGACTTCTTGAGTTACTGTAATCAAAAGACTATCAGATCCCGCTAGAGACATAACAGTGCACTCTCGCCGCGACTTCGTGGGTTACTGTAAACAAATGACTATTAGATCCTGCTGGAGACATAAACGGGAAAGGAAAAGCTAGTTTGCATGTGCGCATGTACATCAGCTTGAGGTACACTGACGGTGAGTTTGCAAGTTACTGTAAAACGGATTACTCACGCACTCACAGGTTCTTTGCCCGTCTCTCCCTTGGTGTAGAGACGGGGCTGTGACGTAATGAGCGCGGGCGATTTAAACATGCATGCTTATCTTTACATAATCGAACGGACAGGCCTTCTGACAGAGCTGTGACAGATCGATTTTTATAAGCCGATGCCCTTCCTGACGTCAGTCTTATCAGGGAAGCTAATAAAATAAATGACATATGATAGGATGGTAGTGGTACGTAGTCTTCTCTTGTCGAGTAGTATCGAGAGGTTTGTACAAGGCTTTACGTCTCCATCCGACTGGCAAATAACCATCAGCACTCCTCCTCTTCCTCCCCCCCTCCTCAAACGCATCTCTACTTTGTTGAGCACCTCTGCCAGAGTTAGTTCCGTTTCAGGCCTTGTACCACTTTTCAAGTTTCGTAACAGAGCTGCGAATCAAACGCATTTTACGTACTTTATGTGTAGTTCTACAGGGCGATTAGTTTAAAAGTTCAGAGCGGAGTGCCGAGGATTAGGTGCGCTGGGAAGCGGAGACAGCGAGCGCAGTGCCCGCAATGACAAGCAGGCATAGTCGGCTCAAAGAAGCGGCATAGTTACGCCTATAGAAACAAAACGAAACTGAACTCACCGGCTACATAGATGCTCTGGACAAATAAGTAAATGAATAAACAAATAAAGAAATCAACTAGGAAATTAAACTGAACTCACCAGTAATAAATAAATAAATACATAAATAAATCAACTAGGAAATTAAACTGAACTTGCCAGTATTTACAGACGATGCTGAAAGTGATCTCCTTCAGCTGCAATGCACGCTTCACATCTTGTAATGAGATTTCGAAACAAACTTTTTAGTTCATGGACACTGATAGAACGCACAATGTCCCTAATTTCAATTTTTAATTCTTCTGCAGTTCGAGGATTATTCCTGTAAACTTTTCCTTGAAGATTTCCCAATAGATAAAAATCACATGTGCATAAATCAGGCGAACGAGGGGGCCATAAGCCTTTAGTGATGATCTGATAATCATTGAACACTTCCCGTAACCGTCGCATAGAGCTACGCGGCGTATGCGCCGTTGTACTATCCTGCTGGAAATAGCCGTACCTTTCCTCATCTTCAGTCAGTTCAGCAAAAATGGTCCCAGAATGTTGTGAATATAACGGTCAGAAGTAATCGTGTCCTGAAAAAATATTGGACCGATAATTCGTTGGCACTGATAGCGCACCACACACCCACCCTCACATCGTGCAGAGGTCTCGGCTGTAAAATGTGCGGGTTGTCTGTATCCCAGATTCTATTGTTCTGTGAACTGACATATCCACTCAAATGGAACCAGGCTTCGTCGCTCATAAAAATGTTCGGATCCACAATACCGTCGTGGACACTATTCATTAGCCAATTGCAAAATCGTATTCTTGCATTGAAATCTGCAGGCAGTATGTTATGGACTGAATGAGTCCGATAAGATTGTAAATGTAACAATCTTGTTACATTACGTGCTGAAGAAGGTGTAATACCACTTTCCTGAGCTACTCTCCGAAGCGACTTATGTGGACTGATCTGGAGTCTTGCCTGTATATCTTCTAACCTCTCCCGTGTGAGAGCTGTTCTCCTTCGCTTCTTTTTCTTATTGATTACGGAACCAATACTGAGCCACTTGTAAACGATCTGTTGCACGTAACGTTTTGATGGTACTGTCGTACCGGGAAATTGTCTACGGAATTTTCGAAGGCACCTTTTAAGTGGTTTCTTCTTCGTGTGCAAATAACACTCTACCAAAAATATTCTTTGCTCTATAGTGTATTTAATCATCGTGATAATAACCTCACAACACACCTTAAAAGTCCGATAGTTTATAGCGAACCGAGGGACTGAGTGTGTGCCATACTAAGGTCACACTGTTTTAACATGCAGCGATCACATCGACATTGTTATGCATGTTTAGACTTGTTCGTTATCAAGGTCAGTCTGTAGTAATCTCAAACCTTTATATATGCTATAAGACTTGTTCGTTATCAAGGTCAATCTCTAGTAATCTCAAGCCTTTATATAATATGCTATAAGTGAGAATATTTTCTTTAGTCTAAGATACTGTGATAGAGAGTAGAACATTTTAATCCATCATGACAAGAACATTAAAAGTTGATGTACAAGACTTTAAAGTGAACGGCAACAAATTTGTGTTCAAAGAGGTGATTGTGTTGGATTGCACTGTGTTGTGGGCGCCAAAACTCGTCAGTTTAGTATTTAGCACACCTTTCCCTTACTGTTTGCAAACAGATGAAGACAAAAAGCAGACACAGTGGATAGAAAAAAAGGTCTGCAGTGGGAAGAAAAAGGAGTACCTTATCGTTTTCTAGCTATGATCATGAACGCTAACTTGTCAAGAGCAGATCTTGTTTTTTTAAACGGTTGTGAAAAGAAGGAATGGTTGCGTAAGCATCTACCATCAGCATATGAAAGTATCGACATACGTGAACATGAATTAGGATGTCCATAATTTAAAACTCTTCTCAAGGAGCATCGTGGAGAAACAATTAAAGAGTTCACGCCATGTGTGCATGCTCTTTGATTGGTTGTGTCGCAGTGCATGCCGGGATGTGAACAACATTTGTAAATTGCAGTGTCGAAGTGGCAGCAGCGTGAAAGAGACATTTGTAGAGTAAAGACGTCATGTCATTTCTATCTGATACTAAGTGTAACGCATTTGAAAAGGCAATCGTAAAGTCTCATGCTTGCAACAGGAAACTAAACACTTTTACTGAAGAAGAGTTGAATGCATTGCCAACGGCATTTTTGGTCAATGTAGCTGCGAATGCAGTAAAGGAGATCTGGGATAAGGTGCCTCGTGAGTTGGCTCAAGATTCTAATTTGTCAGAGCTTCAACGTTTATATCATAAACAAGTGAGTTTAGCTAAGAGACCTTCAGTGAGACTGGCGTATATGTCAACTCATTAAACTGTATCACGGACATAAAACTAACGAATTGTCTTCGCTTATAAAGACTTATCGAGGCTGGGAAAAGAGTAAGCAAGTTTTCGCAGAAAGGTGAGGAAGTGTGCTGGGAGAAGGTGAGGAAGCATGCTGGGCATGGACTCATCAATAAGGTGATTGATCTTACATTTGGGCCTCATCTTCCTAGTTACCAGTACTGTGGCCCTGCAACTCGACTTGACGTCCGCTTGGCACGTGGTGATCCTGGTATTAATATGTTAGATGCTGCCTGCAAAGAGCATGACATTGCTTATCGTCAAAACAAACCTGAACCAAGACGTGAACCTGATGAAAATCAGCTTCATAAAGCCATGCAGCGTGTGACGTCACCTAATGCTACAGTTGCTGAGAAGATAGCAGCACTTGTCGTTGCCAGTTTAATTAAAGGAAAACTGTTACTGGGGGGATTGGTGGTATTAAACATCGAAGACAGTGGAAATAAGCTATGTAAGAAAGGACAGAGCAGATTTACTTGAAGAAAGAAAAATGTATATATACTAAAATAAATACGGTTTGTGAAACATAATGCAGGTGTTGTTTATTTTTTAATATCAGTCCTACCCTACACCATGTCCTGAATTAACTAGTAGCAAAAATGTTGACTTTCATGTTTAAACTTGTCTTATGCAGTAGAAGTAAAGGAGAGGTAGAGGTTGCAGAATAAAAAAAAAGTTTTAAAGTGCATACTCTTTGTTAATCCATGAATTGAAGTTCTTATTATAACCAAGCCATTTGGCATACAGTTGATCTCAACGGCGAATTATACGTTCGAAAAATAGTGATCAGGATATTGTTTACTGTTCTTCGATGTAGAATCCTCCTTCAATAGGCTGTCCTCAAAGATCGCGAAGTAAATACGTAAGTGGGTTAGTAAGCTTAACACTTCTGATTTTAAAACTTCTGTACTCCAGTTAGGTGTTCATCCTTTTGCAAAGATAGACTCGTGTTTGTTGATGCGAACGAAATCACATTTTTTTAAAGCAATGGCGGCGCGGATCAGCCGCTTCGAATACAAGATGAATACACCTAAGCGTGGTGTATTCTTAGTAACAAGACGTGGCTTTGTGCCGATAGTGCGACGAGGTGTATCATTGTAGGTAGACACGAGTCTAGGTAGCAGTTCAGTCCAACGATGAGAACTTTGAGCTGTAAATTCTCGCCACATCATTGTCTTGAGTGCACGAGTAAAGCGTTTTACAACACTTGCCTTGAGATTGCTATACGTAGAGTAGTGATGAATGCCAAATAACTTGAGGTAAGAAGAAAAATCCTTGTTGTAAAACTCTTTGCCTTGATCGGTTTGAAGAAGCCTTGGTTAGCGTTTTGATAGTTCGACAGTATGTTTAAATGCGTCCTTGATTTGAGCTGCTGTCTTAGAACGCACAGGTGCAAACGCAAACTTGGAGTACACATCAATGGCAGTAAGTAGATACTTATACCCCTTATTGCTAGAGGTATATGGTATCATTTCTACTAAGTCTGCTTGCCAGAGATTATCTTTTCCGCGTGTAATAACGCGTCTGCGATAGTAGGTGCGAGGATCTGGTTTATGTAACTCGCGTGCGATGCTTATCTTTACGGATAATGTTTTATCTTGACGAGCAGTTACTGAATAATACCCGCATGACGTAATACTCTCTTTATTTCTAGAATTTCTGATTCGTGACCTGTGTGTCCAGCATCTTGAGGAGCTCTTAGAAGTTGTAATCGTTCTACGAGTATGTTAGGGTCATTCCAGTATTTTGCGTCTACATGCGGCAACAAAGGCTAGTAGATAACATTAAGACCACGTGCAGTCGGTTGATGTGACGGAAACAGCTTAGAAATAAACTTTCGATATTTACGACACTTATTTGCATTTACAGCTTCTGTCCACTTGGAATGATGTCGTGTTGCGTCAGTAGCAAAAGGTATTGCTTTACATTTTTAAGATCATCTTGTGAAATATTGTCCTTGTCAGGTATTCGTGAGAAAAGAAGTAGGTTTATAGGTAACACCTTTAACGATGAGACTGTTGGCATTAATCTTAACATTTGCATTACCTATCCAGAAACAGTCGTCTTCATAGCGAATTCCGTAGGTTGTGCCAGTTTGTCCTGTAATGAGTTTTTCTATATAACGAGCAATGAGAGATCCATCGATATTTCGAAAGTCTTAAACTGATTACGAAACTCTGGTGTGATCATAACCTGAGACAGAGAAGGTAGATCTTCAGTTGATGTGGTAGGTGTTTCAGCAATAATATCCGTAGTTAAAAACTTAACTCGCTTAGATTGTGAAGTATCGTTAAGTTCCTGTTCCTCATCCTCTTCTTCATCCCTATTCTGCTTCTCCTCCTGCTTCTCTTCTTCTCCTTGTCCAGGCTTTTCTTGTTCTTGCTTGTCTTTATCATGAGATGTTTGCATAGAAACATAACTTGTAGTAGACTTGTGCATTGAAGTAGAATTAAAAATTTATTTCAGTTGTGTACCTAGTTGCATTTTCAAAAACAAATCAGTGTGTGCTTGAATGCGTTTAAGCTCTTTAAATTTTCGCAGAATATTGTTTCGAGCACGGATTATATGTTGTGTGAGGTTAGGTTACAGTTTGTGGCCAAGGTTAGGTTAACACACATGTTAACCACACCTACAAGTCACCTCACTAGTTCGGCTCGTCCAAGGGGAACCCATTTGATGTTAGGTTGGCGTTCCTCGTGGCGAGGTTAGGTTGACACGTCATAACCTCAACTACTAGTCACCTAACCGATTGGACTCCTCCAAGGCGAGCCTGTATTTGATGTTAGGTTAGCGTTTGTGCGCAAAGTTAGGTTAACACGCCATAATGACGTCTTAACCTCATCTGCAAGTTACCTAACCGATTTGTGGCTCCTCCATGGGCGACCGATCGATTCGGCTCCTCCAAAGAGGTCTGTGACATTTCCGACTCGGCTCCTCCAAAAGGGGCCCGTCCGATTCGGCTCCTCCAAAGTGGCCCGTGAGGTTAGCATTGCACTCGTACGTAAGGGTATGACGTAATAACCTTACATATGGGGTCAAAAAGCACCCCCAGATCATTCCCTCACCAATTAGGCCCCTCCAGTGGAGTCTGTGCGGTTAAGCTTGCTCTCGTACGCAAGGTTATGACGTTATTGCGCGTTTAATGGTCTGGAACCTACACCCATACACAGCTCTGTAATACCACAATATAATCCAACACTCCATAAGATATTCCAATAATCAGACAGATTTGATGGATGCACATTCACCAGGATGGATTTTTGGCATCCAGAAGGTCAGTTAAACACCGTTTGCGTGGCACAAAATGATTCGGTGCCATGTCCTGTTTGGTATGTTACGAAGCATAACTAGGCCTATGTCTGTCGTTGTTAAGGCCGCCGTAACAGCTTCCTTCAATTGTTCCGTTATTTGGTATTGTTGGTGGGATATGCGATTTTTAATATTAATTCTCCGTAGAGCGTTGTCACAAGGAACGCGATTAGAACTTTTGACAGGCCAATCTAGAGGCGCCGGACGATCCTCGTCCGCAATGCCTTCTTGGGTGATCGGTGCACAGGTGCCTCCATTGCCGCTCATGCATTCTGTATATAGGCTGATTTTACAGAATAGGCATTGGTAGCGTACCGTCTCCGTACGTCTCCGTGGCGTTCCAACTTTACGTGCGTGCTCAAAATACCCATGCTGTCATAATCATTCCATTGTGTGGAAAGCTCTAAGCATTTCTTTAGTTCGATGTTAGGCTTCTTTAAACAACAAGCATCATCATCATCATCATCATCATCAGGTGAAAATAAAACTAAATTTATAAGTTTAAGGGGAAAGTATCATCGACAGATCCTCCATTCTCTCCGAGACTTTATTTGTCCATCTTTCCTGAAGTTTTTAAGTTCCATACTCTTTGAACTGACGAGGGGAGCCTGCCAAGTACAACAGCCCGATTTGCCAGAAATTTCGCTGAGTGGAAGAGGGGTCGAAACGGCAAACACGTGTTTGAGTTTATTCGTAGACATTCGAGTGTTTGCGGGTAAATGAAGGTCGAAGTTTCCGACCTGCTTTACGTGCCTTCTAGAGCATAATAAGGTCAACTGACGCGGTGGCACGTGTAGTAATCGTCAATAGACAAACGTAAATAAATGGAAAAAAAAAAAAAAAGAGAGAAAAGTAAATGCATCGGTATTTGAACATGGCGTGCAAAAGTGTGTAGCCGCGTCGAAAGCCACTGCGCCACCGCGTCGGTTGGACTTGTTATTAGCGCTGTTAACGGAGCGGTTGTTTACGGAGCGGAGGCTCCGGGCGCTTTCAATCGTTTGCCTCCGGAGAACCTCCGATTGAATTGCAAGCGCGTAGTTTGAACTTGGCACGGGAGAAATGAACGAGCATTTGTACAGGAATTTATAACTTGTCGCTATTAATGTGAAAAACTACGCCCCTCCGTTAATACTTCAGTTATTTGGCGATATTACAAATAGGCCTAGCATTCTTACGTACAGACATAATAATTATGCAACAGAACCTCCGATTGAATGACAAGCGCGTAGTGTGAACTTGGTACGGGAGAAATGGAAGAGCATTTTCTCAGGAATTTAAAACTTGTCGCTACTGTTGTGCGAAACTAGGCCCCTCAGTTAATACCTTAACTATTTATCGATATTACACATAGCATTCTTACGTACAAACATAATTATGTATTTTCTTATATATAAACATGTTATAATTTAGGCCTTGTCCATGACTGTAAATTACTTCGTTATGAAATAATTAATACTATTATCATTGCATGCCGGGCTGAGTGGCTCGGACGTTTGAGGCATTGGCTTTCTGACCCCAACTTCGCAGGTTCGATTCTGGCTCAGTCCGGTGATATTTGAAGATGCTCAAATTCGTCTGCCTCGTGTTGGTAGATTTAATTACACGTAAAAGAACTCCTGCGTAACCAAATTCTGGCATCACGGCGTCCCCGAAAACCTTATAAGTAGTTAGTGGGACGTAAAGCCAATATTATTATTATTATTATTATTATTATTATTATTATTATTATTATTATTATTATTACTAGCTGATGTACCCGTGCTTCGCTACGGGATTCTCAGAAAGACTGACTTGGTGGTTTTCCTAACTGAATTCAACATAGGTCATTACAAAAACGTTAGTAGGAATGTAGCGATTGAAAGCAATATTATCATATAAAATACTCGATCAAATGAAAAACCGCACACTTTCTCACTTTCAACGAACAGTACTACGGTGCCGATCTAAGAGTCCAAAGTTCCAGAACTGGAATAACCAGGTCGCAGACTGCCGTGACCACTCCGCTGTCATTATTTCGTTAAATATGCACACTACTCATTCCAATCAGTGGCTCAGAGTAGGGATTTTATAGCTCGAATACAATGATGAACCAGTGTGTTACGTACCAGATATATGAGAAAATGTATGAACCAGAGGAATGGCATGCTAAAGAAGAAAGTTATCTTACACCCCAGCTACTTCCCACCAATATACAGGCAGGCTGTTACAGTCGGTACGACCAAGCGAGTTGGCCCTGTGGTTAGGGGCGCGCAGCTGTGAGATTGCATCCGGGAGATAGTGGATTCGAACCCCATTGCCGGCAACCCTGAAGATGGTATTCGGGAGATGATGGGTTCGAGCCCCACTGTCGGCAGCCCTGACGATGGTTCTCGGTGGTTTCCCATTTTCACTCCAGGCAAATGCCGGGACTGTACCTTAATTAAAGCCACGGCCGCTTCCTTCCACTTCCTAGACCTTTCCTATCCCATCGTCGCATAAGACCTATCTGTGTCGGTGCGACGTAAAACAACTAGCAAAGAAAAAAAAAACATTGAATGACAAGCGCGTAGTGTGAACTTCATACGGGAGGAATGAACGAGCATTTTCTCAGGAATTTATGACGTCGCTGTTTTTGCGCGAAACTACACTCCTTCTTTAACTTTTTTTAATGCTATTTGTTCGGGGCGTCGACCTATGAAGATCCTTTGCCCCTATTTGCACCATATATGAGGAAACCTGCGTGTATTATGTAAATGGCGGTAGGGTAAAGTGTTGAATGCGAGGAAAGGAACTTTAAGGATGAAACAAACACCCAGTCCCCAGGCCAGGGATATTAATAATTTACAATTAAAAAACTGACCTGGCCGGGAATCGAACCCGTGGCCGCCGGGTGACAGGCGGACGCGTTGCCACCTACACCGCAAGACCAGTGGTTAGGAGTCATTTGTGCCATGTTTTACAGCGCAGCATTTACAGATTTGAACCGCTTGAACTCCTCCCTCCGCTCGTAAATAATCATCCCTTACTGCTGCCACGTCTTTCACGTGTTTTACATATGTCCAGAAATTTAAAACGAATTCAAATTTAACTTGAAATTACTGTATTCTAGCGCCAATATAATGGGAATATTTCCATAATAATGATAATAATAATGAACGAACCACTGTGTAAGTTCTGCACAGGTAGGGCCTGTACTTTTCTGAGGAACAACTGAACCTATTAAGATATATTGTTTGTTGTATCTACAGGGTTTATACCTACAGGTATATGGGGTATGTATTATATGTCGATATAATTGCATTTTCTTGATAACAAATGAGAGGATGCGTTAATTATTCTGAATGACTATACGTTCTTTGTTAAGGGGTATTGTATGGAATATCGGTGATATAGATCAATTTTTGTTTATGTAGGTAACGATTTTTATAGGGCGCCTACATTCATGGACGTAAGTTTGAAATTACAGCCCACTAAGTCCTTACACTCGGAGCTACTGTTGCGAATAGAGCTGGGAACGGAGCAGTTGCTCCTATGATTGCAATCGGTAGTGCGAGTGAGCGCTCCCTCCGGTATTCTCCGGTAGTAAACTGTTGCTGGGAAACCAATCGGTGCTTCGGCACGCGAGCGGAGGGCGAGCGGAGGACGGAGCAACAGTACTGAATGTGTGCCTCGCTTGCCGTTCCATCCGTGGTGCGCAACGGATGTGCTAGCGACATAGTAAATACTGCTTAATAAGTATGACGAAGGAGAATATAGGAAATATATACATTCTCATTTATCGTCCGTGTTTCATTTGTCGATTACTTTTGTAAAAATTTGCTTTACGTCATGCCGTCTTATGACGACGATGTGATAGGAACGGCTAAGGAGAGTAATTTCTAGGCGTGAAAATGGAAAACGACGTAAAACCATCTTCAGAGCTGCCGACAGTGGGGTTCGAACCCACTTTCATCCGGAAGATAGTGGGATCGAATCCCACTGTCGGCAGCCTTGAAGATGGTTTTCCGTGGTTTCCCACTTCTCCTCCAGGAAAATGCCGGGATGGTACCTAACTGAAGGTCACGGCCGCTTCGTTCCCACTCCCAAACCTTCCCTATCCCATCGTCGCCATAAGACTTATCTGTGTCGGTGCGACATAAAACAAAACCCAAAGTCTCACGCTCCATGGCACTGTCCTTGAGGCGGTATAGATGGGATCCCTCTCTGCATCCGAGGGAACACCCAACCCTGGAGGGTAAATTGATGGAAGGATTATTATTATTATTATTATTATTATTATTATTATTATTATTATTATTGTACTCCCATAACCACTTCTGTGGTTTTCTGTGACGTTAAGGTGCCGACGTTTTGTCCCACAGGAGTTCTTTCATGTGCCGGTACAGTAGCGGCGATTAGGGGGGGGGGGGACGAGAGGGGACAGTCGCCTCCCTACTTTGTGGAGAAAACTTTGCATTTGTATTCCATTTTAGCTGGATGAAACAAGGAATTATAGGAATTATTAAAACAAGCAATTTGTACAAGCCCTGTTGTCTTGTCAGCTAATTATTTGCTTTAATTAATAACGAAATTATTAGCGGAAATACGCAACAAAGTCGTTCACGCGGTTAACCGATTTGTATAGCGCCACAGCGAGTACTGTAGTGGAGACTTTGTATGTGCTGTGAGGAAGGGTACGCGTGCATTCGTTAGTCTGGCAGTCTATTTAGTGTCAGTTAGTTTTTTTATAGTTTGTAGTCAAATACTAAATGATTTTAATTATATAATCACGCCGTACGTCTATTTAATTGTAATACATGTGTAATATTGTTCCTCTCGTGAAAGTTTTATTGTATAGTATTGAATCAAAATCTCAAATAAATATTATCAACACAGGTAAGTTGGTAGGCTGAGAATCTTTACCTCTCTGTCGAAATTCCATTTAGTAGCTATTTTTTTCAGTTTTAATGTGTAACGTATATACCCCCACCCCGCTATATCCCACAAACTGGGGTACTTTGTTGTCTTTACATTTTCCCCCCTACTTCTAATTCCCAATCGCCGCTACTGCCGGTACACCTGACCACCTTCAGGTACCTCCGAGCAAAGTCGGAATTGAAACGCAAGCTTGAGCTCAGAAGGCCAGCGCTCTACCGTCTGAACTACTCAGCCCGGTACAGCATATAACCAGTTTCAATCAGTTCGTACTCTTCAGTAAAAATTGAAATGGCGTATGACTTTTAGTGCCGAGAGTGTCTGAGGACAAGTTCGGCTCACTAGATGCAGGTCCTTTGATTTGACGTCTTTAGGCGATCTGCGCGTTGTGATGTGGATGAAATGATGATGAAGACGACACATACACCCAGTTTCAGCGCCAGCGAAATTAGCCAATTAAGGTCAAAATTTCCGAAGCTGCCGGGAACCGAACCCGGGACCCCTGTGACCAAAGGCCAGCACGCTAACCATTTAGCCATGGAGCCGGATGTACTGTTCCGTAATAAATGAGCTACGAGTATAATTAATGTAAGAACATCGTATATAATACATGTTTACATGCAATGGAATATAATTACCACTTAAACTATTTTACTACCAGTATTAATAATATTGTTAACGCATTTGCAACAGTATAATATATGCCAATATTCAATCTACAGTATTCTATCCACCTGCACCTATTGCAAACTGAACGTCAGCAGATCAAAATCTGTTATTCATAACGTAACAAATAATGAGGCGATCTTGAAGCGACTACATCATTTGAATGACAAACGTAGGGGAACACATGCATCTGTGGAGTTAGTACTGAAATCTAAATTGTAATTCCTCCTACGATCACCGTTGCAACATTGCCCACATCAAAGCATTTGAATTTTCCGCCAGTGAATTCAATCGGAGGACTACCGGAGGTCTCCGGAGGAGCGCTGTAATCGTATTATCCGATTCAATCAACAGGAGGTCCGCCTCCTCTTCACAGCGCTACTTGTTATGCCTGGGCGAGTTGGCCGTGCGCTTAGCGGCTCGCAACTGTGAGCTTTCATCTGGGAGATAGTATGTTCGAACCCCACTGTCGGCAGCCCTGATGATGGTTTTCCATGGTTTCCCATTTTCACACCAGGTAAGTGCTGGGGCTGTACCTCAATTAAGCCCACGGCCGTTTCCTTCCCATTCCTAGGTCTTTCCTATCCCATCGTTGACATAAGACCTGTCTGTGTCGGTGCGACGTAAAGCAAATTGTAACAAACAAAAAATGATTTGTTACGCGCTAATTGTAACGTACAGAACGTGGGAAACTTAGACCGTCATTTTCTCGGAAACGATCGAGTATCTGCGGATAAGCCGAAACATGTGTTCACTTATTTCGACCTCTCTTTCACCGAGCGAATTTTCTGGCAAATCGGCGTGTTGCACTAGGCGTGTTCCCGTCGTGAGTTGACCCTGCGGTTAGGGGCGCGCAGCTGTAAACTCGCATCTGGGAGATAGGGGGTTCGAATCCCACTGTCGGCAGCCCAGAAGATGGTTTTCCGTAGTTTCCACATTTTCACACCAGGCAAATGCTGGGGCTGTATCTTAATGAAAGCCACGGCCGCTTCCTTCCCATTCCTAGGCCTTTCCTGTCCCATCATTGCCATAAGACCTATCTGTGTCGGTGCGACGTAAAACAAATAGCAAAAAAAAAAAAAAAAAATACTTATGCCCACTCACAAAAATTCCCCACAAGGGTGGGTGGTGCCTCGTTAGCTTAATCTCTTGGTTTCCTCGCTAACCTGCCTGGGCTCCTACAGATAGTTTTACATGTATGCTTTGATTGTTGTTTCGCCTTAAGGAATAGGATTCTGATTAGGAATTTGGAAAGGAAGTGGCCTTGGTGTTTGAATAAGGTACCGTTCTGGAATTTGCCTACAAGTGAAATGGAAAACCACGCAAAACTATTTCAAGAACGGTCGACGATGGGATTCCAGCAGGCTACGTCTCTCTGTCTGGATTGCTTGCCCGCGGTCCTACCACTGAGCTAATGAGGTCGGTTCGTTATATCTGTCTGATATTTTATAAATTTACCACCATGCTTAAATTGATGTCATAACTAGAAACTCATGCAAAAATATTATTAAAATTTCAGATTTTTTCCTCGCCACTAAGTATATCAAATTATGTGATATTTGAAACGGGAACAATTTCCCGGCTAGCTGTGAGCTTTGCTATGACTTATGGTAATCAATGACTGATCTTGCTTCACTGCCAGTGCACATGCTAGAAAGGCAATGCCATGTCTATGATATTTTGTCGCTGGTTGCCGGTGACTCGCTCATCTCCACGGCTAAATTATTAGCATGCTGGCCTTTGGTCCAATGGGTCCCGGGTACGATTCCCAGCCGCTTTGGGAATTTTTTTTAATTGGTTAATTCGTCTGGCGCGGGGATTGGGTGTATGCGATGTTTTCGTTAGAAATCACCTTACGGTGTAGGTAGGGCCCCATCCTCACAGACATGCAGGTCGCCTATAGGCTGTCTACTAGAAGACCTGTGCGAGGCCTGTCCGGAGGCCATACGCCATTATTATTACAAATGACTCAGCTGCTACGGTATAGAAGTTTCTAGAAATATTAGCATTGTCAGAATTTGAGAGTGGTCCGTACAATATTAAAACATAATTTAGAGGGATGGCCGCACTTCTCTGGGGGCAGATAACCTTTCGCTCCTCGGCCGACCCAACCCGGGCACAAACACATCGTCAGTGATTTTGTGGCGACCGCACATTTCCGGACACCGACCTGAAGATGACGACTCGATTGAAGTACTCCATGACATTCCGGAAATTATCAGATTATTTATCATTTGAGAATTCTGCAGATAACTAAACACATGGAAGCCGGATAATGCAACGTTGGGGGCATTTCATGTGTGTCGCAATGTATTACGGCCAATCGTGTGCATTTTACTGCTTCGGTCAGAATGCAAGCGAGACCTCCCACAATTATGGTAGAACTCAACCCCTTTAGTGTTCTGGCCTCTTCTGTTCAGTATGTTGCTGCATTCCTCCAAATGGTTTCATTATACTTTCCAGTTGAATGTGTGACAGTCGGGAATTAATCTGACTAGTTGTGTAGAACCGAGGTATCATAACGAAAAGTAAAGACTCACGTAAATAAACTTGAATATTGGAAATTTTCAGAGGTGACACGTTAATGTTAGATTTATTTTAATGAACACCATTATGTGATCGTTGCTCGCTGGTGTACATCATCGACTGCGATTCCTGTCTTCTAAACTATATTTCCTACCGGGCGAGTTGGCCGTGCGCGTAGAGGCGCGCGGCTGTGAGCTTGCATCCGGGAGATAGTAGGTTCGAATCCCACTATCGGCAGCCCTGAAAATGGTTTTCCGTGGTTTCCCATTTTCACACCAGGCAAATGATGGGGCTGTACCTTAATTAAGGCCACGGCCGCTTCCTTCCAACTCCTAGGCCTTTCCTATCCCATCGTCGCCATAAGACCTATCTGTGTCGGCGCGACGTAAAGCCCCTAGCAAAAAAAAAAAAAAAACAACTATATTTCCAGTAATGCATTTCGGAAACTCCCTCCGAACCCTTGATTAATCAACGCCCTTCCCATATTCTCCACATATAAGTGTGCACATTTCCTTCCCTTTCCGCTGACGAATAACATCAAATGCCGGAAATGCAACTTTTGTTCGTCCTTTCTCGAATCTCACTAAGAATATGAAGCTGCTATTGGTCACGACCGAACTTCAGAGAGAGAAAGCTGTGATTATTCTTCGTAGTGGAAACGGGATATAATCGTTCCCTCTCAACGCCAATCGTAGAAAGAAAAGTAAAAGATAGATTGTTTAGAAATACATCCGCTGCCAGGTACCGCGAATCCGGTTCACCATTGGTCCAGCAATAATTTAAATCCCTTAAGAGAACTTGCTCTTGGTTACTATAGCGTACCTGCTACATCTCTATCCGCAGAAGAGGTGTTTTTTTGTGCTGGACAAATTATTTCAGACCGAAGTTCGTCCTTTTCTGGAAGACGAGCTGAAACTCTGATATTTCTGAGTAGAAATTCATCCTATGTAACAACTGTTCCATGCAATACAGAGCACTAACGGTATTTTCCATACCATGTCTGTCCACATTGTATTGTGTCTGAAGGAAGCCTAGCCGCGGACAGTCAGTCAGTGTTGCGTTGTATGGGGGAGTCAGTGTTAGATTTGCCGTGGAACTCAGTGTTGAAGTCGAAGTTGGACTGGATGTGTTGGGGTTCGGTGGCAGGGCTGTGGGCAACAGAGGTGTTGGCTGTCGCTAATGTCTCACCGAGGTCTGAACAAGGAAATGCGGTTTCTGTGTCGGAGTATCCAGCGAGTAGTTGAACTGAAGACGGCGTGCAGAACGGAAGACTGTGTACTGCCTGAGAGAACTGTGTGTCTGTGTACTTTTGTGGACCGAGGATCGTCGTAGAGTCTGCGACCGGAGCAGCTATCGTGAGTGTAATTGGAACAGCAATAATGGTCGTTTTGCGAGTACTGTCCTGCTGTTTTAGCACTGTTGAACTATTGCTGCTTAATTGTTCATTGCATGTGAGTGTTTAAATCACTGGAATCGAACCAAGGAACAGTCATCGTGTGTTGTGTGGCGAGTAGGCCTGTGTTCAAATCTACCTGTCTGCACGCACTTGCTATGTAGGGTGTCTCGATTTGGGGAAGTGAAAGTAAGGCGAGCCAGTGAATAGGATTATAACCGTACCCAGGTAATGCCAACGAGCCGGACCGCCTGCTGTGTAAAAAGAACAGAGCCCTGTAAATAGAGAGCAGTTAGTAAGTGTGGCCGTTCATGATTGAGTAGAATTGTGTGTATATGTGTGTGCATTTATTGGGTCAACCTGAAATAAATTAGAGTGATAAAACAGACGCTCTGTTTTATTCATAACTGTATTAATATTTATATATTTATGATTTATTTGTACGTTTATTTCTGTATTTATGTTTATTTGATATGCCTAATATCAAGCAAACAATTGCAAGTAGAGTGTTTGTTATGTACTCGGTTCTGTGCTCGGTTTAGTCGAGTAATGATGTCATAGTACTTGCTCCGAACTGTACCGCCTCGTTCCCACCGCTATTGTGTGTAACAGAGGAAGACAGCAGATGTCTGTCCTGGGACAGTTACGCTACGAAGGTGGAGGTGGCGTAGTTGAACTTGCTCTTAAAGAAATAATCACCACCATCAGCAAATAAACATGACATATTTTTAGTTACGAAATTTAAAAAAAATGTTCAGACATTTTTAGTGCAGTGCCATTTACAAATCAGCGGGTTAAGTGGAAAAGTAAAGTAAGCGCGGCATAGTGGGCAGCGTACAATACGCGACAAAGTGTTCTGTCATTTGTTTAAAACGGATACATTTTTTTTGCACCATAGTTATTATAAAAGATGTTTACAAGTTTGTCGCATTTTTGAAAAATCCTACAGTGGCTCGATAACATGAGCATATTTTTGTATATTTATTAGAATGATTATTTAAATTTAAAATAATACCAGCTGTATCTCATATTTAATAGTTTATTCTTGTTCATATGTTACACGCGGATGTCATTAATTTATAGCTTGCAGTTATAAAATCATGTTTTAAAAAGATACATAAACATGAATTTATTTTCAATTATCTTAATAATTTGTATTTGCAGTATTATCTATAGCCAAATGCATTTTTCTTGCATTTGGGTAATGTGAAATAGGGGCCATTTCACATATTTTGACTCATTTATATGATCATTTTCACTTCATTCTTCAAGTCCGTGTGTGACGAATTAATTTTTCAAATAATTTATAGATGAGGACAATTCCTTTTCTTTTTTCGTAAGTACCAAATGTTGTCTTTTGACATAACTTTGTAATCAATAATTTGTTCGTACCAATCTTGAGATTTAAGTTGAAGTATATTCACTGATGCGTGCTTTCTTAAATGGTAAAACTTGTAGGCTTACTATCTGTTCGTATAGAAGAAAGGTATAAAAAGTTTAATATTATTTATCATTAGTGTACACAAATGTATGAATATTATTCTGCAGCAAATTTTACTGTTTCCTAACGTCTGCTTATAAATGTATGGTGTTCCATACAATCGGTTTAAGATCAATTCATCCTCACACTCCATTACACTATAGTATAACACTTCACGCAAATAAATATACATTATAATAACGTTTATTATACCAATTTATGTAGTTTAAAATACGTTCTCATAAAACGTGTGGGTGTGTTGTAATGTTAGAATAAGTACCTCGCGAGAGCACCATCAAACTATTAACAATTAACTGGCTAACAGAACGATATGATGTGGGACTTGTGATGTCCGAATACAATTTTAGACTAATTAACTTCGCTCCATTCCTCCATTTTAGGTGGGGGTAGCAAAAACAGCTGAGATGTGTATGTTAGGAAGTAGATGCCCCACATCTGTTGTGTTTTTCTTTCAATTCCTCTGCCTCTGAATCTCTACTACATATGTCAGGTTTTCCTCGTGTTAGAGGTTCCCTTGGCGAGCATTCCTTTTTGTGCTTCAGAGTCTTTTAATTGATTGATTCAATAACGGTTTTATTCTAAGGAAAATTCAAACTGATGAACTATTTTTATTGGTAACAAGAACTGTCCATTTACAAACATGAATGGGCAACAACGTCTGGGGACGAAGTTCTGTATGACTGTAAGCGAAAAAAATGAGACTAGAGACGGAATATTGTGTTAAAAAAGAATCATTTATTTGAATTCTTTGCCATGAAGTCTAGAACATTTTCTTTAGAATGTTTATTTCCGGTTCTAAAGTATATCTGAAAGTCCGGCTTCTAGGATGAATGGTCAGCGTACTGGCGTAGGGTCCGGGGTTCGTTTGAACTACGGGCCGGGTATGTTAAACACGTTGGGTTTATACTTCCAGCTCGGAGACTGGGTGTTTGTGATCGTCCTAATACACGTCTTCACCTACACACAAGACATCACATTACTAACTACCACAGAAGCACGCAGTAGTGAATACGTCCCCCCGAAATGAACTTGATAAATTTAAACAGCAAATGCGGGTTTATGAACATTCAAGCCATTAAATCAAAACCGTTATGAAATCAAGAATTTGGAAAATGAACCAATGTAATTTAACATGTAGAACCGTGCAGTCTTTAAATGTTTCTGTATGAATATAGTTAACAAATTTACTGTAAAAAATTGGTGAGATTTGTTTGTTTTTAATTAAAAAAATATATTTTGCACAATCATTCAATTATTTACATCCAGACCAAGATATTCTTGCCTAAACTGCTTTGCTCGGACCTTTTATTAGCGTCGTATAAATAAAGGAACCGGAAAACATGAAGTAAATTATCTTAATATTATAATTGTTGAAATACATATATTTATTTGAACGGTTATAGCCTATGATACATTGTGTTTTCAGTTTTTTTTTTTTACACATTTGTTATCAGTCCATGTGGATCATGTTTCATATATACTGGTACTTAAGAGATGCTTCTACTTTTCTGGCCTTTTTTCCCCATTTTTCTAAGATGCATTCCGAATGTTAACTTAATTACACATTAATGAAGAAAGGTTTCTCGTGTGAAATGCCATTTATTTATGCGTGGCATAGATGCCACATTGATTATTATTGATAGCGGATTGGTATGCTTGGTGTATGGCAGCATTCGGTAGAATTTATTCCAAATCACAAACACAGTAAAAGTGCAACAGAAAATAAGGTGACCAAATTCTATAATGGATGGATGGTATATTATTGTTCACAGCCTTTCATGCGACTGGTACCCGGTTATCTAGTGGGTGGTGAAAAGCGTAAGTCAGAAAAAGCTCGTCTTCGTAAAGGAATCACCATCCTTGTTGGGACTCCAGGCCGCCTCGTGGATCACGTGTCGCATACCCGTTCTCTCAACCTGAGTCACGTGAAGTGGCTCGTCCTGGACGAAGCGGATCGCCTACTTGACATGGGATACGAGCGAGACGTCGCTAGGTGAGTTGTTATTGTTGTTTCAAGACACTGTGATAAATAATATTGTTCATGACTGGTTTCGGTTATATGTAATACTCTTAATCTCTTGGGGTCGGATATATTTAAATTCAGCATGTTGCAGTACGTTATATTTCCCAGTGTATGGATTTCTTATAATTCGTAGAATGACTATCAGTTACTTCAGTCGTGAGTTGCGTCTTAACCAATGTTATTTCGCAGAACTGGGGATCCCAACTGGCATAGTGCAGAGAAATGCGCTAACAAACTATTGTATGTACTGTAACATGCAATAGCTTTATTCGTATTTCACGGTACAGTTTATAATTTATTTCCTTTAGCACACACTGAAACATAGGGTATCCACGAAGCTGAGCCATCTCGCTCCATTGCTCGTACTCCTCTTCACTTCTCTCCAGGTATTTCCCTTTTAGACCGATAACCTCGATGTTTGTCCCCTTAAAACAACAACAACAATAATAATAATAATAATAATATCATCCAAGTATTTTCCTTCAAAAGTTGAAAACTACCGTCCCATTGCAGTCCTTAGTGTCACATTCAAGCTGCTAGAGAGACTGATACACAGTAGAATCTCCTCAGCAGGTTGTCCCTATAGAGCAAGTTGGATTTAGACCAGGAAGAGGATGTGAGGAACAGGTGCTGGCATTAGCAACTCATATGGAAAATGGCTTTGAGAAGAAGTTGATAAGCATGGGTGTCTTCTTAGATCTAACTGATGCTCATGATACCGTTTGGCGTGAAAAACTGCTGCTCAAATTCATTAGTGTCATCCCTTGTCGGAAACTAACCACTCTAACAGGCAATATGCTGAGCAATAGGTATTTCCTTTTTCAGAAAACTCTACAAGTAGGGTGCACAAAATAAATGGCGGTCTCCCACAGGGATCCGTGCTGGCTCCACTCCTTTTTAATTTGTACACACACGATCTTCCAAATACCAAGTCCAAGAAATTTATTTACGCTGATGACATTGCCTTGATATCCCAGGATCAAAGCTTTCAAACAAAATTCTCTTCGACCGAATCCTCAAAAGACTGTTGTATCAACTTTCAATCTGCAGAACAAACATGCAAATTACAATCCACAATTAGTTTCAGAGATGAGATTCTCCAGTACTGAAGTACCGGTAACCCTAAATACCTAGGGGTGACCCTGGACAGATCACTGACATAGAAAATGCATCTCAAGATCGTAGCAGCTAAAATTAAAACCCGGAACAACATATTACAAAAGTTAACACGGATCACCTGGGGTACCAATGCAACAGTCCTTAGACCCACAGCTCTTTCGTACTCAGTTGCAGAATACTGCTGTTCTACAAGGTTAAACAGTGCTCACACTAAAATAATTGGCACGCAGCTCAATCAAGCAATGCGTCTCATCACAGGATGTATTCGATCTACTAACACGCATTGGCTATCGGTTCTAAGTAACATTTAACTACCACCCCTAAGAAGATCTCAGTCATTGCTGAACACATGGAAGAAAATTAAAAACAGCCCACTGTTGCCAATACATTCAGGTTGTCCAGTATTATTACCGCAGCGCTTAAAGTCCAGACAACCATCGTGGCGAACAGCAATCAATCTGCATGACAATCAATGGCAGAACCAAAACTCCCTGACACATCATTACTTAATTAAAACTTCTTGGGAGCAACCCGCAGGCTTCCATACACCTCGACGACAGTGGTGTGTACTGAATAGGATAAGGACTGGCCAGGGAATATGCGGAGCAATACTGAATAAGTGGGGATGGAAGTCCTCTCCTCAATGCGACTGCGGTGAAGAACAGCAAACCATGGATCATATAGTGTTCGAATGTCCCCTCAGAGCGTTTAGAGGCTCAATGAAAGATCTCCACAACCTAATACAAGAAGCCGTTGAGTGGACTAACCATCTGGACATAGTATTGTGAATATTTCTATGAACTTGAAAGTGTGTTATATATGTGTGGATTTTTGTATATATTTTGTAAATAGTTGATATTCCTCCTTTCATCATACGATAAATCAATCAATCAATCATCATCATCATCATCATCATCATCATCATCATCATAATCTCTTTCCCTGTTGTTTACCCTCATCTTCAAAGGTTCATCTCTACGAGTGCTTAGGTCTATTTCTTCTCCGAACTCTTCGGGGATTTCGGTCACGTGCCTGTATTTCAATGGCATTGTCTTCTTTCCTGAGTGTGTGTACTATCCAATTCTATTTCGTTCTTTTTATTTGGTTTTTGATCTGATCATTCAATGCCCGTTCCCATAATTCTTCATTGTAATTAAATCTGGTCAGCATACATATAATATTGTACAAAGACGTCTACGAGTAGACTATTTGCAAAAACCTGCAGTCTACTAGTGATTTGATGTGTGATTTTCCATGATTCCGATCCGTGGATGAAAACTGATTTCACGTAGCTTTTAAAAATTTTCAGCTTTGCTTTCGTGGTTTTAATTTTACTCTTCAATGGTCTGAGTATAATTCGTCTGTATCTGAAGTGATAGCGTGATTGCTTAATGTAACTTGTGGGAAGCATAAGGATAATAGTGAAATACAATGCCCGGCCAGTGCATGTGGAATTGAAAAATCGCGTGTCTGTGGTTCATATTCCGCATGAAACTGAAGGTGGTTATGATCACGATATCGACAGTCACGTAAACCTATAAGCTTGGTTGCTTTTATTTTGCGTTTTGGACTAAGTTCCGATATGAGTGTCCAGCGGCGAAGCGTGAACTAAGTAAGGGGGGAGACAGATTTTAAAAAAAAATTTAAACTATTTTAATCAGTTTAATTTTAGTTTAATTAGTTTAATTAGTGTATATATGGAATTTTGTTTTCGACGCATACAGATCTACATTCAATATTATATTAATGACTGAAACTAAGACAAATCCTATAACAACCTATAATCCTATATGCACTCGTTTTATTTTTAAATATAGACTAAATGGGCAGTGGGAGTTGTCATATATTGCTATGTAGATTTAATAAGAGAAATAAGAAATAAATAGATTTTCGTACAAGTCACCTTAAACAATATTCTTGTAAATGAGTTCAATCCGCCTGTCCTTCATTTCAGCAAATATAACTATTACCCCTCGTCTTGAAGTCTCTGGTTGGTCACTGATTTCCTTACATAGGTTTTAATTCGTTTCAAGGCATTAATAGCGCGTTCAGTAGAAACTGACATTAACGGAATATACGGCATCTAGTTAAACGATTTTGTTGTTTCCGTATGCACACACTGGAGTTCATTATTCAGAATGTAAGCCAGTAGTTGTGGGGGTTATAATACCTTAACTAATAATGGTGGGCAAGGAAGTGCATGTACTTGAAGGGTTTTCATGCTGTCATTCATTTATTAGGTGTAAGTTTGCTACATTTCGTATTTGAATATGATTATTTTATTTTTAGACTGTCTTATAATAAAATAAATTCAAATTAACTACATTAAAAGCATGTCTGAGATGATAGCCAATAAGAGCACCTTTATACCTGGGGTCCAAATACTGTACTAGCCAATGAGAGCAAGAAGAGACGCTGGCAAGTCTGTCTACTGGGCGGAGAAATCTCGCTATAGGAAAGTCATAGTTCCACAGTCAGCACCTACAGATAGCGTTAGTGTTGCTCTATCTGATATCAAAGGGAACATATACAGAATGGACAGCGTCTACTTTCGCCTACGTGCTTCGTGTAACTGACGCGAGCCCTAACATTGCCGAAGTGAGACGAAAATAAGTAAAGCGGAGATTATAATAATGTCATGAATGTGAAAATAACTAATGTCCTAAAAATAACTGAATTAACTAGACAGTATTTCGTTTACAAAATGTTAAGGGTACACGCTGTCTACCCTGTCTCCCCTGACGCTTCGCCCCTGTGAGTGTCGTTGGACGTAGTGTTGTACTAAATTGGCACTGTCTCTCCTCATAACCGTTGAAATCGTTAATATTTGCCGATGAGTACCTTATCAACCATTATGAAATAATTGTCAGTTTCGTAACAGATGCAGAGGACTTAGCGCTCGTAGTATTTTAAACTTTACAGCACTGTTACCGTCAGTACTACCAATTGCTTCAAGTAGACTATCATAAGACCTGCTGTCAGTGGCGAGAAGACGTTTCCCTAACATTCCGGTAAAGAGCTGACGATAAAGTCCCGAAGTTATACTACTCGCGATGGCTCCATTAGTGTTTCCATATTAAACATGTAATCTCTCTTACCCTCTTCTATGTGTTTCCTCATCAAGATTTTGTCTTGGTTGCTTCTGCTAGTGCTCCTGGTTCTTTGTGTCTGTATGAGAAATGACCTTGTTTAGTTGCTATGAAGAGCTGTTACTGTTAACAGGATAGCTTTGCTTCCACGTGAGTTTATCAAGAGCAGTGTTAAGACAACACCAACTATAATACTAATTCTAATCCATTGCATATTCATTTTCATTTAGAGAGTATCAGCCATTTGGATAGTTTGCTACTCTGACAGTAGGTCTCCAACTTGTTTAATTGGTATGCTATCATAGAGCAAATCTTGGGAATTGTAATGCATTAGTTTCCCGTTGTTTTCCGCATTGCAGCACCTGATTCAAACTGATAACCCACGCCAGACTCCTATATGTTAGCCTGCCAGGAGGCTTCTAGATCAGGCAAATATGGTTCCCCACCAATTTATTATTGTCTTTTTATTGTTTCTCATCCACCAGGGGGTTCCATTTCAAGTCACATTGCCCTGTTCTGTTCTGAACGAAATCGGTTCATTGAAATCTGTGTATGTCTCAGTCTCTTTCCTTTCATTTTGTAATGCCATAGTTTTGAGAGTCTCTCTTCATTTGTCCGTTTAATATGTGTGAACCTTCTCAGTCAGTTTTTCTCAGTTCTGACATTATACTTTTTTCCTTGTATTTATTTCCAAATGTCTTCATTTCTCACACTTTGCTTGTCTGAACCATACTGTTACATGGTAATCCCCTTCGGTAGTAGACTGCCTAGAAGCAGGGCTGGATTTCCCAGTATGCCATGAAAAAAAGAGGACAAATTTAAAAAGAAAATAATGCGACTGTGAAATGGGGTTGGAAGGGCGGACGAAATATGAGGGGGCAGGTTTCAATTTTGTAATCTCCCAAATCGTGTGCAATATAATAATAATAATAATAATAATAATAATAATAATAATAATAATAATAATAATAATAATAATAATAATGCTTTGCGGCGACAGAATGAATTCGATTTGTTTAACAGCATGGAGAGAGACAGACAGACAGACAGACAGACAGACAGACAGACAGACAGACAGTTATTTATAAAGCATGGCAATATGATGCACGGGATGGATTATCTACATTGTTGTATGAAATTTTGACAAAGTTATTGGTATTAATAATTAGGTCCATTTGTGTCGCATGCTCATTTATTTATTCTCTGCTATTTTTAAGAATTCATCAATAGATTGAAACCATATTAAGTAAAGTTGTATGAAAATGTATAAGTGAACCATTGTTGATATTCGAATTACTTCATATTTTGTGCATTGTTGGAGACTACAAATCTGCCGTCGCTCCAAGTTTCCAATCTGTTGGTAACGGTCATTAACGCAGTTCTTAAGCGGCGGTGAATTGTTTGTGTATTGTAACGATGTACTTTTAGAGTTAAAGTGGTTTTACAATTTTGAATTGAGAGTTTTTATTTCGTTCATGGCATAGTTGGTGTAGAAGATAGTGCTGGTATCAGTGAATTATATTTTCTTCATTTGAGGGGGGGGGGCGTTTTAAGTTCCACATTGAGTGGAAAGTAAAATTAAGTGGTGCTGAGGTTCTTAAAAAAATCCAAGAGGTAGGGGTCAAACTACGGTTTTAATGATGTTTTTGGCTTTACGTCCCGCTAACTACTTTTACGGTTTTTGGAGACGCCGGGGTGCCAGAATATAGTCCAACAGGAGTTCTTTTACGTGCTAGTAAATCTACCGATACGAAGCTGACGTATTTGAGCATCTTCAAATACCATCGGTCTGAGCCAGGATCGAACCTGCCAAGTTCGGGTCAGAAGGCCAGCGCCTCAACCGTTTGAGCCATTCAGCCCGACAGGGGTCAAACTTGTGGGATTGTAATGAATATACTGTGTCTGAGATGACCGGAAGGGAGAACTTCCGAATTAACACATTCTTGATGATGATAATAAACATAATAATAATAATAATAATAGACGAAACATGTATCAAACATGAAGTACGAAAACAATAATGATAAATCCCCAGGTGGTAACCAATCCACCCCCGTTCATGACGGGGCATATAGGTCATCGGATTCTGGGGGACCTATGCCTTCATGTGATCCAGTCAGAACTAAAAGAAAAAGGAACATCACATACCTAGCTACGATCAATATTAACTCGCTGATCAAGACCGGGAAACTTAAACATACCCTTGAAATCCTGAAAGACAAGAACATCAGCATTGCAGCCTTACAAGAGACACGGTTCCCAGATGAAGATGCCATGGAGTCTCAAGAATATAGAATATATAAGGGAAAGCCTGGTAAGAGAGTCATGATGAATGTACCCTTCCTGGGGACAGGGTTCGCAGTACACCACAAACTAGTTGCTAACATACTTGGCTTCTCTTCGCCCAATGATAGAACTTCAGTAATATCTTTCAGGTGTAGCAATAGGGGATACTCTTTGGTTAACTTCCATGCTCCTACCAATGACTCTAACAGGAAAAACCCAGAGACTACAGATAAGTATTGGGACACCCTTGAGGAAACCCTAGACCACATCCCACATCATCATACGACAATACTGCTGGGAGATTTCAACGCTCAGATTGGGAGAGAACAGAAATACCGGAAGATTGTAGGAAGATACCCCGCCCATAAGAGAACCAACAAGAATGGGGAACGGCTAATCAGTCTGTGCACCAAGTATGGATTACTCTTGAAGTCTACGGCTTTTAAACGCCTACCTAGGAAGGCCATGACGTGGCGCAGCCAAACAGCATGATGGGCGAGTTCCAAATTGACCACGTAGCAATAGATAAGAAGCACCACTGCGACATTATGAACGTGAAGGTTTTACGAGGAGCTAACATAGACTCCGATCATTACCTGTCCATGGTTAAGATGAATCTGAAACCACTGTATAAGACCAAGGCTATGCTTATGAAGAAAAAGAAGATTCCTAGGTTTGATATCACCAAACTTAAAGAAGACAATGCAAGTTACCAAGAGAGTCTGAACCAACACATCAATAGGATTAACACCACTACAAATTGGGACCCACTTCGGGATGCTATAACAGACGCGGCTCAGAAGACGATCCCCAACAGACCTAAAGGAAACAAGCACCCATGGTGGTCAAACGAATGCGATGAGGCTATAGAATCCAGGCGACTAGCATGGCTCAAATGGAACCATCATAAAAATGAAACCAACCTACAAGCCTTTATTACACAAAGAAAGAACACCTCCATCATCATAAGAGGGGCGAAAAGAAAATACAACAAAGAACTGATTAAGCAAGCCGAGAAGGATTTTGGAAAAAACAACTCCAGAGACTTATACAACGGTTTAAAACAACAGACGACCCAGTTCACACCCCAAACTTTACACTTCCAGAGAACAGACGGATCATTGTGCCTCAATGATGATGACTGCATCAAGACCGTAGCTGATTATTTCCAAGGACTTTTGAATGCTGAAGAACCTGTGCAGCGCCTCCCAGTTAGAGAACCAGCTAACCCGGACACCAAAGACATCCCTCCTCCCACCTATGAAGAAGTAAGAGAGACCATTCAACTTCTCAAGAACAACAAAGCTCCTGGAGAAGACGGAATAGTGGCAGAAATGTTGAAACAAGCTGGTGAGCAAACATTCAGGCACATACACAAAGTAATCCTGGACATATGGGCTAAGGAAAGGCTCCCAGATGATTGGACATCAGCTGTTATCCATCCAATCCACAAGAAGGGAAGCAAAACAGATCCCAGCAACTATAGAGGAATATCACTCCTTTCAGTATCGTATAAAGTCTTTTCCAAGATTCTGGAACAGCACATAACAAGACAACTGGATAAAGAATTAGGAGAATATCAAGCAGGGTTCAGAACTGCAAGGTCTTGTGCTGAACAGATACAAAATCTGAAGACCATCCTTCAATATAGCAAGAAAAGATGCCGACAGTGGGTAGCTATCTTTGTCGACTTCCAGAAGGCATACGACTCCGTGGATAGGATCACACTCTTCAACACCTTAAGAGAACTGGGACTAAACGAAAAAATTAATAGGTTGGTGCAAGCCACCCTGCACAACACCACTTCCAAAGTTAAGTTTAGAGGTCAATTATCAGAGAGCTTCACAATCAAAACAGGGGTGAGACAAGGAGATGGTATGTCATGCATATTATTTAACTGTGTCCTGGAAAAGATCATAAGAGAATGGACCAGGTCATTACCTGAGAACACCGGATTAAGAATGGGGTTTAAATCAGACAACCTGAGGATTCCATGCCTGGCCTTTGCTGATGACCTTACTTTATTAGCAAACGACATGCATGAGGCCACAATGCAGCTTCAAACACTGCACTCTATTGCAGCTAAAGCGGGCCTCATGATCAACATTGTAAAGACCGAGTTTATGACCAACATCAAAGATGCCCTTACAACAATGGGAGTCAGTGATACAAAACACATCAAGAGAGCTAAAAATGTGAAGTACCTCGGAGAGTGGGTATCGGAGGACCTAAGTGAAACGATGGCTCTTGAACAAAGGAGAATCAAATTAGACAAGGCCTACCATGCCTGCAGAAAACTGTATGCCTCAAAGCATTTATCAAAGAATGTAAAACTGAGACACTATAATGCAGTAGTCAGACCATCAGTCCTCTATGCAGCAGAATGCCTATCCCTAACTAAAAAAAACCCACTGAGAGCCCTGGAAGTGCAAGAACGGAAATTCCTGAGAAGAATAATAGGGCCAAGGATCCTACCAGATGGAAGGCGATGGTACAGACCCAACAATGAGCTCTACCAGCATCAAGAAAACCTCATAGATGCCATCAGGAGAAAACGTCTGACTTTCTATGGACACATATACAGAATGGATCCTAATAGATTATCCCATAAGATCTTCAAGGTTGCTAACAAAGGCAAAGCTACTGGATTCCCCTGGACCAAACAAGTGGACAAAGATCTTACAGAGCTTAATATTAATCAAGCCGCCATTACTGACAGAAATGCATACCGTTTAATGGTCAAAACTAAACCTTTCCTAACATCCCTTACATCAGCTAACCACAAAGGAGCCGGGAATTACTCAGAGGAGCGCAGGAAAGAATTCAGCGAGAAAATGAAGGAATACTGGGCCAACAGGAAGGCTCAAGAGGCCACTAAGAACACAATCCAGTATGCTAAAAGGGGCAGACGAAGACAAAAACACAGCTAGAACACAAGCACCGTGGTCCACAGATGGCCTAAACGCAAAGAGAGAGAGAGACGAAACATTATAATGGATTTAAAGAAGCCTATGAAGAGCTTGAATAGTCTTTACCGGTACCCAAATATCGAGATTGCCTTAAGGATGTTCCTATGTGTCTAACTGCACCGACGAAAGATTCTTTACAGCCGTAAAGCGCGTAAAAAGCTCATTCGCCTCCACAACGACCCGGGAGCGACTATTGAATACATCCATATCAGTGGCGACTCCTGACTTCTGATTTAGGGGATGTAGCCGAAAAAAACTGCAAACACCAGCGTAAACAGACCGTTATTCGAAACAAATTTTTCAAGAGAAAACAACAAACAAGGCCAACAGAAAAGTTTAATTATCTCAGATCCTCTAATCCAATGGTCTGTTTCATAAATATTTCTGTTGAAATGACGAACACATGACTGAAGTTGTGTAGTTACATTCAGAGTTGTACGCGGTGGTCCTTCATTTATAATAATTATGCTTTTCTCCAAAAGTACACTAAATGGTTCTCTTAATAATCGTTCGATTACACATGGTTAGAATTTAATTCGGATTGCGCGGTAGAAACATGTGACCCTGGCGCTCCTACATCCATGCCTGCTGAACTACTCTCAGATCGGTGCGATGTCATTTCAAAATCGCATCATTCCCGCATTTTCTCTGTTTCATATTTACACTACAAGCACACGAAACTGAACCATTTATATTACTACAACACACATTTGTCATATATTATTTATAGCTCAGGAAAAAAACCACTCAGAAGTAAGAACTTCAGTATTTCACGAAATAGCAAATAAATCCCAGCCTCACGCGATAAATTGCAAGATTCCACCTTACACCGCCCTCTTGATGGATGTGGTTGTTCGTTCCTCATCCCACCCCACTAAAGACATCAACAACCAACAAAGGTACAATGTTCGTGCTGCCATCTCTGGAGTAGTGTGGCAATCAGTAGCAGTCACTACCGAGCCAAGCTCGTATCATCCGTCTCTGTGTATCGATAACTGTGCGTTTGAATTTAATATAAATAACTTCCATTAAAATATGAACAATGAATATTTATTTTTCGTTGAAAATACACATCAGTCGCTTGTATGAGAAATTCGCCACTGATCCATATAGTGCATAGTACATAGTCTAAGCTTCGAACAGGTTGTCGAAAGTTTTGCTTCTAGGAAAGTAAGATAAAAAGAACTTCAAAATTTGAAGTGTGTTTCTAAATATCCGCTTTACTCTAAAAACTAGTAGCAGTACCAAAGAAACTGCATTCGAGTATGAACTATGATCGAGTAAAACTCTCGTTTGGATTTCTTATGTAGTATAAATCTAATTAAGATAAAATAGTGTCCACTATAATGCACCAAGAATAGCTGTTCAGAAAACGGAAAGATAAACACCGAACTAAGAGAAGAAAACGTGAATAAAATATAAACATAATTTACATTATTTTGTTAGTACAGATTCGTTTTAGAATTCCAGTACTTTTATACCTACTATATGGTTGTTTCTGTTTATATTTTATAATTTTGTGCTTGGATTGGCAGGTATGCCTAGTGTTTAAGTTTACGAAAAATGTTTGATTGGGAATTGAACTGCGGGAGGGGGCACAGGGAATTTGGTCTAGAGGTGAACAAGCATTTGAATCCGGCCCTGCCTGGAATGGATGAGTGATTCCACGGCAGGCCTACGGTGCATATGGCAGCCTGTGCTTCTGTTGTTCCTTTCGTCTGGTGTGAATTTTCTGGAAGGCGAAACTAGATCAGTCGTATTCTGGCCGCACCCGGAAGATGCTAGAACTTTCATTACCATGCATATAAAAGCAGGCTCGCCCCGAACAGTTGTTATTGTTTTTGAGTGGTTGTGTTGAGTAGTCACAAGTCGAGAGCTGAGAATTCGGTGTTGTGAAGCACAGTCACGCGAGTTGATTGTGTGAGTTATCGGTCTTGTCTGTATTCGAGCCAAGCGCACAGCATTTGTTCGTTTTAATAGCCAAAGAATGTGTGCTCGAATCTGAGTTTATGGTATTGTTGTGCAAAATAACTGTGGTCCGTGTGAAGCGAGATGAAAGTCAGTGATCTGTCATTGACGATTACGAAGGATCGCCCGTTCCAAGTAAAGACCAGTTGAAAAAACAAGGTGCTTTAGTAAATAGCCAGTAATTAGTGAAGTGGTGCCATTCATTGTCTAGAATAATTGCGTATGCGTGTGTACTAATTAGGTAATCCTGAATTAAATTAGTTGAGAAAAACAGTCAGTGTTTTATTCGTAATAATACTTTTCAGGAAGAAAAACGTATTTCTGTTACTTTTAGCCATTCTTTCAACCTGTTTCGCCACTGGCATATTTCGGTAGCATATGTAATATCTCCTGTACAATAATTTACTTTCCCTGGTATAAGTATCAATGATAGAAAACACTCCCAAGTTGTACTATCTGCGTTTGAAGAGAAGTCGCGGCAGCTTGTAGGTACGGTGCGAGTAACTCTTAGGTACAAACATTAGTCGTGACCGTGACACAATGCGAGCTCCTACATATTCCTTGTCAAACTGTTCATTATGCAGTACCTTTTAATTATAGTAAATGTGTAATAAAGCACAATTGCACTACAACTTTGACACTTCACGACAACACCTCAACTCGCAAGTGTCATCGCGGACGGAACCTATGTTTATTGTCAGGCCTTGCGACTTGAGACAGGTGCATGTGCGACAGCTATTCTTATCCCTCGCACCTCATACACCGCATCCACATGACTTCTCGTCAGACGACTATAGTATCCACCTGCTGAGGTGCCTATCCATTCTTGAATACTCCATTATTAATTTGCTTTCTAAATACGAGGCGTGTTTTTCAAGTAAGGGCCGTTTGAAAATAACTATACAACAAAAGACGATTTCCAAACACCACATTTATTTGCAGATTCTACATACTTTACTCTGTTTTTCAACATAGCCGCCAAATTTGTTTAAACACTTGTCATACCTTACAATTAAGTTTCGAATACCCTCTTCATAGAAACTTGCCGCCTGCTCCGATAACCAGGAGTTCTTGACCTTGATCTTGTGCTGGGACAGAGTCTGTTTAACTTTCACCTTTACAGGCGAATGTGTTTGTGTCTCCATTCCATGCTCTGTAGCTTCGATTCGGGCGTGATATGCGAAACTCATGTTTCGTCTCCCGTTACGATCTGACTCAACATGTCGTCACTTTCTTCGGCATAACGAGTCCGAAACGTCATCGAACACTCAAATCTGTAAAAAAAACAAAAACAAAATATAATAAAGAATATCGGTTAAACAAAACATGTCATGAAACCCTACTGCCAGAAAAGTGAATTCAAAACTGTTCATGTCGTGAAGAAAGCCTCTGGCAAGTAGAATACATTTGTCACCGGACTCTTCACTGGTAACTATATTTTCGAAAATTTCTTTCAGCTTTTCCCAGTCATCCGCAATTACACTCAATAATTTTGAATTCGAGCTCCAGCGGACAGGAGTCACGGTTGGAATGCGTGGCCCCGATACAGCAGAAATGGCGTAAGTTCTCTTCGTCGACTGATGGAAAAAGGATGGTATTCCAGAGATTGATGAAAAAAATATAACTTACGGTACGGCACTTTCGTATTGTTTTACAACTCTGTTGTAAGACCAAATTTAATCGGTGCGCCAAACAGTGTACAAATACTTCAAGAGGAGCTTTCTCTGGAGTCCATTTAAATGGCCATCGTAACACTGTCCTATTAATTTGTGCTCGTAATCGAATGGTCCCAAAAATTTGTCCAATAAAGCAAACAAAGCATCTGAGGATCTGTCAGCAACGTTCCACTATAGCCCCGCCAGCATTAACAAACCTCACAATTACAGAACACCGAGACACCTGTGTGATATCTGTCGTATCGTCCACCTGAACAAAAAAAAAAAAAAAAAAAAAAAAACAACTGCACTCGTCAATTCTGTTTTTTGCCAAATCATTGATGTATTCTGAAATGCACTCGATTAACTCATTTTGAATACTCTTTGATTCGCCTCTAAACACACTTTTTATCTTAGAATACTTGTTTTGTATTTCTGCAAGGCTCCTTGATACCAGCAATGTTAACAATTCCTTAAAAGTACCACGATTTATTGAATCGTCATGACCACGAAAAGCTAGTTCTTACTTACTTAATTAGAGCACTGCATCAATTACCCACTGAAGGAAAAGCTTATTTAAACGTACATTTTCATTGAACTGTACAATATACAGTCTAGCATTTTCCTTCAGGGCATTAGAGCTCGTATTTTGGTTTCTTTCCAAAGTATTCAAATCCAGCTGGCATTTAATATGTGCTTACGTAAAGAACGTGTTATGATCAAAAGGGCTGAAAATCCTTCTTTATTCCAAACGTTATTTTTATTGCTAAAAAAGCAAGCAGGGCCAACAAAACATCTTCTGTAGAGCTGGAGAGGAGCACAACCATGGACATTTCTTAAACTATGATCGTTTGAAACTGAGATTGTAAGATTTACCGGAATATTTCACTTTTTTGTAGCACACATTTGCAGTGATTCAGTAGGGCAACCGAAACGTAGAACTTCATTCTGATCTTCGTTTCTCCAACGTGAAAATGGTGTTTGTAATAAAATACACACTATGTCATAAATAGGATACAAGTTTAAATAAAACAGCACAGCACTACGAATGAACCACGATGCGTAAGTACTCGTACTTCGCACAGGATGACGCAGGGAAGACAAAACATTCCGATCTTCCCCTAACTTCACTTGCACATTTCGCTATGAGTAAAGTGCGCGAGTGACGTCACGGTTGTCATGGCAACCGCCAAGGTGATGCGGTACGAGGAAGCACTTGGGAGTAGTGTTGGCTACTGAATGCATGATTCGAAGCAGTGTATCGATTCATTCAAGTGTTCGAGTGAACCGATTTACAGAAACGGCGAGCTCACGGCACACGATTCAGCTTACTCCCAGCGCACAGTGCTGAGTGGCGCACTCACTGGACGTTGACGGGGAGCCGAGCTTCCGCTGCAGCGAGACAGTGAATCATGGCACATCGAAAGAATCGTGAACGAGCACGGCTCAGTGAGACACAAGATACACACGGCTCCTTATCGGCACACTGGACACTGGCGGAGAGCTGAGCTTCCGCTGCAGCGAGACATACAGTGAGCCATAGTAGACTGAAAGAATCGTATGCTATAATGGACTCTCGAGCTCAGCTCATTTGAAAATAATACCCATTTGCATTCACTGTCCTCTTCTTACAGGGAGGTTTAAATAATAGATGCAGTGTTAAAAAGGTAGTCAAAACATAATTCTGAAGTAGCTAGTAAGTAGGTAGGCTATTAGGTTATACTATTTATTAGTTTAATGAATCTTAGTATAACTTAGTTGACATTTGTCAATTAAACTCGACTCTAGCCTGCCCTATGACTGTGAGTCATGCTCATGACCACTCAAAAGTACCTGTTTTATATTGGGAAGAACGGCTCAGTATTCTCTCAGTTCATATGTCACATCGTTGCACAAGGCTTCAATCACACGTGGACAGTAAGTGAGCCGACTGACGCAATAACTTAACCAACAGTATGTTGAATCAGAAAACCAGTGGACTACTGTACATCTCGGGTAGCCTATACAAAATATGACGATTTAAAATAATCCTCAGCTGATAGAAAAATACGTATTTTCAAAAATGACTGGGCGAGTTGGATATGCGGTTAGTATCGCGTAGCTATGCGCTTGCATTCGGGGGATGGTGGGTTCGAATCCCACCGTCGGCAGCCGTTAAGATGGTTTTCCGTAATTTCCCCATTTTCACACCAGGAATTGCTGGGACTGTACATTCATTAAGGCCATGGCTGCTACCTGCCTAATCCTAGACCTTTCCCATTCTGCGTCGCCGGAAACCTTCGATGTATTAGGTGACTAGCATTTTTTTTTCTAAGAAAGGAGTTCATAGTATGAAGACCAGAAGGCAGCTGCGAACACTGAATGCTGTTGCTGCTGTCTTACCAGTACATACTACACAGATGCAGTAGGAGCGGTGACTAATGTGCCGTGAATCGGATCACTGTATCCATTCAGTAACGTGAACGGAATCAAATGAATCGATTCAGTAAAATGAATCGAATGTCCCATCACTACTTGGGAAGTTGAGCCAGCTGTGGAATCTCTCGTCTTCACTCAATCTCACGCGCCGTACTGTGGCTGACAGCCGGCGCTTTCGTGAGTTCACCTGGTTCTCATTAAGTGATGCGAGCTCTTGGTGCTCCAAACGCCGTAGAAAAAACATTTTCTTTCCGTAAAACCAACAAATGTCATAAGAAAAATAAATTTAAAAAATCATTCTGGTGAAAATAAATGAAGTAGCAATTCATCTACTTCACCTGAAAAGCCGCCCCTGCCACAAATGCCGTATTGCACCGTAAATGTTGCACAAAATTCGATTTACAGAGTAATTTTCGATTCAAGGGAGGAAATGTTTGCTTCGAGAAATCGAGAAATTCGTGTAACCGAATCCCGAGTAATAGAGAAATAAATACACGTGAAGAATAGGACAGGCGGCCGGAAAATTTAAGTTACTTCGAGATACTGACAATTCGAGATATCGAGGTTCGACTATATTATTATTCGTTTGTATGTGTCATACAGGAGATTGAATAGGTACATTTTCTTGTAACCATTTTCATGTTTATTAGATTTTAAATTTAATGGTCAATTTATATTGTAACTGTAGATATGTATGTCTTTTATCATGTCCTTTTTTCACTTAGACCGTGGCGCAATATATGTGATGAAATCAAGGAATTAAAAAATCTTCCTATGTTTGATATCGAAAAGTTGGCGGCTCTGCTCCCATCCTCCTTGCTAGTCCGTGGAGAGAAACTGCTCTTATGAGAATGTATACAGGCTGTGATGGCTGTGGTCTTTATTTCTATTGTATTGAATTTCAAATAGGCTTACTGTTTAGGTAATGCTGTGATTTCTGTAGAGAATAACATGTTTGGTTAGTTTACACATAGGTACTGTGTAATTATTCTCTTTTAATTTTTATTTATTTTTTCTTTCCTTTACTTATCGTGTAAACGTGGCACTCGCCCTGATCGTAGCTTGGTGTCGGCTATGGACTCGCAGGACCCCAACCGCCGTCTGCTCCCACATATTGGTGACCAATCTGAAAATAAGAAGGAAAAATGTCGGCAGACGATATTGCTATCTGCGACATTGACTCCTGCCTTGGAGCGTCTGGCGGGGCTTGCTCTACACTCCCCAATCTTCGTAGATGCCGCCGATAAAACCCTGGACGATGCTGAGACGATGGAACTGTCTATTCCCGACAAACTGGTGCAGTACTACATTGTCACCCCCGCCAAACTCAGACTGGTCACCTTAGCCGCTTTCATCGTCTGGAAATGCCAGGTTTGTGCCATAAATTTTCATTTTCGTCACTCTTCCGTTAATTAATTGAGCTCAATAACGAAACCTGAGAGTAGATAGGATAAAAAAATATTCTGATGAAATAAAATCAGATATCTTATTTGAATTTAATTTCGGCCTGTTACTGAAATGCGCGTGCAGCGAATCTGTGAAGCAAACAGTGTTTAGTTATCACCTTCCCTGGTCTTCTGATTGAGGTCTGGAGGGAAAAGACGTCGCCCATGTCGCGCGTGCCTTTACATTCAGCTATTATATTTATAGGCTGTATATAATCTCGAAGCCCACGTGGCTCTGGCGGCAGCGCGTCGGCCTCTCACCGCTGGATACCGTGGTTCAAATCCCGGTCACTCCATGTGAGATTTGTGCTGGACAAAGCGGAGGCAGGACAGGTTTTTCTCCGGGTACTCCGGTTTTTCCTGTCACCTTTCATTCCAGCAACATTCTCCATTAGCATTTCTTTTCATCTGTCAGTCATTTTTCATTGCCCTAGAGGAATGGGACAGGCTTTGGCAGCCGGCACATTTCCTATCCTCGCCGCTAGATTGGGGCTTCATTCATTCCATTCCTGACCCGGTCGAATGACTGGAAACAGGCCGTGGTTTTTCATATAATGTATCTTATATTGACCTATACAGTATATGATTAGGAATGTATCTCATCTGCTAAATATAGTAGAAGAAGTAAAACATTAAACAATGAAAGAGGTAGGACAAGAAGATATTTGTGAAAGCTAATACGAAAACTACATGTAGGTCTACTATTAAAGATCTTTCAGAGAGCTAAATCTGTAATTTCCGAATCTACGAAACGGGACAGCGAACCATAGATAACTTGTGTAATATTTATGTCAGACCTGCATTTAACAAACCACTGGTATGTACGGAATTTTAATGTTTTATTGTAATTACTTTTTGTACCCCTTATATATAAATAGGCGTACGTTTTTTCTGATATATAAATTATATAGAGGCTCATATACAAGCCTTACTTCGGCAGTCAAAATTCTGTGGCTTGGTTCTAAAAGGGCCAGTGTCATTTTTTTTATATCGAAATTGAGATATTAACTGATACAAACGCGTTTTATCCTGGCTTGCAACATGTTAAAAGGGCCAATATCTCTGTTAAGTTCTGCGAACTATCCTGTACACACCCGTTACACTGCCGACACACTTCGTCTCACATCGTTTAATTAAATAAGCCCTTGCCAGTATTGTTAGATCACCAATACAGATTAGAGACCTGGCCATTTTTAAAGAATACAATAGAAAAAAACTAGCGTTTAATAAGGTGACTTCCACAAAGAAAGTATAAAGTTATTTAAAGTTAGTTGTTAAAAACAATAATTGGAAAGCTATAAGCAAAACTTCAAATGGTCATAGCTCAAAAAGAGTTTTTTTGACATTGGCCCTTTTAGAACCAAGCCACAGAATTAGTATGTAAAATGTAATCGAAACTTTGAAATGAACATGTTATTGTGCAGAATTAAACAGGTATTATGAAATTTCCTTATGAACCCTATTGAGTCTAGTTTTAGATGGAAGTGTACTTTGACGTCTTTGGATCTGCGAACTCTTGAGAAAGGTGCATATTCATAAAAAACAGAACACCTTAAAAGACTAGAGATCGGAAGGTCATATTCACAGGCCATGTTCATTAGTATGTTCTGCAGAAATGATTAGCATGTCAGTCACCTAGGTTCAGCATGTGTCCTGTTGCCTAGTAGGCACTGGGTCCTCCATGGGCACTGATAACTTGTTCCATGCGTGATGGCATCGACGCGTATAAGGCCGGCCGCAAAATGAGACGCAGGTCCGTGAGGTGACGCAGGGTGACTCACGGTGAGTTTCTGCGAACCACAGAACTGACTGGACCCGCGCATGTTACGGCGCAGGGTGACGTGACGCAGTTGCTGCTTGTGGTGACCCTGCGGACCGCAGTCTCTCTTCCGCAGTTTCCTGCAAGACTCACGGTGATTTCGGTTGCCCATATTGTGATTTGTAGGTCGAAATGGAAGAAAATCTCATTGAAGCCGTGCGTGTTCGCAAAGCTCTGTGTTATACAAGCCACGAAGATGACTTGAAAACAAAGCTGAAGGCAGCCATCGTCTATATAACATTAATCAAAGGAAAAATGGGAGGGAACCAACACTTCGAAGAATGAATGTATTGGCCAAAGGAAGACAAGGGCCACGAAGAGCGCGAAAATGAAAGACTCCCTAGGCCTCGAGTGCTATAATACCGTCGGGGTCGGAAAAGAACAAGAGTTGACAAAGGAAGGTCAGATAGAATAGATAAAAGTGAGGAGCCTGACACAAGTAAGTGGAAGCAATGCCTGGACTCAGCTAATGGCCCCATGTTCGCCAACCCACATTCCCCAAGTTAAGAGCCCCTGGGGCCCCCTTTAGTCACCTCTTACGACAGGCAGGGGATACCGTGGGTGTTATTCTACCACCCCCACCCACAGAGGGACTCTTTGTTAACCTTTCATCTGGTTGTTATTAAAACTCCGTTGCTAAACCATTTTGACTCAGAAATTATATTTGAAAAATCATATTAAAATGTACTTTTATCTAAACCACCATAAACTATACATTGTGTTTTGAGGAAGAAATAATGTACAATATAAAGCAACAAAATACCAATTTATTGCAGTTAAATGTTTTATCTATTGATGAATGCAAAAATAATTGTTTTGAAATGAGAAATTCAAACAGTAAACTCATGTGACAAATACAAATTTTAATGACTAAACTGAGATATACAAATTGAAAACAACTTGTTTCCATACACAAAAAGTGAGTTTAGTGAGCCAGAGCTGAAGTTCCGTGGTAAACTGCGTGCTGAAACTGCGATCCAACTTGCGACGATTGTCGCCGTGACTCACTCTGCCGTGAAAAATTCGACGTGAGTCACCCTGTGTCACCTCACGGACCCGCGTCTCATTTTGCGGCCGGCCTAACGCGCGAATGGGGTCCTGGGGTATAGCCATCCATGCTGCATTGACCTGGTTCCACAGTTCGTGTTCGTCTTTGGTGGTTGGCATTGGGTCACAGCGCCGCACCCGTCGTTTCACCATATCCCACACATTTTCGATTGGCGACAAATCCGGTGATCGGGCGGCCAGGGCAACAGTCTGACATCCTGTGACAACAAGAAGGCATGTGTTCGTGCAGCAACATGTGGTCGCGCATTGTCGTGCTGAAATATGGCGTCTGGGGTGTCGTGCAGAAAGGGTATGGCTACGGGTCGCAGGATGTCATTCACATAGGTCAAACTGGTCACAGTGCCCTGGCCTTGAGTTGGTGCTGTTTGTCTTGTACGAATGCAGTCAATGTGATGCATCTCCCCCTGTCCGCGGCGAACCAAAATGCGGCCATCATTTTCAAACAAACAGAACCTGGATTCGTCCGAAAACACTATCTGCTGTCATTCCTGTCCCCAGTGACGTCGTTCCATACACCATTGCAGTCTATGTTTATGCAGATTAGTCAAAGGTAGGTTGAGAAGTGGACGACGCGCCGGTAACCCAGACCGTAATACACGGCGACGGACTGTCACTCCTGATAGTGTACGGTGTGTTACACAGTTCTGCTGTTGCGCCAGAACCGAGGAGGACGCAGATCTGTCCTGCAATGCCGTTCGGATGACGTGTCTATCTTCTCAGGAGGTGGACCAGACCCATCTCGTCGTGTTCTACGGCCTTCTGCGAACTATCCTGTACACACCCGTTACACTGCCGACACACTTCGTCCCACACGAGCAGCAATTTATCGGATGGATGCATCACGTTCTCTCATGTCAAACTCACTCGATGGTACGGTTCTCGCATACGGCTGCGAGTCATCCTGCATGTCTGTTCATGTCACACTGATCCATTACGTTCGGTCTATAGCGACAACGCTGCGTGTGGGCTCAGAAGTGGAGAAAGGAATACATTTAAATTAATTTGTCATCTTTTAAAATGTTCAGAACGGGGTTTTTTGCTATTTGCTTTACGTCGCACCGACACAGATATGTCTTATGGCGACGATGGGATAGGAAAGGCCTAGGAATGGGAAGGAAGCTGCCGTGGCCTTAATTAAGGTACAGCCCCAGCATTTGCCTAGTGTGAAAATGGGAAACAACGGAAAACCATCTTCAGGGCTGCCGACAGTGGGGTTCGAACCCACTATCTCTCGATTAGTGGATACTGACCGCACTTAAGCGACTGCAGCTATCGAGCTCAGTCAGAACCTGTTGGTTTATGATGTTAACTTGTCCTGCTACCTTGGGAAAATAAATGTAATTCTCTTTTGGATGCGAAGGAAAACCATTTAAATATTGTACACTATTTTTCAGAAGCGGGTATTGTAAAATTTCAAGGTTGTTTTGGCCTAGTTGTCCATTGCTGAGTTTCAGAAGCCATTCACTATAGTTGACAAGTATAGAATTTACATTACTTTTGGTCTAGAAAAGACAATTTAGGGCCGTAGGGTTGAGTATTGTAAAATTGACTGAACGAGGGTCGAGAACAATATAAAACCATACTGGCACTGACCTTTGAAGTTGTTCAAATTTTCTGCAGCTAATTTGACTGTCATTTTCAATTTCCCATCGCTTATATGAAGATTGCTGATTTCTTTCCTAAGTGCACACCTTTTTTTGTTGTTGTTCCAACTCCCTCCAGCATGTCAATAAACTCAAATAATAATATAGCGAAGCTTCTTACATGCGGTTTTCTTTAAAAAGTACTAAATTCGTGGTTGTGAGTGTTTCATTACATTTTTCTTGTAAATGGAAACAGCAACCTACCTGGCAAAGGTTTGGAATAAAGTGCAAATTTATTACTAGACATGTTTGTACTATGATGGAAACAAAATTTTACGTTGTACAGGAACCATTACAACAGAGTCACATTGTACCACAGTCAGTTATATAGATAACACAACTCAAACTAATCAATAATATTCAAAAGAATATCAGACCACAGGGTCAAAAAAATAGAGCCAATTGACACAAATATTTTGTACTTGATCTAAGTCTTATGAAATTAACAGGAACAGTCGTTTTTGCATAGGAGTGCATTAGTACTTCGTGGGGTAACCCTTATTTTTGAGAATTGCCCTGCACCTCTTACCCATAGAGTCGACTAAACGCCTGCATTCGTCGCTGCTGATCGCATACCAGGCTTTCTGTATTTCTTCCCAAAGTTTATCTAAAGATGTAGCTTTTGAGCGGTCAATTCTCTTGTCTATGATCTCCCATAAGTTCTCAATGGGTGATGCGTGAGGGGATTGAGGTGGCCACTTTAATACTTCGATATGGTGATCTTGAAAAACTGCCTTATGGTCCTTGCAGTATGCTTTGGATCGTTATCGTGCTGAAATTTCCATTTCAGCGGCATTTCCTCTTCAGCATAAGGCAGCATCACATTTCCCAAGATGTCTTTGTACATTTCTGCGTTCATTATGCCTTTGATACGGTGTATTGGACCAATGCCGTACCATGAAAAACATCCCTATAACGTAACACTTCCACCACTGTATTTTACAGTGTACTTGGGATTAAATTCCTGGTTTGGTGGGCGGCGCACATAGACTTTTCCGTCTGAGGCAAACCTATTATACTTGGATTCATCGGACCAAAGGATGTTCCTCCACCAAATATTAGGTTTTTGTTCATTTTTCCGGCGAAGGCCAACCTTTTCCGAACATTAGCTTTTGAAACATGTGGCTTCTGTCTCGCAACGTGCCCATTTAATTTTTGCGGATCTCAGTCGTCTTTGAATCGTTGAGGTTGATGGTTGAACATCATTTTTGTCGCTAAACAAAATGGCTTTCAGTCGTGGTGTTGACAAAAATGGGTCTTTCTTTACTTCCCGTCTGTCTACGCAAGGAGTAGTTACACGAGGTCGCCCCCGGTTCTCCACCTGCGGCTTGGTTTGTTTTACCAGTCTAATGGCGTTCTGGACTCGTTTTCGCGAAACGTGTAAATCTTTGGCTATTTGATTTATGGACATCCCACTTTTGAACATCCGGAACATTACTATACGCTCATCATCACTTGTATGCTTTGCTCTGCCTATCTAGAAGAATGTAAACAAAACCAAACGTCAGTTTGCATACAAAATAATTTTGAGTGGAGGTTTGTTGACAAATAATATCGCCAGCCCCCAAAACAACTGCAAAACATCAATTTGAACGGGACTTCTGTAAAACGGCTCTATTATTTTGACCCATGCTTCTTTTCGCACGTCTAGCTCAAACGCTTCCTTTCGCACGACTACAGATAGCAGCGACGTCTTCCCTGATGTTGTCTAAAAGGGACTGACAACACGGCACTCGTGGAGATTTTGCGAACTAATAGATATCCTAGTTCTTAATCCCGTCAATAGAGGTGGCTCTATTATTGTGACCGCCACTGTATATCTGGTACTGATTTCTTCTGTTGAAATATTCTCGTTTTCTCAATATCGCTGTGAAAGGCAGGCGGGAATAGGGTTTTTATATAAAATGGATGAAGCCAAATTTCACCGACAAACTTTCGGAGGTTGTTCACGGACATCTGAGTATATTGGTGTAAGGGACCCGCAGTCTCCGGTGGGTCATTACCGAGTAATTGCATTTCGTTTGGTTTGTTGTCCCTGTTAACTGTGTACCCGTATTGCACTGAAAATAATAATGCTAGTTCTTGACAAACGTCGGGGTGTCGAAATTTTGTCCCGCAGGAGTTCTTTAACGTGCCGGAAGCCAAATGTGCCGTGATCATGGTGGTCCACATTTTGAACAACGAGTGTAAGGGAACAGTTCTACATTTGTTATGTACTGTACTGTACTGTACAGTACACTGACAAAACAGATTGAACACCAGTATTATACCTATGCGGTTTCTGACCACGAGGTCATTGACTCCTAGTAGTATGACTATGCCGATTCGCGAATTTGCACAAGAGAGCGAGCCTAACCTCACAGACGCCATCTTGGAGGGGCCTAACCTAACCTCTAACTACTAGGGGTCAGTGACCTCGGGGTCAGAACCCGCATAGCTATACTACTAGGGGCGGCAGTGGCGTAAATAAAAATTGTTTCTCAATCCCCCTTGCCCTACTACTAACACACTGTGAAAAATGTGTTATGTGTTCGTGTGAGGGTTGTTGCATCACTCTGTGTTTTGTGTTGTACGTTTTTGTTATTGCATATTATAGGCATTGCATTACTCTGTGTTTTGTGTTGTACGTTTTTGTCATTGCATATTACAGACTTTGCATTGCTCTGTGCATCGTGTTGTACGTTTTGGTTATTGCATACGACAGGCCTTTTCACTGAGATGAAGGGCGTTTTTCACAGAGACAAGGATGATCGGGGTAACAAACCGAATACATCGTGATTATATTGTTACTCTGTAATGAGCCACGGGAGACTACAGCTTCCTTAGGCTTAAACCAATATACTGAGAAGGTATCCCTGAACACCCTGCGAAAGTTTGCCCGTGTTGTTCGGCTTCACGCTGTATAGATACTTCGTGCTTCGCTACGGCATTAAATTGAAAGTTATCGTTGAGAGTTATAAATTTTGGTGAGCCCATTGTCGGCTGAGCCTGTAAAACACACCCTCAGGTCGTACGTCTAACTGTTTCGGACGAATGGTCATTTTCGTATCTAACATTAATTTGAACTCCATACATTTGGAATGTTTTAAAAAAATCCGATGTTATTTAGTACTAAGACGTAGATGCGACCAACCTGTGAAATTTTGACTTCATATGTCGAACAGTAATGAGGGTATGTTTTGTTTGGGGGATAGAATAGCTCGTTTTGTGGATCAGTGGTAGTGTGTCGGCTTCCGAATCCCAAGATAGCGGGTTCGAACCCGGCAGAGGTCGTCGGGATTTTTGAAGGGTGCAAAAATGTTCATTTGACACTCCATGTCGTTCTATGGTGGCATGTAAAATATCTCTCGTGACACATTTGGTGTTCACCCGACAAAATTCATCCGTAGACGCCCAAGAGAGAGTCGGTTTCCTTGCAGTCTAATAGGCCCAGAATAAATCGGAACATCGAAATTGACGAGCAGAGCGCCAGATGGCATGGAATTAAATTGTCTGCACACGGTAGCTGAGATCATACGATTATTATTATTATTATTATTATTATTATTATTATTATTATTATTATTATTAGGGATGTAAAGTTTTAAACATATTTCTTATTTAACATCTATAAAATAGAAGACCGACTTCATGTAAAAATATTTCATACTTGAAACGTTTTCGAAAAAAAAGAAGAATATTGTTATTTTCAGAGTCAACCCAGTCTAAAGTCCTTAGGGGGAAAATGTTTTGAACCCAGGGTGAATGGCTTAGATAGTTTAGGCGCTGGCTTTCTGAGCCTTAGTTGGCGCGTTTGTCCAGTTCTGAAAATCATTTAACCTCAGTCAGGCATTAATAAAAGAAACTGCTGTGACTGCCTTGAAATATTCCGTCCAAATCCTGAAGAACCATATCTTCCAAAGATTTTAATACATCAACATGCAGTATGTCAAATGTGCTAACCAACTCACAATTACTTTGATATTCGTATTGTCTTTCTGTATACTTGTCCTCAGGGGCATTCTCCTTTTGGGGAAAGTCGAAATAAATAATTTTGCTAGAAAGAAGGCATATATATCAAGTGATTAAATATCGTGATAAATTCGTCCTTTGACCTCAGTTTTACATGCAGTTTTATGTGCTGCACAAGTCATTACTTCCGCCATATGTAAGCTAAATTCACGTTTGCAAATTGAACAATTTGCTTTGTATGAATTAGATTTCACTGGTTGAATCCATGAATAAGTATCTTCCCACTTGGGATTATACATACACAGATATTTCGTTTCGTTTTTTTTTTTTTTTTTTTTCGTCTGAACTTCTTCGTTGCTACTCATTTTCAGTTAGTTGCGTGTTCAGTGTTCGTAAATTTAGATTGCAGCAGGAGAACCCAGCCGACATATTGTGAGGAAATAGTCCTGTGAAGAGATAAACAGTGGCCGTGCGGTTAGGGGCGCGCAGCTGTGAGCTCGCATCCGGGAGATAGTGGGCTCGAACCCCACTGTCGGCAGCCCTGAAAATGGTTTTCCGTGGTTTACCATTTTCACACCTGGCAAATGTTGGGGCTGTACCTTAATTAAGGCCACGGCCGCTTCCTTCCCATTCCTAGGCCTTTCCTGTCCCATCGTCGCCATAAGACCTATCTGTACCGAGCTCGATAGCTGCAGTCGCTTAAGTGCGGCCAGTATCCAGTATTCGGGAGATAGTAGGTTCGAACCCCACTATCGGCAGCCCTGAAAATGGTTTTCCGTGGTTTCCCATTTTCACACCAGGCAAATGCTGGGGCTGTACCTTAATTAAGGCCACGGCCACTTCCTTCCCACTCCTAGCTATTTCCTGTCCCATCGTCGCCATAAGACCTATCTGTGTTGGTGCGACGTAAAGCAGCTAGCAAAAAAAAAAAAAAAAAAAAAATCCTATCTGTGTCGGTGCGACGTAAAGAAACTAGCAAAAAAAGTAAATAAAAATAAACAGTATCTAACGACAGTACCGGGCGAGTTGGCCGTGCGGTTAGGGGCGCACAGCTGTGGGCTTGCATCCGTGAGATAGCGGGTTCGAACCCCACTGTTGGCAGCCCTGAAGGTGGTTTTCCGTGGTTTCCCATTTTCATACCAGGCAAATGCTGGAGCCTTTCCTATCCCATCGTCGCCATAAGACGTATCTGTGTCAGTGCGACGTAAAGCAAATAGCAAAAAACCAAAAAAATCTAACGACAGCGTATTATAATAATTAATTAAAATACAGGCCATGGCGCTTCCTTCCCACTCCTAGGCCTTTCCTATCCCATCGTCGCCATAAGACCTATGTGTGTCGGTGCGTCGTAAAACAAATTGTAAATAAATAATTAACAATACAGGGCGGTGCAACCCCCCCCCCCCCCAACACTTTTGCATGAAAGGAGTACGGTATGTACAATATCGGCTTGATATTTGTATTATTTTTATGCATTCACTTTAGGTACTTGAAGTGTTCACCATTGGCATTCGATAAATCACTGCGGGAACAGCGGTGGCTGAAGTGAGTGACTGTTGTACAGGCCGTTACAGTTTTCTCCGTAGTGCACAATGTTGCTTGTTTTCGACTGTAGCCTAAACCACGCCTTCAATATTTAAGGTTCCTTCAAGTCGAAGGATGTTAAGCGAGTTGAATAGCGGGCATTCAACAACACCTTTTCATCCTCTCCAACGTCCTGATAGCTCGTCATCAAGACAGGCTCTCACGTCGCTGTTGTAGTGCTCATCCATATAAAGCACATGGATGGCCCGTAGAAAAGATACGCGTGGTCAGTGGCCATACTCTCCAAAAAGAGAACGGCCTAATTAATCCCCGGGGTGACAATCCACACCAATAAAAATGTTACTGGTTTTACGTCCCACTAATCACTTTTACTGTTTGTGGAGTCGCCGAGGTGCCGGAAGTTTGGCCCATAGGAGCCATGCCAATATATCTACCGATGTGAGGTTGGCATATTTCAGCACCTTCAAATATCGCCGGACTGAACCAGAATTGAACCTTCCAACTTGAGCTCAGAAGGCCAGCGATCTACCGATTGAACTACTCAGCCCGGCGGCAATCCACACCAGACATTAACATTGTTGCTGAGCGACGGTGGTGGTGATTATTATTTAAAGAGGAAGTACAACTGGGCAACCAACCTCTATCAACACTAATCAGAGGGAAACATCGAAGGGGTCCAACACTTCGAGAAATGAAGATATCGGACAGGGAAAGTTAAGGACCACGTAGGGCGTGAAAATGAATGACTCTCTAGGGCTCGTTACCTAATGCAGTCGTGGTCGGAAAAGAACAACAATTGACCGAAGGAGGTCGGATATGATAGATGAAAGTGAGGAACCTGGCACACGTAAGTGGAAACAATGCTAGGACTCAGCTAAGGGCCCCCTGTCGCCAAACCATAGTTTAAAGGCAAGAGCCCCTGGGCTCCTTCCTCTTTAGTCGCCTCTTATCTCAGTCAGGGGATACTCTGGTTGTTATTCTACCGCCCCCACCCACAGGGGGTGTGTCAGATCGTTCCATGTGCACATTACAACACTCGGTGCCATCGGTTTCAAATTTATTGCGAATGAGTGCGATTGTCAGATGCGCTGATGACTCGTGTCGCCATTCGTCGTTGCTCTTCACACTTATTCTCCACTCGGAATGCCACTTCCAAAGAGCCGGTTGTTCGAACATAACGTGTGCCTGCACCATTTTGTTTGACATGATGTAGTGACCGTAGCTCTCTTTATAGACAACGTAATACTGCATTTTGTCTCCAAAAATTGGTTTAGATTTTACTTGCATAAATGAAATGCGCATACAGTTTAGAACCCCTTTGTAGCTTATATTGTTCTCGGTGAGAGATACTAAATAACCCTCTGACTGTAACCCACCGTCATTTAGTAATGCCTCTTCACATGTATCGGTTATAAGAAACGCCAAACAAATGGATTTTGCGATTAATTTAATAAATTATGGGTAAGTTATTAGTGTAGGCCACCTTTATTTGCATCCGTCCAGAACTGTGACTTTGTTACAAAGATACTTGATGACAGGTTGTTCATTGTGTCATTTCCCTTAAGTATTTCTTCAGTTAACTTGACGTTTGATTAGAAGCCATTGCATTTGATTCTTTTTTTTGGTTGGTTTTCTTTGTGCAGCTCACAACACATCGAAAAATGCTTCTGTTCTGCGCCACACAAGATATGGTTGATTACTTCACAGAGCTGTTTACAAGTGTACTAAGTCGATCTGATCAGGATGACGATGATAGTGATGATGAAGGAAGTTCTCCTACTGTCGACGTTGAGTTCTTCCATCTGCATGGCAACATGAGCCAGAAGGTACGTTCTTTTGTATATAATTCCAGGATTATTGTAATTATTGAATTACGTGTTTTGAGATATGTGAGAACATGTTTATTTGTGTGTATCAAAGTTATTTATATCTGCTTCTCGACTAAAGATTGATCTGTTTCGTTATTATTGATTTATAGTCCGCGCACCATTTTGCGATATTACTTTGTACGGGGGTGAGGAGTAAGGAGGGAGCTGTCCCGGTTCCGGTTATACTGCCAACTGAATGGAAATGAAATCTGAATTGAATCGAAAATATGATCGATCGATATGAATTTTCTAAACATTTATTATCTTACGCCAACAACTGTGTCACACATACATGATATAACATTATATAACATTATATAACATTTCTGGATGGGAATCTTGTTCCTAGCATGAATTCTATAGTTTGGCTTTGCTGTGTAAACAACAACAGTACTCGTACGTAAAGTGTACGCCAGATGTCGCATAGCGATCATAAGCGATTCTTAGTTTGTGTTTCAAAGGTTGTCAATACGAATCTCAAAGATACCCGAGGTCGACCGATTCAGCACTAGGGTGTGCATGTATCACTAAAAGGTGCGCGTACGGTATTCTCTCCATTGTAATATACCATATGAGCAATTAATTGTCAGCCTCGTGCGGCACATGCAAATAATTATCCACAGCACCTTTTGATGCAGGATGCGTGTATAGTTACGGACCGTACACGAGTGTTTTAAAATCAGTATAATTTCTCGATTTCATATGCAACTGTAGTGTTCAGTACCTTATTTATAAAAGGATCATTGTCTATAATAGCAACAAGAATTTCTCCTCTATATGACGTGATCGAGTGATGCATTAGTGGTGGTATCCTGAGCTAAAATCACCGTGCCGCGCGGTTGTAATCGGCGTGGTAGAAGGTCGAATGAGGTATTGTTTAAAACTGTGGTGCGAAGAAGTGCAATTTTTATTTTTTTCGAAAAATAACACGACTTGTGGACAATAAATTGGCTTTAAAATGATCGAAAACTCCTTCGAGAGATGAGAACGGCTTGTAATAATTCCAGGAAGTCCAAAATCACCAACATCGAGTCTCGCAGACTAACCGGGAGCGTTTCAAAATTAAGGTGGCCGAGCGTCGTGAGGCGAGTTTCGCGCTGCTGGGGCCCCAGTCGGGTACATATACTGCCCCATGGTAGAAAATTAATTGGAACTCATGGTCTTGAAAGGTAAGGTAAGGGTGTATTCTGCCCGAAGGCAGGTCCGAACCTCCACAGAAGTGTGCCTGAGCCGGAGTTTACGTACGGTAGAGTGGCCAGTTCCTTTCCGCTCCTCCATTCCCTCACCCCTGACCAACAGCGCGTGGCAACCCATCCAAATCTTGACCACGCCCAATGTTGCGTAACTTCAGAGATCTCACGGGATCCGGTGTTTCAACACGGCTACGGTCTTGAAGATGTGTAAATTTGTTTAGAATTAAGATATGCAATTTGAGACCCATACTGACTAGGTTCCGCTTGTTATTATTTCTTGATGGATGCAGTATTTTTGCGTCTGTTTCTTGGTATAGGTCAGAGCAAAATGTATTGTAGTTTCTGCGGATGTTCCAGTCTCATTTATGGCTATGGTGGGCTGAGGAATGACACTCGGAGCACTAGACTACTTGAGTGTCTTGAGTGTAACGAACGGTTTGACTGATAGTAATAGTCATACTGCTCCAGTGGGGAAAGCAGTGGCAAACTTCCTCACCCATCTTGTCTAGTGCGCCTCATTTTATTGCCGCCGTCGGTTTTTGCGGCTTCGCATAACCACATAACCTTTACTGGTGCTATTTGAGGATCCAACCAGCATCTGGGCTGATAACGTGACAGACAGACTGTCTACGTACCGTAATTTATTTCGACAATACCTATCACACGGTGTGTATTTTACATCAAAACTTGCGGTCGTGACCCCGAAACAGCCTCCTTCGATTTTTTCTTAATGGTCGAATATTCTGTGATACGGTACTTTTGTCCCAAGGGAAGAATATCCTTCAAGAGGATGCAACTCCCGTGCATCTCAACCTCCGCATGTCAAAGCTATCCAGGTGATAATAACCACCCTGAAAATATTGATTTGCTGTGTCGCGTTCAATTCAGGAATCATGCGACGATTACGAGTAAGAAGTGCTGATTAATACAATTTATCTAACAGCGGTCGGGCTAATTGAGCGTCCGAGAAATCCTTTCTGAATCAGTGGCACATACCTGCCAACCCTTCCGATTTACCCGGAAACTTTCCGGTTTTTAACTCGTCTTCCGATTTTCCGATTTATTTTTACTTCTTCCGATTTTTTACTAACATAACCTCTAGTACCGCCAATACTCTTCCCCTTCGATAAAGGATAAATTCTTACGTACTTGTGTAATTTACGAAACCTCATTTTCAAGCGTATTGATTTGTTGCTTTATTTCGTGAGTGTTTCGTCCGTCGCCTTCGTGTATCGTGTTTCCCGCTCACCACAACAGCGTGTGCGCTTTATGCAGCTGGGGATTCGGGGCGGCAATCGTCCTGCAAGCAAGAGGCTAGCGCGCGCTAGCGACTCAGTTAATCGGGACGAAAGAATGAGTTTATTGTGCTGTTCGTTCGTCCCCTCTCTGTCAAAGTCGTTTGTTAATAATGTATGGGACATATTGAATTGTTTTGCATGTGGTAGTTTCGCGTATTTAAGTGCAAAATTTTAATGAATTGAATGTTTTTAAGGAGGTTCTTGTCGGTGACAGTTTCTGGCATTTTCTTTTCTCGTTATGGCCAAAAAAATATAACAAACGTTATCTCCAAGTGTTCAGAGATACCTATAAATTTCCGTTCATTTTACCGTCTAAGGGAAACTACCGTATTTTTCGCGTAATTAACGCCCTTGCATAATTTACGCATTCCAATAATTTTGGGTCCAAAGTGGAGAAAAAGAAATGTTCACGTATTTGACGTACCCACAACTTCGAACATCCATCACTCAGCTCCGGATGCGTTTCGAAATAAAGCAGGCTTTATAGCAGGCTTCCTATCGCGAAGCAGGCATTCCACACACAGAGCAACGTGCTGTTATTAGCCGTCAGGAAATCCCACTGCACTAGTTTTACGAGTGTTTCGGGTATGGGACATTCTGTGATCTCAAAATTGTTTGTCAGTCCACAGTATTCCAGTAATACTGCATCATACAAACTCGCGGTGATCATTTACGTCGAAACATACGGGAATAAAGCAGCGGGCAGCAAGTATTCAGTGTCCAAATGAAACGTGCGCTACCGCGGTAACAGAAGTGCACTTCAAGCGGCCAACAAGTCTCCCAAAGCATTTCGCGGACCAAAAAGCGGCAAGTTTCAGCAAGTAGAGGATTATCTGCTTAAATATATGATTTTGTTGCGCAATGTTGGATAAGCCGTTTCTCACGAAATGCTGTGTTTTAAAGAATGAGAAATAGCCGCGGCACATGGAATCAGTATCTCGGATTTGAAGGTTAGCCGAGGCTTGATTAATTTTCTGAAGAGAAATGAACTTTCTCTTCGACGAAGAACAACATTATGCCAAAAAATGACGAATGATTTCAACCATTGTCATCGCTTTGTGATTGAGAAGCGTGAAATGAAGGAATATTTGATCTCCCTTTATAGGAACCGCACGTCAGACCCCCATCAGTTTCCGTACGCCACAAAGTCGAACAATCGATAAGAAAGGAACGTATAGTGTTATCGTACGCGCTATCGGAAGCTAAAAACAACGATGTACTGCAATGCTTGTTGATGGCAGAATGCCTAAAGCAAAATTTCCGCGAGTGATCCACGTTCGTATTCAACAGAAAAGGTGGATGGACACGTCACTCCTACAAGATTGGATACGAACGGTTTCGGGTAATGTAGCAGGGTCTCTCCTTCGATGCCCGGCTCTTCTCGTTTGGATAATTTTTTTTTTTCGGTATGCCATTCAAGTCGTATTTTCAGCTCGTAATGAGAAGAATATTTTCTAGTGTAGGTATTTCAGACCCACGTGTGTAACTTACCTAATGTACCCTATTTGACTTTTCAGAAAAAATCTCATGCCGGAATTTTACGCTGTATGACGATAATTGCAAATGAGTTGAACCAATTGTCTTTATATTATATTTGATGTATCTTTTAAATGTAAATGAATTAAAAATAATTTGTAAAGATCTGAATTCCTTGAATAATTTACGCATCCGCAGTTTTCGCCTGTATTTTTCGTCAAAAAAGTGCGTTAATTACGCGAGAAAATATGGTATTATGGATTTTGTTGTGTGTGTCGGTGTGACATAAATATTATTATTCGTATGTAAGTGTCATAAATGAGAGTGATTAGGTACATTTTCTTTGTAACCATTTTTATGTTTTCTTAGTTTAAGATTTTAAATTTAATGATCAATTCGCATTGTAACTGTAGATATGTATGCCTTTTATCCTGACGTATTTTCACGTAGACTGTGGTGAAATATACGTGATGAAATCCAAGAATTAAAAAAATCTTCCTATTTTTGGGTTCTAAAAGTTGGCAGGTATGGTGGCAGCGTTGTTGTCACGTTGAGGAACACAATCTTCAATTTATCAGCTCCCTCTGTGGATCAGTGTTATATTAGCTTCTAGATCCCAGGATCGCAGGCTGCACCTGGCTAAAGCTTTCGGATTTTCGAACGGTGGAAGAAAGTCCGTTAAGCACTCCATGTCGCATGTTGTTAGCATTTAAAAGATATCTGGTGACACATTTGGTGTTTACCCGACAGAAGTAATTCTCAGCCATAGATCGCCCAACAGAGATCCGTTTCTCCGCCATTTGGTAGAATGAAACAGAACATCAAAATTGACACGCAGGCAGCCAAGTAGAGTGAAATCAAAACCTACACACGGTAGCGGAGCCCATACAATTATTATTATTATTATTATTATTATTATTATTATTATTAATTATTATTATTATTATTATTGCTGTACCGGACGAGTTGGCCGTGCGGTTAGAGGCGCGCGGCTGTGAGCTTGCATCCGGGAGCTAGTGGGTTCGATTCCCTCTGTCGGAAGCCCTGAAGACCGTTTTCCGTGTTTTCCCATTTTCACATCAGGCAAATACTGGGGCCGTAGCATAATATTAAGGCCATGGCAACTTCCTTCCAACTCCTAGGCCTTTCCTATCCTATCGTCCCTATAAAATATATCTGTGTCGGTGCAACGTAAAGCCACTAGCAAGAAAAGAAAAGAAATATTGCTGCTGTTTTTCGATTATGATTAAGTCGATGGCATCGGAAACAATCGCATCACGATCGCAATAGTATTTTTATACAGATTCCGTATGATTACAGTAACCCGTTAAATCTTCTGTAGTCATGTTTCTGGTAGCCTATGCCCGGGTTGGTTAAAACCCAAAACCACGATAAAGTCGTTTATCTCCTCACACATGATTTTCTCACTTTCTCTTTTGTCCATGGCTCTATGGTATTTAAATTCCACATGTATGGGGTAAACAGATCATCAAAAAGTCATTGGCCTTTTTCAAGTTGATCGTTTTGAAATACATGCTACATATGTTGTGAATCGGTAACATAGGTAACAAGGGTGGTTTAAGGCCGATTACGTCTTTACCTTATCACTAGCAAGTGAATACTACGGAGTCCTGCCGCACGAAAACAAACAACCCTACGCTGGGTTGTCCATACCTTGGAACAGTAGTACGGCTTTTCCATGTGTTGCGGGTCAGTATCGTTAATCGCTGAAAGAAGTTCATAAGTGCTGCGTTAGACGAGGAATTCTTTTAATAAATCAACCACCGTCTTTTGTTTATTTGTAGGTTTTGGAACTTATTGTGGAATTTCGCGTTGTTCTTATGGTTTGATAATAGGAACTTCGAGCACCGTGGTCAGCAACGTGGACCATCCACAGAACTGTGACATAACCAGTGTGGATGTGGTGCTTATTTTAACATTATGTAATTGAGTGAATTTCAAAATACATTGGGTCTCTCGTAGTTGAATCCAGATTCTCCTGGTTTCTGGTTGTACATTTTGTTTATTTTTCCATTTGGAACGAGTTGGAAAGCAGCCATATGCACTTGCATATCAGCTAGCAATTCGATTAACGAAGTGTATGTAATAACGTAACAAACCTAAACCCATGGCGCTACAGCCCTGAAGGGTCTTGGCCTACCAAGCGACCACTGCTCAGCCCGAAGGCCTGCAGGTTACGAGGTATCATGTGGTCATCACGACGAATCCTCTCGGTCGATGTTCTTGGTTCTCTAGACCGGAGCTGCTATCTCACCGCCAGATAGCTTCTCAATGCTAATCACTTAGGGCTGAGTGGACCTCGAACCAGCCCTCAGATTCAGGTAAAAATTCCTGATCTGGCCGGAAATCGAACCCAGGGCCTCCGGGTAAGAGTCAGGCACGCTACCCCTACACCACAGGGCCGGCGAAGTATATGTATTGCCTACTATTCACTGTCAGGAAACTGCTTACTGTGTTTTCCATTTCTCTGATGTATTTTATCTGTTTGGCGGTCAGTACATCTTAAGTTCAAGCACTGAACGAATCTGTCTTACTCAGTACAGCTTCATAGTAAATCGAAACTAGCTGAGAACTTGTCTAAGAAATCATTTTCTGAATTTTAAATACGATTTTGGAAAATGCAAATGTTTTCATGTGTTTTGCTTGGTACTTGTAAGCTGTAGTATATTAAAATTGTTCTTCATTAGCTATATGTGCCGCATATTTGATATCGCTTGGGTTGAATGCTATTTTTAAAATGAATTTAACTGATAATATTTTTGATGTGAATGTTTATATAAGTTATTACTGTGGTGTATATACAAGCGATTTATAGCTCGATGTATTTAGATATTAAAGGCGATTGTGATACTCTGAATATGGAGTGTTAATTGTGCAATGTCCTCATAACTGGAAAAAAGTTCGTTGACACGGTGACATGTAGTGGTTTGGCAGAGATAATTAGTACTTCTCATCTCTGCTTTACTTCACTTCAGTTTACTTCACGATGACTTAATGACATCGGAAACAATGACGTCGTTGCTAGTTTTTCACCGTCTTTTTTCTTGTTTTCGCCTGGGCGCACCCTGTTTGAATCCCAGTTAATGCATGTGAGATTTTCGAAGTTGAAACTTTCATGTCTTCAGTTAATACTATAGATAAAACGAGAAGGAAACTTGCAGTTTTTACATTCTGTTCATGTGGCATTTCGTGGAATTCAATCCAAACGGGCGTGGATTTACATTTCAAGAATCCCGCTTACATTGACTGGAATTCGAACCGCGATCGTGATTGTGATAAGCTAGGGACAATGCAACTCCTACATGTTCAACGTAAAGTGTAGCTTTTTATTACGCAAAACTGCTGACTTACTTCTTATTATCCCCCTTTATGATATACATTTGAATGGTTTAATGTTTCTTTCACAGGAACGGACAGAAGTATTCAAAGCTTTCCGGAGCGCAGACTCTGGCGTTCTCCTGTGCACGGTAAGTTAAACATAAGTGTTTTTAGCCCATATTTCCTCGTCTCCAGATGACAGATCAGACGTACTTGTAACTGTGTTTACAACATATCAGAAACCCAAGTATTTAGCACTAGAAGTCTTACAGTATTGTTTAAACTCCACAATGAGCTTCTGTGCCACATGAGATATCGCAGGGTTGCCATATTTTACCTCTCTATTCGAAAACGGCGAACATATGTAGTTAATTGGATGTAAAATCAATAGAATTTCACCTTTAAAATTTAAGTCGTCTTTTTATCAGAATAAACAGTCTAGAATTGGGACAATTACATCTACTGTAATTTAGAGCTAGGAATTAGGAAGCTAGACTTAATTACCTCCAATATGTCACTACAACAGAACATTGTACCAGCCCCAACTACTGATCAGTTTAGTGTCTGAACTTTACTACGTTATGTTAGCATCCTTACTTTCTGTCAACGTTCATGATATTACCAAGAGGCTGATCTGTGACCTTGTAACATTTTGGTACATACTGTAATGCTTATTTTTATAGATCTTCAGGGCCGATATTGACAGTTTTGATGACATTTGAATGCTCTGGTTGAGTGAATGAAAACAGCCCAATGGCGAGTTTCACAGATAAACTTACCGGAAAAGTGGAAAATTTCTTTACTCCTTAGCTGATAAAATATCAGGGCCTTCTTTTGATTTCCGTCCCAGAAAACTGAAGAAATTTTTTGTTACAACTTTACTGCATACTTTTCTTATAAGTATCGTAAATCGATAATGGCTGATATGAAGAGAGCTACTAAAAACGCTTTCTCTGTTAGTTAACGACGTAAGCGACCGTTACGAAGACCATGCCGAGTGACGTAACATTTGATATTTGTAAAGTAAGCACGTGATTGCGTCATATAATGCGCGGCTGTGACCTTGCATCCGGGAGATCGTGGGTTCGAGCCCCACGATCGGCAGCCCTGAAGATGGTTTTCCGTGGTTTCCCATTTTCACACCAGGCAAATGCTGGGGCTGTACCTTAATTAAGGCCACGGCCGCTTCCTTCCAACTCCTAGGCCTTTCCTGTCCCATCGTCGCCATAAGACCTATCTGTGTCGGTGCGACGTAAAGCGATTAGCAATTAGCGTCATATAATGATGCATTAGGAGGATTATTTTGTCACTATAGTTTGAGTTGTGTTTAGAAGAGTGCACGATTAGCATGCGTTTCTGTTTAAGGAGCTAAGAAAGAATGCAATACAGAAGTAAGTTATAAAATAATGTAAATTACTTATAAAAAAAAAAAAAACTGAATGGAGAAAAGCTCAAAGAAGGTTCCCCACCCTTTTCCATATTAGAAAACCTCTTGCTCATTTTTGGTTTTCTGTTGAACATTTTACCAATTTTGCCAATAGCCCATTGCATTTTTCCATGCAACGGACTTTATTGCTTGTTTTGTGATAATTGTTAATAGTAGAAGAGAAAATGATGCCAATGTCAGCTAGGATTTTGATATAGTTAACTGAGGGGCAGTTTCTAAGATTATACCCTAGAGTATACAAAACAAATCTTTCTAAAAATGTACTCTCGACCTTTTCAAATACTGAAGTTAACAGGACTGAAACTGCATATCGATTTTAACTTTGGTGGTGGTGGGGTGGTGACAGGAGCGTAGCCAAGGAGGATTGAGTAATTTGGGGGGGGGAGGGGGGGAGGCATGAAATTTTTACAAATAAAATAACCAGAAACTGACAAAAAACAAGTGGGAGTCGACTCAGTGGGTTGCCTTTTTTGATCATTCCCAGAGACATAATTGTAAAACCAACAGATTCTTGAATCTATTTCCTAAGAAGCCTCAAAATTTGGATTTTAGATTGTAATCTGAATATACCATTCTCTGTAAAACTGTTAACCTTGATCATATTGTTCTTGTTGTGTATTTTAATGCAAGATTTTGTAGTGTGCCGATGCTGCAATCTGAATATCAAAATTATTCACTTGTATCAGTGTTCGTGCATGCGCACATCACACACGAACAAGCACCTTCATTGTGTTCTATCATCATTTTGTTACTATAACTGCCCTCTCCCCCCATCGGTCGACCCTGGCTACGCTACTGGGTGCTGAATATTGTTTTAAGAGGAAGGAAAGAGGTCTGAAACTTCCAAGAATGAAGGTATCGCAATACGAAGCGAAAAGGGCCATGGAGGGAGTGAAAATGAAATACGAAGGCCATCCGGAACGTGGTACCCGTTTGCGCAATAAAGACACACGAGTAAATATTAACAAATATACACATTTTTATTGGAAAGAGCATACCTTACACTACTTCTCCACATAATCTCCAAGCAAATTCAGGCATTTATCATAACGTGGGACGAGTTTTTGTATTCCAGCGGCATAGTCCTCCGCCGCCAGCGTATTGAGATACGTAGTCACGGCTTTTTAAGTTCTTCATCGCTGTCAAATCTTTTTCCCGCCATAAAGTCTTTAAGCTTCGTAAAGAGATGAAAATCCGGGGCCAAGTGCTGGCTATACGGGGGATGGTCGAAGGTTTCCCACTTGATTTGCTGCAAAAGTTGTTGTGTTATCGCAGCTGCATGAGGCCTGGCATTGTCATAAAGGAGAATGACGCCTGTAGACAATAGGTCTCGCCGTCGATTTTGTATTGCCCGCCGTAATTTTTTTAATGTTTCACAATACGCATTAGCATTAATTGTGTCTCCACGGGCCATAAAATCAATGAGCAGTACACCTCGGCGATCCCAGAAGACGGTTGCCGTGAGTTTCTTGGTGGACAGAACTGTCTTGAATATATTTTTTTTTTGGTTTGGTTGGTGAATGAGCATGATGCCACTCCATTGACTGTCGTTTACTCTCAGGTGATGCATAACAAACCCATGTTTCGTCCCCAGTAATGATGCGAGTCAGGAAAGAGTCTCCTTCATTGGAATAACGTCCCAGAAACGTCAGTGCTGCAGCCATACGCTTGGTTTTGTGCTCCTCTGTAAGCATGCGAGGGACCCCACCTTGCACAGATTTTTGAATAATGCAGATGATTTTTGACAGTCTCATGAACAATTGTTCGTAACACATTAGGAAAATGTTCACAGAGCTCATCGATTGTGACGCGCCGATCGTTCCTCACGCATTCGTGTACTGCGCTTAGCAGTTGATCTGTAATGACAGATGGTCTCCCTGAACGCTCCTCGTCGTGTGTATTCCCCTTCCCCAGGTTGAAGTTGCGACACCAGCGCCGAACAGACGACTCGTCATTCACATTGTCTCCATACATCTCCGTTAATTGGCGATGAATATCACAAGGTCGAACGTTTCATGCATTAAGAAATTTAATCACGACCCTCACTTCACAACTGGTGGGGTTGTCAATTTGTTTAAACATTTTAAACGATCACAGACACAACACAGGCAATGCTAGCATCACGCAACCTCGCACAGAGCAGGCAGACAAGCCACTGACGCGGTCTGACCTTGCCCAGCGGCAACCCGAGGCGCCAGCGCTTCATGCGGCGCTAACGGGTACTACTTTTCGGATGGCCCTCGTACTTGCTAGGCCTCGCAAAGATGAAATTGAAGAGCCTGAGACAAGTGGAAGCAATGTCAGACTCAGCTAAAGGAACCGTGGTTGTCAACCCACGCTCTGAAGTTCAGAGCCCTTGTTCTTCCGCCGTTTAGTCGCCTCTTACGACAGGTAGGGGATACCGTGGATGTATTATACAGCCCCGACACACAGGAGGATCAGTTTTAACCTTTTGGGTAGTGAAACCAGCGGGTTTGTCAAGTCAGATTAGGATCTCAAGGGACCACAGGATAATGTACACGTAACGTGTTCCCTATAGTTCTTGGTCTTGAATGACTGAGTGAGCATTGCCTAGGATCGAACTTGCGATCTTGGGCACAAGATGTGGCTCCTGAACCACTTTACCACCTGTTTCGGCTATAGTTGGTAAGTATACAAAGGAAATATTTTAGCAGATTAAATTACATTCTAGTGACATCCAGTCCAATTGGAATATATTTGTACACATATGATGGATAATATTAGTCACTGTGCTTTTTATACATTTTTTCCTAGTTTGACTATCATTCTTCGCCTTGTCAGTGCGTAATAATGGATGCAATGAGCATATTTAATACTATTGTAAACAAGAGTGGTCAAAAATAAGTGCGTCCATGTGAGTAATATGTCCTCAGTAATAGCTGTTGACGGAGATACATCAACGATAGATATCTGAACTTCATGAAATATTCCTATCCCCCTGGTACAGTTTCCTATCACACAACATTTTCACAATATTGCAGGACCCTTTTGTCACTTTCCTGATCACAAAAGCTTATTAAAAGAAAACACTGTTCCTTTACGGTGTAATTCAGGCTCAACCAATTGCATAACTTGTGACGCCAGAGCACCTCTGCGGCTCGAGGAAATAAAACAGCCAGCAACTGAGCAGTTGGAGGGCAGGCTGGAAAGGGGAGGAGAGGGGAGTGACTATCTGCGGCATATTGTAAACTGTGTTTGAATCTGCAAATACTGAAAACATCAATGATTACACACAGATAATAAAAGATCTTCTTTCAGAATGCGATTCAAGATTTCCAGATTAAGAAATTTTAGAATCTGGTTTTCCAAATCTTGGTCACACCATATTCAGTTGCTGCAGACAGCGTCCACTCTGACCTACAATTGGAGCTAATCAACTTGTAGTGTTACAGGGATGTAAAAGAGAGATACGAGGATATGACAAATATGTGTGACTATCACAAATATTTTCCATGAGAAAGATTTCCCTGCCAACATAGGTTTGCTGCAAGAATATTGAGCATCTTTGGCTTTACATCTATCCGTGAGCAGCTATTTTCAAAACAGAAAAGCCAGTTATCAGATTTTAATTTGAAGTGTGCTGTGAGACTTAGTGTTCCGAAATTATTTAGTTTTATATCAGTCTGAACAGTATCTTCCCTAATGTTATTTTTGTGTGATTTTTAGTATTTATTTCGTTTACTCACATAATGCAATGTTTGTAACAAATCAACATTTTCTGCACAATGCACTTGTTATATTTGGTTTAAGAATGCAATGTTTGTAACAAATCGACATTTTCTTCACAATGCGCATGTTATATTTAGTTTAAGAATGCAGTGTTTGTAACAAATCAACATTTTCTGTGCAATGTACATGTTATATTTAATTTAATAATGCAGTCATAAATTACGTTGTGTATTTACGTGTATTCTTTCATCAAAAGGTAAGGTAGTTTGAACGCACGTACATGTCATTACAGCGTAAGAATGCCCTGTTAAAATAAATCACGTTGTAGATATGTACAAATACACTGCCTGTCACCGAATAAAATTCCTCCTCCCCGCTATCCTTCTACTGCTCCATGGTTTCGGCATCGAGCATAGAAGGTAGAGGAGACGAATTGTATTACATCACAGGAGTACTAGTAGAAGTAGTTGGTGGAGCTTGGTCTAATTTTCTAACGGGGTGGCTGTACATTTCCGTGTGCTTCACACTTGTCCTACCATCTGTTGTTCACTGTGAAAATCTACTGTGTGATGTTTCTCGTTGTAGCCTGGCGCCATGACCGACGGTTCCCGGCCTTCGGGTCTCAGTGCCCTGGGTTCGTTTGCCGGCCGGATCGTAGGACTTCAGTCACATGGGTTGGAACCGGGCGAGTTGGCCATGCGCGTAGAGGCGCGCGGCTGTGAGCTTGCATCCGGGAGATAGTAGGTTCGAATCCGACTATCGACAGCCCTGAAGATGGTTTTCCGTGGTTTCCTATTTTCACACCAGGCAAGTGCTGGGGCTGTACCTTAATTAGGGCCACGGCCGCTTCCTTCCAGCTCCTAGGCCTTTCCTATCCCATCGTCGCCATAAGACCTATCTGTGTCGGTGCGACGTAAAGCCCGTAGCAAAAAAAACAAAAAAACAACATGGCTTGGAGACTGGGAATTTGAGCTATCCCCAACACCCTTGCAACTCATACACCTCACTCTACATTACTCTTCACCACACCAGCACGTAGTTTACAGTACATGGCAGACACCGCCCTTCCTCTCAGAAGGTGGTGTAGACGTAGCTTGTCTGCCTCCTAGTCGGTAGCCCCAGGTCCAATTCCCGTTCGTTTATCAGTGGGATGGGGTTTACTCTGCTTTGTGAGGAGCTGTCTGATATCAAAAGCAAACGTTCGCCTGTGAGAGACGTAGTTATATGTACCAGAGATTCCATTTCATCCCATGTAAACTCCCCATACTCCCCATATAAAGATAGCATATCCGCCCTGCACTGTACCCTGCTGGCAAGAGGGATATATTGCCTAATGTGGTTGACGACGTACTCATACTCGGCCATCGGCGTGTATGAAGTGGGTATCTCGATTCATCTGTCTAGAAGACCTTTTACCTTTTTCCATGTTTCGAGCGTCCAGTGGCAGTGTTCTTTTCCTCATGTTAGTCGGTGTGCCTTGTAACGGGCGTTGAACAGAAATGCACTCATTGTACACTTGCTTCTGTACCCCATGGCGAAGAGATGGGTCTGGATGGTATGGCTGCCCACTTGTCTTTGTTGTCTGGCGTTGAATAAAGACGAGTGATGTGCTGCACTGCGGCCCGTATATACGCTCTTACGAACCGACGTAGCCGACGGCGACCTCTGTGATCAACGCGTCGTTCACCACAACGTTAACCCTTGAGGCGGTGGTTTTGCCCGAATCCACTAACGGTAGACTATTGATTTGGTGCCCCTTAGAAAGTATGACTTCAGAAATGGAGTGGCCCATACATCGGCCGCCAATAATCTGGCCTAGGCCAAATGCGCTGATGTCTCGTGACTTGCCCGTTCTGCAGTCAACTGTTATTGATACAGCCCGTACGAGGTCTGACGTCCTGGCTGTTACTTGTCACGTCCTCATATTACATTCGCTGTGCCGATCACAGTGCTATTTCCCTGCTACTGCAGCTATCTCTAATCCAGTTGCTCACGAGTATATTATCGGCGATCTACGTATTCATAATTCATAATCTACGGAAGGAAAAAATTGAATCCTCTTAATACGCCACTGTCTAAACCAAGATGAAATACACAATAGATTAATAAAAATACACTCAGCTGAAGATGTCGTTCAGTGGTATTTCAGTTGGGCCTTCTTATATGGAGAACGAATTTCGTTCAACAGTCATTTGTTTTGAAGAATCAAGAGTGAAATCTGGTTGTGAAAATACGCGTGATAATATTTTTCTTTGTTTTACGCCTCACTAACTAAACTGGCGAAAAACAAAATATCCAAACACAAAGAAGGGGTTGTGCTAGATTAACGAACGTTGGTAGGCGTGTTTATACATTTGAAAGATGACGTTGATTCTGATTTCCCGCAAAATCGCGTTAGCGTGGCGCTAGTAGCAGCCCCATGACGTTGCACATGAGGTTTGGCTTAAATACGGGCTGTCCTGTGCGAGAGCGTTAGTTACCTGTGAGATTGGACGGAGTGACTGTGAGTGGGCCAAGAATGCGTTTACGACGACGAAGAGGCTAGTATCAACACTTCACTGCGGTTGAACGAGGCCGTATAATAGGGCTACGGGAAGGTAGATTATCTTTCCGCGCTATTGCAGAACGACTTGGCAGGAATGTCTCCACTGTGCATGCGTGCTGGCAGCAGTGGTCACGAGAAGGTACGCTCGCAATAAGACCGGGCTCGAGACGTCCCCGGGGCACCGAGAGGGAGGAGCGCCGTGTTCGGGTACGACCACACTTGCGGGAAGAAGACGCTGCGGGACAAGGGACAAGGCGCGTCTTCAAGGTCTCCCGCTCGAGAATGGGCCGGGGTCCATTTTCTTTACGTGTTTCCCGCTCTCCCGCTCAGCAGTGCCTGCCCACACTTGCGGGAAGAAGAAGCTGCGGTTTTATTGTACTCTTGTTCGTGTTTAAAACTTAGGAGAATGTTAGACAGTGAACTGATAATTTTGGAGGTACAAAGGACAAAGACTTCAAAAACAGGGAAATGAAAAGATGCGTGGTTAACAGTAACGGGCGCTGTTTTGGGGGAGACGTGTGTAGGAGCACAAATATAGCACTTAATATAGGATGGATCCAATATTTTCATCGACGCCGACGACGACGAACAACCAACGCAGCACATAATGCAACAACGGAGTATTATTTAAAAATGGAATGCCTTCCATATGCAGAGCAATGGCGATGTTTTGCTACTCACAATATACAACACACTAATAAAATCGCGCCGTACAAACACGCAAGTGTGGTCACGTGTCTTCGTCAAGCTGCGTGAAAAACACGGAGTCTCGCTGAAGGAAAACACGCAAGTGTGGCCGTAGCCTTCAGCGTATGGCTGTGGCGCAGCATTTCGAGCGGCAGTTAGCACCACAGTGACGCAACGAACTGTTCGAAATCGGTCATTTGAAAGATAGCTCCGAGCCAGACGCCCTGCGGCGTACATTCCACTTACCCTAAACCACCGCTGTCTGCGACTTCAGTGGTGTCAGGCGAGAGCTCATTGGAGGATGGAGTGGAGGTCCGTTGTGTTTTCCGATGAAAGCCGGTTCTGCCTTGGTGTCAGTGATGGCCGTGTGCTGGTGAGGAGGATGCCAGGTGAGCGCCTGCATTCCATCTGTCTCCAGCGTCGACATACTGGACCTACACCGGGAATTCTGGTCTGGGGAGCAATTTTCTATGACAGCAGGAGCACTCTCGTGGTTACCCCACGCACTCTAACTGCATATGTGTACGTTCGTCTGGTGACTCGACCTGTTGTGTTGCCATTCATGAACAGCATTCCCGGTGGCGTTTTCCAACAGGATAATGCACGCCCCCATGCCGCTGTTGTAACCCAACGTGCTCTACAGAATGTCGACATGTTGCTTTGGCCTGCTCGATCTCCTGATCTGTCCCCAATCGAGCACGAATGGGATATAATTGGACGACAACCCCAGCGTCATCCACAACCGGCATTAACCGTCCCTGTATTGACCGACCAAGTGCAACAGTCATGAAACTTCATTCCACTAGCTTATATCCGGCACCTGTGCGACAATGCATCCACGTTTGCATGCTTGCATTGGACAGTCAGGCGATTACTGTACACCAGTTATTAATGGACCAGCATGGCATATTGCAATGGCTTTTCTCGTGCGGATATTAACCTGTAGTCTTGTACCTTTAATTATTTAAATATGTTACCGCGACAAATATAATGCCAACATTTCCCTATTCTACTTTCGTTATTTCATGGTGTTTGGCCTTTTTTTTCAGTGTACTTTTGCGGTTTTCGAAGACGCTGAGGCTTCGTCATTTCGTCATTCTTGCTGGTTAATCTACCGACACAAGGTTGACTTATTTGAACACTTTCAAATACCGGCCAGGATTGAACCCGCCAACTTGAACTCAGAAGGCAAACGCTCTACAACCTGAGCGAGTCAGCCCGGCAAAACGTGATACTTTTCACCGTTGTTCGACACTACACACAATTCACCTCAAATCGTACATTACACTTTATTGGTCTCACTCATCGTGCGATACTTCATTAAAAACGGAAACTACGTTTTAAAAGCGAACAATTTCGTTTCCGTAAGATCTTTGGTTACACGTGTGGCCTTGTTCTGCCTGATGGCATTTCTACAAAATTATAGTGATCAGTCTGAAGATATATATTTATGCCCAAACATTCCGAACTCCTGCGAATTCTGAACACAATAGGAATAGATAGTGAAGATCTTATATATTTGTCAAAGAGCTGTATGAACATCAAAAAGCTTGCGTAAGAGTTAGAAACTCCGAGACTCGCGGTACCTGGTTCAAACAGGGAGTAGAGCAACGATGCGTTTTATCTCCCCTGTTGTTTAATCTGTACTCTGAGCAGATTTTCCGAGCTGCTCTTCAAGAAGTGGAAGATAGAGTAAGAGTTTAACGGCAAGCTGATCAACAATCTGAGGTACGCACATGACATTGTCATCTTGGCTAACACTAGTGAAGGTCTTCAGCGTCTAGTAGACACAATCGTAGCAGAAGGGCATAAACTTGGACTCAGAATTAACACCGACAAAACAAAGGTGATCGCCATTGCTAGATCTCGTAACACACACATTCTTATGAATATTTATGGGGAGCACGTTGAACAAGTACGGAAGTTCAAGTACCTTGGCAGCCGGATTAATGAGGACTTGGACCTTGATTGAGAGATCCGTGTACGAATAGAAATGGCTCGTATTAGCTTTCTGAAAATGAGAAATATACTTGGTGACTGAAGCCTTAGCTTGGAGACACGTCGCAACTTCGTCAGACGCTGTATATATTCAGTGCTTCTCTACGGCGCTGAAACTTGGGCTCTGACATGTAACACCATTAGGAGAATAAATGCCTTCGAGATGTGAGTTTTCCGCAGGATGTTACGGATCTCGTGGCCTGATTACGTGCTGTCGTACTCAGGGAGGAAACGATTGCAGTGTGTACAATCAAAAAAGGAAAGACAGCCTAGCATGGGCATATTATAAGGAATGATAAGTACAGCCTACTAACATTAACCAAGCAGGATACAACTGGTGGACACACAGGTCGCGGTCGAAGGGAACACTTGGCTGAGGAACTTACGAGATTAGATGGACTAGATTCGAGTAAACTGATGAGGACAGCCGAACATTGTGCAGACTTCTCTCTCTTTGCGACCAACTTTCATTAATGGAGAAGGCACTACAACATGAAGAAGAAGAACAATCTCAGTCTCGGTTATGTAGACCAAGGGTATCGACGAAATGTCACTGTAACATTTGTCCCAAATGGAACACAGTCATTGCTTTTACACCAATAAAGTGAAAAATCCGCGGTAAATTAAGAAAAACTGTCATTACTAGAAAAATATGTATACGTACGTAGGCTACTTATGGCCATAGACAGGACTCCTTTGTTTCTTTCTTGAGGTCCAAGGCTTGTACCGACGAATGGGAGTGCTATGTCTGTGAATTGTCATTATCTTTGTCCATATGACTAGCGCGGGCAGTTCAAACAGCAAAATAGCATGATCCCTGGAGCAATAAATATATAATTTAATGAATGAGTTAGGGCACAAAACGAATGAGCAACATGAAGAAAACGACACCTAATTAATTCAAACATCTTCAGTGAACAAAGACATCACACACGAAAGTGTTAGACAAGCAAAACACATACGAAAGCGTTGCGACGTAGCAGAAAAGTAGCTGAAAGGTAGTAAAGTATGTATCCATATTATTCCCTGCAAGTAAAATATTTCTTAATTTACTGCAGATTTTTACGCTTTATTTGAGTAAAATGAATTATTATATTCCATATGGGACAAATATTACAGTGACATTTCGTCTATAACTTTCGTCTACATAACCCTCAGTCTCTCTCTCTTTGTCATGTTCAGCGTTCAGTTAATCTTGGTCCTGTAGGAAAATCGATAAAAGGTAACTGCAGTGTTTCAGCGATAAATACATATCAGCTAGAAAAAAGCCGAAAACTTTTTTTTCCCCAGGAATATGAGATTTTATGGTATGTCTGAGAACCCCACTTTAACATTCAACTTCTCTTGAGCGTAACGATTACTTGGACAGTGGAAAAGTATGTTTGAAATACGTTTTCCAACGCTCCTTACAATGTTCGACTCCGAACTAAGAGACTTGCGTAGAGTGGAATGTGGTGAGTAACATTAGTTCTACAGATTGGAAGTAATTTTGTTGGAGACCAGAATTGATGGACAGACTATAAGACGCAGTGAAGTAGGGGCCGGCGACTTGCTGACATGGTTGCTAATTGGCGGGAGCCAGCGACCTCTGGAGGGAGAGCGAACATTGCTCTGCAATTAGTGGCTCTTTCGCCCTTGGGGAGCCTCATTCTTGTATAGCCAGTCGAGGGAGAGTTTCGCTTTACCCCCCTCCTCCTCTCCCCAGCTATATTACATTGGTGTCAAATAACATTTGTGGTAACGTAATCGATACCACTCCACAACACAGTCCTTGCTAATCACGACTCTCGTCTGACAAGCTATTAACTTACCTTCTATCGCTGACTGTAAGATTGTGGGCCCCAACTGTCGATGTGCCTCTCCCACAATGATCTTCGTAGAAATTAAATAATATATCTGATCTATCCCAGCAATAGCCTGAGAAAATGAAACTGATGGTAACGGCAAAGTATCAGAGAATAATAACTCCAAAACGCTAATTATTTGTCTGTACACTTACAAGGACCAGTTTTTCAGTCATTGATACAGGTCAGCAAGGTAAAATCTCGTTTTACTCAGAGATGCGTAAAACAGTTACTGTTATGCATACGTTGGAATAACAGTGCTCACGCATTTGGGCGGAGTTATCACTAGAGTCAACATGAACCTCGGAGTTTTGAACCATGGCAATTTTCCTTTTGTCCTCTCTTTGTGCATTTTTGTAACTGTCATGTTGTCCGGTCCCACGGTGAAGGTGGCAACGCGTCCGCCTGTCATCCGGCGGAGCCGGGTTCGATTCCCGGCCGGGTCAGGGTTTTTAATTGAAAATGATTAATATCCCTGGCCTGGGGACTGGGTGTTTGTGTCGTCCTTAACGTTCCTTTCCTCACATTCAACACTTTACACTTCCGCAGTTTCCAAATACACGCAGGTTCCTAACATATGGTGCAAGTAGGGGCAAAATATCTTTCTAGGTCGACGCCCCGAACAATACATACATACATACATACATACATACATACTTACATTATCATTATAGACTGTTATGCCTTTCAGCGTTCAGCCTGCAAGCCTCTGTGAATTTGCTAAACGTTGCCACAATCCTCGATTTGCAGCTGGTGTTTTGGCATCGTTAGAAACTGAGTCTAACCATCGTCGTCTTGGTCTACCTCTACTTCCCTTACCCTCCATACCAGAGTCCATTATTCTCCTAGGTAACCTATCCTCCTCCATTCGCCTCACATGACCCCACCACGGAAGCCGGTTTTGCGTACAGCTTCATCCATCGAGTTCATTCCTAAATTCGCCTTTATCTTCTCATTGCGAGTACCCTCCATCCATTGTTCCCACCTGTTTGTACCAGCAATCATTCTCGCTACTTTAATGTCTGTTACTTCTAACTTATGAGTAAGATATCCTGAGTCCACCCAGCTTTCGCTCCCGTAAAGCAAAGTTTTAAACAGACCCCGAACAAATAGCGTTTAAAAAACTGTCATATTTAAATCATTGCAATAAGCGAGGCTCGGGTTTCTGTGATGTCTTTTTTATCCTGGTCTCTTTTTGCAAACTTCAGTTAAACATATTTCTAGCCTCTGCGAACACGGTGATTCGGTGTTTATTGGTCATGAAATATATATTTATCATAGACCTATTTGACAAAAATAGTTTGAAAGCATATTTTTCGTTATATTACAATAGTTTTAGCTGTTCCCCCAAATATTATTCGTATGTTTTGTACCGATAATGCCAAGTGACGTTATTTGTGTGTAGTTATTTTGGATTTTCTTTCCATAGAAATGTTTTATGGTTAAATAAGATCAGGTCACGGGTTTCGCGAGCAGTAAGTTGCCAAAATGGGAAGGACCAAACGAATGTTAGGATTGTGGGCAGTTTGCTGTTGGAAATTTTGAACCATTTCCTTTTGCATCATTTTTCCAGGTTTGAGTAGGCCTAGTTCTGGTTTCTCTGCCGGCTGGTAGTAGAAAACGGAGCGTCGAAATTGGCACGTAGCCGTCCTAATTGGCATTACATCGGTACCCCTGCCAAAGGAAACTTAGCCCCATATTATTATTATTATTATTATTATTATTATTATTATTATTATTATTATTATTCCAAATTTTATGTCGCAAGTTTGACACTTTTTACGGTGTAAGTGCGTGCCTATTTCCAGAAGAATCCGAGCCTTGCCAATAAGGTACTGTAAGGTGCAGCCCTGCAAATTATTGCATTTGAGTGTGCTGTTAATTTACTGATTTCAGTATTTCATTGCAGACTGCGTTGTTTTGTGATGTACAGAATTTCTAGGAACTGACCTTGAGGTGGTGTAGTTGTAATTTTAATTTTCACTTCGGTCGCAGCTTTAACTCTACTGAACGCCACACGTAACCTGCCATGGTTTAAAATGCATCGAGATAAATAAATATCTATTTTGTCAAAACTCTGACCTTGTGCTTTGTTAATGGTGATTTCGAAAGCAGGACATAACGGAAACTGTCTCCTTTTTAAATTGGAAAGTGAAGGATCAGCGTAAACACATTCACAGTGCTTTCTACCTGGAAATACAGCTAAATAGAAATTCAAAACTCTGACTCTGTGCTTTGTTAATGGCCGTTGCGAAAGCAATATATAACGAGGACTGGCGTCTTTTCAATATGGAAGGTAAAGTTCAGCGGAGACACATTCATAGAACCATTTATGGGGGAATACACTTAAATAGAAATGCAATGCCCGAAACATCATAGTTTGCAAGTAAATTAATATTGTAAGCAACTAACGACTTTATTGAAATAAAGAATAGTTTTCTAACAATCCTGAGAGGGAAACGTTTCTGTTGATAAGTATCCGGTTTCGCTACTGTTTTTACGGTAGGCGAATATCTTTCAACCACTTTTTATGCAGCCATCTTCAGCAACAAACTACCGGGGCATGAAGACTCGTTCGGTACAAATTAGAGACCTGCAACAGTAAGTAAAGATATCATCGATTAATAATCGTCGGATTCCTTACGCAACGTTGCGAGTACGTAATCGTAAATCCAGCATAGCAGATCGTACATGATTGGAGAGTTATGAATAGCCTGATTGTTTAGGTAATGGTCCCGCTTTTGCCTGCGCTCTGGAAAACAGGAATTGAACCATTTGGAGCCACCGCGTTCTACCGGGAAAACAGCTGCGCTTAAAAGCCAATCCATTAATTCCGCAGTGGTGATAACTTAAAAAAAAAATGTGTATTCGAAAACAGTTTGTTCTTCCGGTCATCTGTTTTGCTCCCTTACTGTTCAAAGTTTGGCTCCTACTTCGTAGCCTATTTATCCCAGATTAGTTATACAAAGTCGAAAATAGGTTCAGTTCAATTTTTGTTTGTCTTTATGGATGTTTGAATATCACGGTAAAGCTCATTCTTGTATTCTTGTGGACATCAAGAGAGTGTTCTAGGCTGTATAATATTTAATTAGTTTATAGTGCCACAGCAATATTAAGGTGGCCGAAACAGAAAATGTCGAATTTCTTCGTTAATGTTAGCATTATCAAAAAATTGTAAAATATAATTCTCTCTCTTTTACACTTTTACCTCAGGATGATAATAACGCACTTATGATATTCATGATTATTACATTTTTAACAAACTTCCAAATAGCTCCGAAAATATGAATTCTGTTTAATGTGTACTGAACAATTTAGAAAATATACTATATTCTTCAGTCATTTACATCTTTAGAGCTATAGGCCTAATAATGGAGTTACCGGGCGAGTTGGCCGTGCGGGTAGGGGCGCGCAGCTGTGAGCTCGCATCCGGGAGATAGTGGGTTCGAACCCCATTGTCGACAGCCCTGAAGATGGTTTTCCGTGGTTTCCCATTTTCACACCAGGCTAATGCTGGGACTGTACCTTAATTAAGGCCACGGCCGCGTCCTTCCCATTCTAGGCCTTTCCTGTCCCATCGTCGCCATAAGACCTATCTGTGTCTGTGCGACGTAAAGCAAATAGCAAAAAAACAAAACAAAAAAAAACAAAAAAAAACAAAGGAGTTATTCACGAATTTAAGTTTTTATTACCAAGTCTATCTACAGCGAGCATCTCTGACGCAGAAATATTGTTCAGTCGTCATAATAACGTAATAATAATGGCATATGGCCTCCGGAGAGGCCTGGTGTGGGTCTTTTTCTCGTAGACGGCCTATTAGTCGACCTGCATATCTGTGAAGATGAGGACCCTACTTAGGATGATTTCTAATGCTAGAAACGCCACACACACCCAGCCCCCGGGCTATTGGAATTAACCAATTAAGGTTAAAATCCCCGACCCGGCTGGGAATCGAACCCGGGACCCTCTGGATCAAAGGCCAGCACGCTAACCATTTAGCCATGGAGCCGGACAATAACGAAGTAGCCGGCGGTGATGGTGGTGTTTGTGATTGCTTTTTATAAGCTGGCATCGCGTGGTCATTATGCCTTATTGATCAGAATGTCAATGAAGACGACTTGAAATGAGAAGAAAGATGAAGGTAAGATCACCGGAATAATGAATGGGAAAAGGGAATCCTAAAAGAGAGGTTGGAAACCAAGGCCTATCACTGAACCCGAAGAAAATAACAACGCAATGGCCTACAATGTGACAAAATCCGTAAAATTTATCAACAATAACATTACACTGGCCAACTATTATTGTTAGTGGAGATGTGATTTGTCTCTTCTGCTGTGACGTATCTCCGTTCGATGGGAATACTGTTGCAATTACAGAGTATGGTAGCGTGTAGGCCTACATATGGAACATGAAATAACGATGCGTTCTAACCCGGACAAAGATCGTAATAATCGTTTAATAAACCAACTCGTAAGATACAGAAATTGTGTACATTTACAAACCGCAGGACACAAATCAGCAAGCATTAACAAGCCTGGAAATTCCCGTGCCAGCTGTAAAGGACACGCTTATAACACTAGAACATTATGACATACACACAGGCATTATATTTCGAAGCACGAAAATTCTCTATGAACAGACACATTCGAATTGCATACTCAATATGACCACGTCGTACAACGCTCCGTTTTGTAACCTGACGGGTTGAGTGACTCAGATAGTGGAGCGCTGACTCTCTGAGCCCAAAATGGCGGGTTCAATCTTGGCTCCGTCCGGTGGTACTTGAAGGTTCCTCGAAAACGCCATCCGTAAGTCGCTAGATTTACTGGTTCACGAGTGGTTCTTGACTTCACGCAAACTACAAAGATGGCGCTGCAGGAGATCGGTGTTCATTCGTCCGTCACTCTTTTCGCTTCGTCTCGGTAAAGTTGGTATAGATGTAGGTATTCAGACATTTTCATATGCTAAGCACATGAAATTAAGATTATTGGCAGCTAAAATGTTGGCTTTATTTCTACTTACAAGCGAACTACGCCAGGTCAAGATACAGATACCGTTTGACTGACGAACATCTGTTGGCGCATCTATAAATAGCTTTAGACTTTAATGAAATACAGCATTTACAAATGTAAAACAACTTTAATCAATTATTTGTTCACTGTAGTCTGAAGTACGTATAAACTGTGATCACCAACCACCATTGCTTTCACTGTCCGTTTGTGCCTCCATCTACCGGTTCGTTCCGAACTACGTGGTGTTAGCTGGATTTACTGGTTGCTTGTCAAGTGGTTCGGGGTTTGTCCGTTTCTATGTTATGCGATGATACTAGCTCTCATGTTTGGAGTAAATTTTCCGCCGGCTGATCTTCGCGATATTTTTCTAAATGACAGATCTCTTATTCGCTCTTACCGACGAAGATACTGACAGTTTTCAAATCTCGGATATAAGTTCTTTATTAGTAGATTATACTATGTTATTGCCATCCCCTCATTTAGATGTCCACCCCTCTTGTGACCGCGTTCCTGTTCACCCCTCGCAGCTAATTCCTGACTACATTGTCTGTTGATTGCCAATCACGGTTCAATGCAGTAGAAGCGGGCGGCTGGGTTTCACACCTTGGTAGCATTGGAGTCACAGCAGGGAGTCCTCGACAGCAATCACCGCTCAATACCGCCTTTCACGGCTCCTGGGCTTCTTGCTTGCTTGCTCCAATCTATTACTACCATCTTCACACAGATTGATAGGCCACAACTACATAGATTGATTGGTACACGCGCAGATGTACTCTCTTGTGTGGAATCCTCACGATGATTGCCTGTGTGCTTCTTACCAGCTGACGATCACAGTTCGCTGAATAATTGGATAGACTGTCAGATAGCACTTGGCGTAAAGAATCAGGTCAGTTAACCGTGATAGAACCAGTGATCTCCGTGTAGGCTACGTTATACGTACATTCTTTTATACACTCCCAAATATTCAATATCTACTTACATTATTTAAAGGATCTGTGAACCAAAATACAAGAAAGTACGAACATAATTAATTGATTTGCTTAAGTTATGTATTTAAGTTTTGAAGTACACTTTATCACTAATAGACACTAATGCAGCTGACAAAATGCAGCGGAAAAATTTGAGTGCCGTGATACCCGAGTGACATTGCCATTAGCTTCTCACCAGGGTGGCAGTGGTTCAAGTCCTGTCCAAATGGGAAGCAAATACAGTAGTTTTTGGCAAATGATTTAATGAGCATTAGCAGGGATAACTTCAAATGTAACTTTATACCTTGTTCATGACGAAAAGACTGAGCTTCTTTGAGAAAGGGATATTTGACTCATCTAAAGGATTACCTTTGAAATATGGTGTTTCTCTCTGCGAGTGTGACGAAATTTTTCTCGTATATTACGCCAATTACAGCCGATATCTTGAGGCGAGTACATGTTTCCTCCTGACAAAGTTTTTCCGTGTGTTAATTTATTGTGTATTAAGTTGGCTTCAAATGCTTAAATCAGACGTTTTTAGTACAGTAGACGTCAGAAGCATAACTGTAGTTGACAGTAAGCTAATTTTGGGCCATGATAGCCTTGAGGTATGACAACAGGAGGGTGCGGCGTCTCTCCCTGATAGTTGGGAGAGTTGCCGCACAACAATCCGGCTGAGATGCCTCATTGCAATCCGATTCTACAAGCAATCTGGAAAAAATCAATACTATTCAGAGTGTACCGGTATTTTATTCGAATATTTTATCGTCTCGCGGTTCTTAATATACTAATCTATTTTTATTGATTTCATTGGTAACATTATTTTATTTCCAGAAATAAAAATTTGCGACATGCCTGCTCAATATAAAAGTAAGGGCACTGTTAAAAGACCTCAATGGACAGAGGAAAATTTAAGAGAGGCTGTTAAAAGACTGAAAGCCAAGGAAATACTGATCAGGGAGGCAGAATGATACTACAGAATTCCAGAACGAACACTGAAACTTAGAATGCAGTCAGGAAATCTGGAAAACAGCTCTCTGGGTCCAGCAGGTATAGCTACTTCAATAATCACCGAAGTTAAAATGATATTAAAAAAGGGTGACTGTATACAGTGTTTCAGTTACAAACACTGGCTGCATGAATCTTGCTCTACATATAACGACTGTTGCAGCAAAATTGCTAGAGAACAAAGTTTTAAGAAACAATCTGTAAAAACTTGTAAGAGGATAAACATCAGTTTTTGATTCAAGAATCCTGCCTTAGACATGTTTTCAAATTACTGTGTCAGGACAGAATTATATTCATTATGATTTTGATGTTTCCTTTATATAACACGACGGCCACCTGGTGTAGGGATAGCGTGCCTGCCTCTCGCCCGGAGACCCCGGGTTCGATTCCCGGCCAGGACAGAGAATTTTTCTCTCGATCTGAGGGCTAGTTCGAGGTCCACTCAGCCTACGTGATTAGAATTGAGGAGCTATCTGACGGTGAGCTGGCGGCCCCGGTCTCGGAAGTCCAGAATAACGGCCGAGAGGATGCGTCGTGCTGACCACACGGCCACCCGTTATCTGCAGGCCTTCGGGCTGAGCAGCGGTCGCTGGGCAGGCCAGAGCCCTTTCAAGGGTGTTAAGTGCCGTGGGGTTTTATATAACACAGTGAAGAATCCATTGCACATGCACATTCATAGTAAATCGAAATTAAAATATAATTAAATAAATGTTGTAAATTATCAGATAGATTCTTTTACCATTGAATGATTATATTATATGGATATAATTGTCTTGTAATACGTTCTAGTGTTCGGTTATATTAAAGTTGAAGAAATTGGCTTAAATTTGATTTTGTCATTAATTATTTTAATTGCGGCATCTCTCCCGAGCAAAGTCGGCATCTATACCGGGATCCAGGGAGAGACGCCGCTGATGCAACAATACTTTTGTTCCCTCCTTTCTTCCACTTACTTTCAATTACCAATATTTTGTTGATCTCTGATCAAATGTACATGTTTTCAAATTATGCTCGATGAATTTGCAACAATTTTTAAAGTAAATATACCGAGATATAACAAAAGACATAAAAAGTGCGGCAACTCTACCGGAATTACCTTATAGGTGATAGACGTGTCGAGGTGGGATAGGGATACTTGAGTGTAACTTCTACCAAATCCTATGGAAAAGTTAAAATGGCAAGAACTGCATAGGAAGGTCAACCTATGATAGGTTGTCTTATGTTATAATGGAGCCTCTTAACCAAAATGTAACTGTCTATTTTGAACAATTTGCGACACGAAGGGGTTCTTACCTAGCGAGAGGCTGGGCGGTTTGGGTCACGTAGCTGTCACTTTGCGTTTGGGAGATAGTGGGTTCGAACCCCACCGTTCGCAGTTCTGAAGGTGGTTTTCTGTGGTTTCCCATTCTCATACCAGGCAAATGCTGGGGCTGAAACTTAATTAAGGCCACGGCCGCTTCTGTCCCACTTCTAGCCGTTTCCTATCCCATCATCGCCATAAGACTTACGTGTGTCGGTGCGACGTAAAGCAAATTGAACAAAAAGTATTTTCAGGATGCATCCTACCCCATCATTTCAACCCCTTTGATTTGAAGTGCAATAGGTTCCTCTCTCGATGATTTGCTTTTGCTTTAAGGGGAGTCTTGGTTCCAGATTACAATTTCATAAAATTTCATAAAATTTATGCTTCGCACATTGAGAGAAGGTGTATGACTAAGTACCAAGGGAAAATATGTTAGTTATACTGGTTAATTATGAGATTGTTGGTAGGTTATTACAGGCACTTATGTCGACAGTTGGGCTGCAGTGAAAATTGATGATAGAACGAGTTCTTGGTTCAAAGAAGTTACAGGGCTTAGGTAAGGCTGTAATATTTCATCTTTGTTGATCTACCTCCGCAGTGAAACAGTTAATGCCATTATTGCCGTCTTTGGTAACCCGAGTTCGATTCCCGGAAGCACCAGAAATTCAAGATAGTATTCGTCATCATCATCATCATCATCATCATCATCATGAATTCCTTCCAGCAAACCGGGTAGGGTGTTTTAGAACGATGTGCCTCCATTTCTTATGGTCTTGGTATGCTTCTTCTCTCTCCAGAGTATCCCATGTTCCTCCTCTCTTCTCTAGGTCTTCTCTTATCTGGTTTAACCACCTTTTTTCTAGAGCGTCCAATCGGTCTTCGTCTCGGAAGGGTCTTTTCACTGACTTACTTCTCTTTTATGTATTACGCAACTCTCCAAACTATGTACATGGATAATTTGCTGAAAGGTATAAAATGGCAGTGAGAGATTCAGTTGTCTGGAAATGTAGTCAGCAGTTTGGGCTGCACCACCTGTTTGTACCAGGTCCAGTATCTTGGAGCTGGAAAAGAGGTACAGTGAACATAATTAACATTTTCAAAACTAAAGTGAAGTCAGTAGGGAAGACACCTAAGAGGTTTGATTGCCAAGTAGGAAATACGAAACTTGAAAAGGTGGATCATATCAAATACCGTACTTAGAATGTGTGTGTTCCCAGGGTGGTAGAATAGTAAGTGAAATTGAATCGAGGTGGAGCAAAACTTACGAAGTGAGCGCGTAGTTTCGATCAACGGTATTCTGCAAGAAAGAAGGGAGTTCTTGAACAAATCTATCTTTACATCGGTCTGTTTTCAGACCGACATTGCTGTAGGGAAATGAAACTGAGTGGACTCAGGATAGCTTATTCATACGTTAGAAGTAACAGAGATTGCTGGTACAAACAGGTGCGAACAGTGACAGGATGGTACTCAGAATGACTAGATAAGTAGGAATGAACTCTGTGGATGAAGCTGTACGTTGGCTCTGTACCGGCATCGGTGGTGTGGACAAGTGAGGCGAATGGAGGAGGATGGTTTAACTAGGAGGAAAATGGACTCGGCCTGGAAGGTAAGAGGAATGGAGGGAGACCAAGATGGCGATGACTAGACTCAGTTTTTAATGATTTAATGATAAGAGGTGTGAAAATGGACGAGGTCTTCTGCTAGTTGCAAATAGAGGATTATGGAGACACTTCGTTAATTGACAAAATCTTGCAGCCTGAACAATGAAAGGAAGAACAGTCTGTAATGAAAAAAAAATTGATGTATGTAAATGCAGCATGTTGGCATTGAGCCTCCCCCCACTCCCACTCCATGTTAAAATGGTACTTCCCTTCCAAATTCAAACTTCTGATGTTCGTTTATCGTCTTTTTGACACATATTTTCTTTATACATATACAGTATAGGTTTATACCGGGTGGTCCACCAGCCCCTTGCGATCCAGTTTGATGCATCCCTTTAAATTTACTACAGTTCTGAAAGATATCGGTCCCTCTCCCTAAACCGGGGCAATATAACGAGATGTGTGTTTACGGGCTAGAAGACAGCAGGAATCGTGAGCGCCACTATTAATTCATTATGGGTACCTCGAGTGAACTCGTAAAACGAGTATAGATACGCAGAACACGTACTTTAAAACAGGAGATGGACGCACAGAGCGGGAGCACGGTACTGTATAGGCTGGGAAGTGGGCGCCATAGGTCAAGTGTTGCAGTAACTCCATGGCAAGCTGGTGGGGAGATATGTGATAGTGGACAGTGCTCGAGGTAAGAGGTTCAAATCCCACATAAGATTTTTTTCAACATCCAGTTGCCTGGGATGTGGTAAGGTTGCATACTTGATAACTTCCAAGAACTTATTTGTTTATTTAACTCTGCAAAAGACCGCATGTATTATCGTGGCATTGGGTATGGTGCTAGGTTAGACGAGGATGAGGAGATGATGGTCTGTGGCCAGTTAGCTACGTCGTACATGTTCCAAGCTTCCTAGACCACAGGTAGGGCAAAGTATGCCCCATTGGAATGATAACAACATACGACGGCAGGTAATTATGTAGCTACGCGAACTCCCCTCTGAAGCAATTCACAACACAAAGTTTATTCACTGCCTCGAGGTGTATTCCAGCGACGAGTATGTGGATATGTTATCTATGAAGAAGATGGACAGAATGCATACCAGCACATCGCCTGTAGGAAGAACGCTATCCGGATAGACGACAACCGACGGCCATGACATTTCGGAGTGTGGAAAGACGCCTGCGGGATACTGCATCCCTGGGAAGGGCATGGCCGCGTCTGCTGACAATGAGGAGGTCGTGTTTGGCGCTATCCGGCGTAACCCTCATACTAGCACACGGGCCATTGCACAGGAGACGAATATCAGCCGTGCGTCTCTTATGCGGATATAGCATACCCACCGGTATCACCCGTACCATCTGCACTTACACCAGGAGCTCCATGATTATGATTTCGATGCCCGGATGTCGTTCTGTCAGTGGATCCTACAGCATATGGACACTGATCCTGCTTTTCTAGCGACTCCGTTATTCACGGACGAAGCACGATTCCACAACAATGGAACAGTTAATCGCCATAATATGCGTTACTGGAGCGTGGATAATCCCCATTGGGTGCGACAGACAGCTTTTTCAGGTACAGTGGGGCGTAAATGTATGGTGTGGAATGATGGGTGATCACCTCACCGGCCCCCATTTGTTTGAGGGCATCTGACCAGCCAACGCTGTCTGCGGTTTCTCCAAGATTAACTACCACCGTTTCTGGAACATATGTCACTCCTTCACCGCTGCAGGATGTGGTTTTGACACGACGGAACTCCACCGCATGTGCCGGTGGTCGCCCGAAACCATCTACATGCGACATATCCTGATGAATGGATAGGAAGGGGAGGACCTGTACCCTGGCCTGCCAGATCGCCCGATCTTACGCCCCTGGATTTTTTCTGTGGGCCATTTAAAATAACTGGATGCACAGGAGCCGGCCAGTCCCTGTCACCTTAGACAGCTCATCACCGAGGCATGCTGATCCGTTTCACCAGAGGTGTTGCTACGGGCTAGAGGGTCCTTACAACATCGCGCGCAGCTCTGTATCGACCACGGAGGTCGTCAGTTCGAGCAGGTGCTGCGTCAAACGACGTGGATAACTGAAATCCTGGCACATGTTTCCTAGCCTCTGTCAGTCCACCTCCATACCAATACCCTGAGAAGGGCTATATAAACAAATCAGCCTGTGAAAAATACCGGTATTAAGTATACAACCTTGTCACATCCCAGGCAACTGGCTTTAAAATGTACATGCATGGGATTTGAACCTTCTAACCCTCGAGCACTGTCAACTATCACACATCCTACCGCCCGCTAGCCATGTGAGCTACTGCGACACTTGACCTACGGCGATCACTTTCCGGCCTATACTGGCCACAGACCATCATCTCCACATTCTCGTCCACCCCAGCACCATACCGAATGCAACGATACATGCGGTCTTTTACAGGGTCAGTTAAACAAAGCAGTCCTTGGAAGCTATCAGGTATGCAACCTTACCACATCCCAGGCAACTGGCTGTTAAAAAATGTGGAATTTGAACCTCCTACCTCGAGCACTGTACACTATCACATATCTCCCCGCCCGGTTGCCATGCGAGCTATATTGCGACACTTGACCTACGGCCCCCACTTTCCAGCCTATACAGTACCGTGCTCCCGCTCTGTGCGTCCTCCTCCTGTTTTAAAGTACGTGTTCTACGTGTCTGTACTCGTTTTACGGGTTCATTCGATTTACCCATAATGAATTAATAGTGGCGCTCATGAATCCTGCTGCCTTCTAGCCCGTAAACACACATCTCGTTATATTGCCCCAGTTTAAGGAGAGGGATCGATGTCTTTCAGAATTGTAGTAAATGTGAAGGGATACATAAAATGGGATCGCAAGGGGCTGGTGGACCACCCGATATATTTGTTTTACGTCACACCAACACAAAGAGGTCTTATGGCGACGATGGGATAGGAAAGGGCTGGGAGTGGGAAGGAAGCAGCCGTGGCCTTATTAAGGTACGGCCCCAACATTTGTCTGGTATGAAGATGGGAAACCACGGAAGGACTGCTGGCAGTGGGTTCGAGCCCACTATCTCCCGGACGCAAGCTCACAGCTCTGCGCCCCTAACCGCACGGCCAACTCGCCGGTTGCACATTTTTTACCATTGTTACTTTTCCCCAGGTCTGAGGTACGAGAAACTTCATCTTTTCTGGTGGAGTGATTTGGGCTTTGGATTAATCCGGAAAGAGTGATTACGTCTGTCAGTGAGTTAGGGCACTTTCTTTTCTGAATATTTTATTGATACTCCTACTTTCAGTTTAGATTCTCATGCATCGTGTATTCATCCATGTTACGAAACTTAGTTCGAAGTTGCTTTTTTATGGTGTTCCTAGTCCGTAAAAGAAAGCAACATTGATATGATGGGGCCTAATAGCCAGGGTTCCACATAAAAGGAGATATTTCTACTGCTAAATTTTAGAAACATATGGTTATCTCCATATCAGCCTCTGTGGCTCAGGCGGCAGCGCGCCGGTGTCAGACTGCTGGATTCCGTGGTTCAAATCTCGGTCACTCCATGTGAGATTTGTGCTGGACAAAGCGGAGGCGGCACAGGTTTTTTTCGGGTACTCCGGTTTTCTCTGTCATTTTTCATTCCAGTAACACTCTCCAAAATCATTTAATTTCATCTGCCAGTCATTAATCATTTCCCCAGAGAAGTGCGACACGGTTCGGCAGCCGGCACAATTCCTATTCTCGCTGCTAGATGGGACTTAATTCATTCCATTCCTGACCCCGTCGAATGACTATAAACAGGCCGTGGATTTTCGTTTTCATGGTTTTCTCCATCGGCCACAAAGAGTCCACAATTTGTGTTTTTGTATGAACCATTTTAGCCCTCTCCTAGGATGTTTTTGAGCATTGGAATTTTTTCAGTTCACTACTAGGCAGTTGGGAAATTTATCCCAATTTCCTTGTATTTTTTCGGTCATTCCGTTAAAGCTGGAAAGAAATGATCAATAAATGCGTACCTTACCTAACCTGTCGAATCGACATCGATGTACCATATGGTCATAATTAATTCATTTCCTCCTTCTCGGTGAACAGTAAGATGCACTTCAGTTCCCCAGTTCTTATCAAGGGATGACTAAGTATGCTAAGTGTGGTATAGTCTTGGTAACTCCACAACGGTACATTTTAGGGATTTCGAACTCGACGAATTTCTGAGCTGAGGGAATTCGCAGTACAGAAATGACACGTGTAACTTAAACAAATACAGCGCGTTCTAGCGGGGATAAACACACACAATCTGACCTGGTATTCTTGTGGAAAAATATTCCGGCATTCGGCGTCTCTGAAAACAATAAAAGTATTTAGTGGGTCGTAAAACTATTATTATTATTATTATTATTATTATTATTATTATTATTATTATTATTTGCTGACAAGACCTAGTGTTTACAGTGCACTATGACTTCGGGTATGAGCTAGAATGAATTTGTTACTTTCATTGGCCTGTCTTTTTATCATCCTTGACTTTGACGGTATGGAAGGGACTGAAATATTAGCGATGTTAGTAACTCCATTCGCCGGGCTGAGTGGCTCAGACGGTTGAGGCGCTGGCCTTCTGACCCCAACTTGGCAGGTTCGATCCTGGCTCAGTCCGGTGGTATTTGAAGGTGCTCAAATACGTCAGCCTCGTGTCGGTAGATTTACTGGCACGTAAAAGAACTCCTGCGGGACTAAATTCCGGCACCTCGGCGTCTCCGAAAACCTTAAAAAGTAGTTAGTGGGACGTAAAGCGAATAACATTAACACTAGTAACTCCATTCCTTATGCAGTCAATCCCTGCTATGAATGGTGTGAAAATGTCGCCCATAGGGTCGTTTGGTGCGTGAATTTCACTGGGCTTGGCAGACTTAGGCTTACATGTAATAGCAATGTCCAGCTTGGTGAGGAAAGCAACGGGAAACTACATCACCCCTCATTTCCCTTGTAAGCCTATTCAGCGACGCCTAGGCTGCTGGCAGCTGATGGCAGAGCCTTCGGGCTGAGTATTCAACATTTATTATTATTATTATTATTATTATTATTATTATTATTATTATTATTATTATTATTATTATTATTATTACCTGAAGATCAGTGGTATCGGTCTCCGATTACAAAGATCTTTGGTTCAAACCCTATACATAGAGGTGGTCAGATTTTGAAAGTTAGAATTAAGCCCATTTGACACTCCACGACGTAGGACGACGGCACGTGAAAGATCTCTGTTGAGACATTCTGTACTTTCACGCCAAAATTAATTGACGTTCGGCTTGTTACTGTTGCCTTAGTTTTGCTATGTAGTAGAGTAAATCGGAACTTCGAAATTGACATTCCATAAAATGTCATAAAACCTGGGTACGGTAGCTCATGCCATATCATCCTCATATTCCTCCTCCTTTCCATATCTACTTTTAAAGGACATTTGAGGCTTAAGGTCTGTTTACATCGGCGTCTCCGAAAACCGTAAAAGCACTTAGTGGGACGTAAAGCAAATAACATTATTATTTTATTAACTGAGATGTTATTTCCCCTAACGCACAATATTATTACACGTTGTCTAAGGAGTGAAAGTGACTGTTCCGAATTTACACCTTGTGAGACATAGCCTATGTAGCGAAATACTGGTAAATTGTTTTATCTGTTGAAACGAAAAATGCAGTAAAGAAACAGGAACAGAACCAAATGCGGCACAGAGATTTGGTACCCTGGCAAGCCTGGCTACACACCAGACAGTTGATCAGATAATTTGCTGGCGATGTACTCAACGATTGTGGACCACAAGTGCAATGCGTCTTCTGCATTGTAAAGAATGGGACCAACACAGCTGAGTTATGAACTGCGGAGAGTATTATTTTGAGCGATTCCTTCCAACACTTCTATTCGATCTCCTTTACCATAATAATTGTCACTTCTCACGTATACAGTTAACTGAATAAACTGTTATATTTAGAAAAAGTCCAACTATCTAAAATGTTTCGAATTACCTCGAGCTATTTAAATAAATTCTGTAAGGCCCGGTTTTTTCAACTCTTGTGTTAAATTTTACTTAACAAATGTTACCTAACAATTGTTATTAATTTAACACTTCGGTAGGAAGTACCCTGTTTCACGAACACATTTCCAACATTTGTTACGAAACCATTGTTAAAGACAAACTAACACATTTTCGTGAGATTTCTGAACGCGCTTGGGAGTGAGCATCTTGTTTCTTTACATAAGGCGCTCCTAGCGGTGTGTTGAAATAGTATTTTGTCACACATGGTTGATATTATTACAGGTTATGGTTAGCGGAGACCGCTAAGACGTAAACATGTCAAGTACGAGGCAACAAAAGCGTTATTATGATGAATGCGAGACAAATGTTGTTATAGATTTAATTGGAAAGTATGCGAGTGTGCTTGGAAAATGAAAGAACGGTCTGTTATATCACATCATTCAGTATCTATATATATAAAATAAGAGTTTTGTCTGTACATTGCTCAGAATTTGAAAAGAATGGTATTTCTGAATCGGTCATGACAACAGTAACAAGGAAATACACTTTTTACTTTTCCGTAATTTCTGTCTGTCTGTCTGTCTGTATGTCTGTCTGTCTGTATGTCTGTATGTATGTATGTATGTAATGTATGTATGTATGTATGTACACGCATCACTAGAAAACGGCTAAAGCGAATTTAATGAAAATCGGTATGCAAAGTCGGGGAATAAGTCGCTACAATCTAAGCCACAAATAATTTTATTCACGCTGATAAAAATGGTAGTTTAGGGGAAGGCCTAAATTTAATTTTCAAATATTTATGTTATTAGTGGTCCTATCTTAATAAAAATTGGAGTACAAAGTTGGGAAATAAGTCGCTACAATCTAGGCAATAAACAAGTATATTCACGCTGAGTGAAATGGTAGTTTAGGGGAAGGCATAAAATTTAATTCTTAAATATTTACGTCATTAGAGGTCCTATCTCATTGAAAACTGGTACACGAAGTCGGAGAATGAGCCACTACAATATAGGCTATAAATCATTTTATTCACGCTGAATGAAATGGTAGTCTAGGGGAAGTCCTAAAATTTAATTCTCAAATATTTATATTATTAGTGGTCGTACCGATAAATACTACCTTACCAAAGTTATATAGAATTACATTTCTGACCATTTATGACTTATACATTTTTACCGTACGGGCTATGATAACACAGATATTCATGAGTTTGTATTTTTGTTGCTAAGTCCATATCGACGCCGAGCCACAAGAAAATGGGTTAACAGCATTTAATGAAAATCGCTATGTAGAGTCTGGGAATAAAAACTACAGTCTAAGCTATAAACAATTTTATTCGCCCTGGATGAAATTGTAGTTTATGGGAAGGCGCCTAAAATTTAATTTTTAAATACCTATGTTTTTTGGTCCTATTGAAAAGTACTACATAACAAAAGTTACAGAGAATACAATTTCCGATCATTTATGTTTTATTCAGTTTTATCGCACCGACAATGATGAGTGGTATTTCAGAGCCGGAACAAAACTAAAAGCGAAAGCCTACAATATCGAAAGTTCACAACATTGATCAACAATAACATTACATTGACCATTGTTTGTTGTGATGTTATTTCTCACTTATGCTGCCTCTCAACTCCGATAGATGGGATTACTGCTGCGTACCGAGTATACTAGCTTGACTGAATACTGGCGGGAAATAGCCGGGGAGTTAGAAAACTCTTCTTTAGCCTGCCATTCCTTGGGTTCATACATTTTCTGGTACGGCTGGTACGTAACACACTGGTTCATCATAGTATTCCAGTTATTCGATCCCTACTCTGATGCGCTGTTTTGAATGAGCAGTGTGCATACTTAAGGCAGATGCTGACGAAGTAGTATGGCCTGGTCTAGAATAACAATTTTTGGCTTATTCCAAATTATAGCACCACAGTTCACTAAATAACTCAAAATTCAACCCTGAAAATAGTCGTTTCTTAAGAAAAGCTTCTTCCTCTTCACTTTTATTAAATTCTACATCATTTTATTCCAAATTATCAGTGAAGAGGGGGTTTGTCCTCTGGCTTGGAGGAAAAATTTGCCTCCAAGTCAGATAGATTTTTCCGCCCCCAGTTCAGTGAATTGATATTTTCCGACTCATCAGGTACTCCTAGGAAACAGATTAGTAAAAGGGCATAGTTTTTGCCCTGGGAGTCTCCACTATTCGACCCTCTCCCCACCGAAAAGGACAAAGAGTGTTCACGAATCACGGCTGTCTGCGGCTTGGTCATTCCAGCTCTGGAACTTTGGACTGTTACATCGGCAGTGTAGTCCTGTTCGTTAAAAGTGAGAAAATGTGTGGTGTTTCATTTGTTCGAGTATTTCATATGAAAGTATTGCCTTTGATCGCGCCATTCCTACTGACGTCATTGTAATGTTCATTTCAGTTGGGAAAATCACTAAGACAGTCTTTCTGAGGATGTAAAATGGCAGGTGGAGAGTTAGTGTCTACCATTATAATGAAAACTCTCCAACCTGATTGTGACTGAGGGTAGGCAAGCGGGCCTACCATTACAGAGAAAATTCGTAACTCAGTCTTTATATGAGAAAAGATGTTTGGTGACTTCCCTGTCGCGTTTCTAGGGTAACGTTAATACAATCTTGCTCACAACGTGTACACTAGAATGCCGTATCGAAGCACGGGTACATAAGCTAGTAATCTTATATAAGCGCAATCTAAGGCTCCTACATCACCGGAAAAATGTGATAATTGGTATTTCTTGAATGATTTTCGGGCATCCTTTTATTGTCCGACCCGTTGGCTGAACGGTCAGCTTACTGGCCTTCGGTTCAGAGGGTCCCGGGTTCGATTCCCGGCCGGGTCGGGGATTTTAACCTTAATTGGTTAATTCCAATGGCTCGGGGGTTGGGTGTGTGTGGCGTATTCAACATTAGAAATCATCCTAGGTAGGGCCCTCATCTTCACAGACATGCAGGTCGGCTAACAGGCCATCTACTAGAAAAAGACCTGCACCAGGCCTCTTCGGAGGCCATACGCCATTATTATTATCCTTTTATTGCGGGGAAAATAATATAATAACTTGTTAATGTTGCAATGGCAGCAGAAATTATTTACAGAATATATACACTTTCTTGCCTTGCACTGAAGAACATAGTCGCCTACAATTACATGAAAAGAGTCAGAAGCATAATATCTAACAAGGAGCGGCCAGACCCTGCGTCCAACCGGTTGCAACGAGATTCAATGTACCTCTTGGGGGGGGGGGGGGGGGGCACTCAACAGTAACTCGTGTATAATGGTTTCGGTCAATACGCTTTCGTTTTCGAAAGAAATTAGGTCAAATGCCATGACGCAGGATCCGCTTCGGACAAAGTGGAGGTATAGAACACTGAAAGGCGAACATATTTTACACAAACATGTCAGGTCCGTAGCCTAATAATTTCCGAAAAACTGATGAATCCCCGATTCCAATGCAACGCATATATACTTGGGAGAGTTACATCGCAGTCAACCGGAGTGGTGGCCTAGTAGTCGCCGTAATTGCCTGTAAATATCTAAGACGTGAGTTCGAATCTCATCGCAGCTATAATTCTTGTACAAAATAAATTAATATTTGAGGGAACGTGAAGATGAAAGTGGGGGAAAATTACGCGAATTGCAGTACACTTTATTTTCTACCTGAAATTAATATAGTCCTAAACGTTCTCACAGTCACTGATATATATACACACAGTTCGTAGACAAGTATGGTGACCACTTGGCCACTGTTCCGCGCTTGACTGTGTTATAACTTTCCAATATATGCGTTGCATTGGAATCGGGGAATCATTTTCGGAAATTATTAGGTTGAGGACCTGACATGTTTAAGTAAAACGTGTTCGCTTTTTAGTGTTCTATCACCTCCACTTGGTCCCAGGTGGATCCTGCGTCATCACGTTTGTTCTCAATTTTTTCGAAATCGAAAGCGTATTGACCTAAACCCTTATTACACGAGTTAGTGTTGAGTGTCCCCCAAGAGGTACATTGAATCTCGTTGAAATCGGTTGGACGCAGGGTCCGGCCTCTCCTTGCAAGAACTATAAGCAACTGCTGCACTGGAGACACTGATAAGTTTCAGTCTGTTGGAAACTCTAACCTATTTGCAATTTCGTTTAGTACTTTATTCATTATGGCTTTGGTAATTAGATAGTTTTTTTAGAAAACTTTCTTCTTACAACTGAGAACAGTAGTTTTTTCTTAGTGTGTGTCGTCCTTTGCTTTCTTCAGTTTATAAATAGTCTTCATATACCAGCAAATCTTCAAACTTACGTCTTCTACATGCTACCATTTTTAAATTTTAACAGCTGTTAAGAGGTTTAACACAGGGCTTCTGCCATGTTAATTTAACACAAGTATCAACAATTTGTTAGAGGTAACAATTCTTGATGAAACGGCCATTTTGTTGAATTATGTGTTAAGTCTCCTTAACAGCAGTGTTAGTTAACACTCGTTGAAGAAACTGGCTCTAAATGTGTTAAATACATTTAAAATTTACTAACTGGTGAAGACATTGCAATTATTATGCTATTAGTTATTTTTTATGAATTGTAAATTATATTATGTGCAAACATGGCGTGGAAGTTTTGACTTGAGAATCATATCTCAGTGGTTCGAATTCCAGTTCACGTAACCGTTGATATAGTGATATTAGCCACAGATCCTTCAACTTTTCGTGGAATCCGAACTAGAGGAACGCAGTTTTTCACTTCTAAAATCCCACATGCATTGATCGGGATTCGATTCACCGCCGCCTTGGTGAGAAACAAGATTACACCCCTTTATAAACTTCAGTTTGTTACAGAACTGTATAGCCTCTGCACTTATCATCAACAGACGAACAGTCAGTTTGAAATGCAGTCGCTATCAATATCGGAGATATTTTTTTGCACTTGTTGCTCGTGTGGAAGATGAATTTATTGACAAAATATTCCTCCAAAGGAGCACAACTCCAGTTTTTAATATTTGGTGCAGATATGCTACATACACATTAATTGATTATAATTTATTGATTGTGTTGATCCGTTTCGGAGAAATCTATTGAACCTAGTGAACCATTCCATTTGTAAATCAAGAGTTCTGGTTCTTCATTTATACATAGGAATTGTGATGTACTGTTCGTGATGACCTCTAAACCGTAGACTCTCTTACCAGTGACACTCAGCTGTGGCAATTTCTTTTTGCAAGACAACTCTTTTTTTTCTTTCTTTCTTTTTTCTTTACTTGTCTGTTTGGTTGCATTATCGCCCACTCGCAGTGTGTTACTGCTTGTCACGGTTTCAGTAGCTCTCCACTCTTTCAGCGTTTTAATAAAACATTTGTCACTGTCCGCCATGCGTGTGGCCTCCTTTCAAGCTGGAATGTGGATGAAAAGAAACGGATTTGCATCGGACAACGTCTTGACGTGAACAGTTAACACTGAAAGCAGGCAAGAGATTGGTGAATGAGTACACTCGCTGCCCTATACTGCTCGTATACAAAGATTTCTTAAGTACTTTTCTTTATGTATACTGCACTATGGCTACCAAGAAATAGGAGGCTTTCTGATGATCGACTTATTATTCAGGTGATCGAAGTCATTAGGCCTGGATCGAAGTAGAATTATTATTCGCGGAAGGAGGGTATCAGGAAAAGTTAGAGAACATGGATTTATTGACAAAATATTCCTCCTGACGAGTTTCTACCGTACCACTTCTGTCTTAAGGGTTGGAACCCTTGGTACCAGCATTGCCATTTTAACTACTATATGGCTAAATCTGGCCATTTCGAGTATTACGTTAGCCACCCATTTTCAAAAATCCCACTCGTGGCATTATGGCCTCTGTATTTTCCTAATTTGGCCATTTATAGCCATATTTACTTTGGATATTTCTTTTAGTTTTCCAGGTAGCTACAGATTTTAATGTTGCTAGTTTGGGCATTTTGTAAAATAATTCTCATATTAAACAGAAAACATAATTGAACATCCCTGTTTCGTAACCGACGGCCAAAAATTTCGATTCGACTTCTCTCACATGTTCGTCTCCCTTGTCTGGAATGAGAAGAGCAATTCAGAATTTAAGAGTGGGCAAATTTTTACAAAATGGCCGAGTTAAAAAAATCAAAATCGGCTGTCTGACAACATAAATCCTCCGAAAAATGTCATATCTAAGTGTGAATGAACCTTTCAAATGGAGTTAACTTTAGGATTTGAACGAAATATTGACTGAATTTTGGCTAGAATTTAATCAGTATTAAGATGCGCAGTAGACAGTTATAGAACTGGTCTCATTTGCTCTTTTCGTTTCTAACATTGCTTCATTCAAATGTAGCCTAGAAGTCGACCGCACGTTCTGTCAGGATAATTTCGTTAAAAACAAACACGAAACGAAAGCGGAAGGTTTGGACTTTAGCCGTGTGTAGAACTGTTTTTTTTTTTTTTCCTTGGGGTCCTATTGGAAGTTCTTGAATTTGTTGGAATACGTAGTGCAACTTAAACGTTTTTAGAATAATCAACGGGTACCCCATGTGTTTCTGGAAAGGGTGCAGTTGAGAAGGATAAGGATGTTAAGTGAGTTCACTGTAATTTAAAACATTGCTAATTTAATCCTAACCCCGCCCCCCTCCCCTCGCGGCTGTTACGGTTTAAAAACGTTTCGTGTGTATGAACCGACACTGTCTTATGATTTACATCCTTATATAGCGACTATTTGCAAGCTGCTCCGTACATGTAACCATTCATTAGCCATTTTGGCAGTCAGTTTTAGCTACCTTTCATCATCAAGTGTTGGCAGCACTGCTTGGTACACGAGAAAATTCTTACGTACTTATTTACTAGACCCTGTCCATTGATGCTTTAAGAAAATATCTCAGTACCACTGACGCTCTGTTGAAAGTGACAGTTGACATTAGATATTAGATTAGACAACAGACAAGTAGCAGTGCTTATTTCTGGAGATTTCAGTAGCGCATTTCACACTGTCGATCCACAGTTGCGTATTCCCAAATTGCAGTCCTTAAATTATAGCCAGAGACCGATGGGCCTTTTCTATTCTTACCTCGCTAACCGTCGCGTCGGTAGCGTGTAGTAAATAATAATAAATCCACATGGCGAACAAAATATCGTGATGTCCTGTGAGGGTGAGGCCTCGGCCATCTCCTATTCACTTTATATACAGTATAACCGATATCATAAAATCGAAAACACTCCAAGTACTATCTTTATGCTGATGATTGGCGGATCTGTTATTACACTAGAACTGACAATATACAGCAAGCAGTGTGTTATGTTAATACTGACCTTGAGCTAATTAATCGCTATGCAATTACAAAAAACTATTAAATTTGGCCTGCCATAAAACATAAGTCTTTTCATCGGTACTTCAAAGAATCTTCACATTTTAAAACAAAAAATACGTGCTGTTGTTTGAATCATCAGTCCATAGACTGGTTTGATGCAGCTCTTCGTAATACCCTATCCTGTGCTAACCTTTTCATTTCTGCATAACTACTGCATCCTACATCTGCTCTAATCTGCTTGTCATATTCCTGCCTTGGCCTACCCCTACTGTTCTTACCACCTACACTTCCCTCAAAAACCAGCTGTAAAAGTCCTGGGTGTCTTAAAATGTGGCCTATCATTCTAGCTCTTCTTTTCGTCAAATTTAGCCAAATCGATCTCCTCTCACCAATTCGATTCAGTACCTCTTCATTCGTGATTCTATCTACCCATCTCACCTTCAGCATTCTTCCGTAACACCACATTTCAAAAGCTTCTATTTTCTTTCTTTCTGAGCTAGCTATCGTCCATGTATCACTTCCATACAATGCCACGCTCCAGACGAAAGTCTTCTAAAACATCTTTCTAATGGCTATATCAATGTTTGTGCTAGTCTGCATTTATGTCCTCCTTACTCCTACCATCGTTATGTTACTACCCAAGTAACAATACTCATCTACTTCCTTTAAGACTTCATCTCCTAATCTAATATTTCCTTCATCACCTGACTTCGTTCGACCACACTCCATTACTTTTGTTTTGGACTTATTTATTTTCATCTTGTACTCCTTCTTCAAGACTCTCCCCGTACCATTCAGCAATTTCTCCAGATCTTTTGCAGTGTCAGATAAAATAACAATATCATCGGCAAATCTCAGTGTTTTGATTTCCTCTGCTTGGACTTTGATTCCCTTTCCAAACTCCTCTTTGATTTCCTTTATCGCCAGTTCTGTGTCAGCATTAAAAAGGGGAGGGGACAAACTGCAGCAGTGCCTCACTCCTTTCTGGATTGCTGCCTCTTTTTTAAAGCCGTCGATACTGATTTTTGTACAGATTGCAGATAATACTCCTTTGTTTGGTAGCTGATCCTGATCACCTTCAGAATCTCAAATAGCTTGGACCATTCAGCATTATCCAGTGCCTTTACTGCATCTACGAACGCCATGTACGTGGGCTTGTCTAAGATCAGACGTAAAGTCAGGATTGCTTAAACTGAGTTATCGTTAATTTGTATACCTTCATTTCATTTGATATTTGAGAAAAAGGTTGTAAATTGTATGAAACAACATTTTCTTGTTACTTGGTGATCATAGCCGTAAAAAAATCGGCTTGTTATGAAGCTCATATGAATGTCAGGGTGTTACTAGAGAGATAAAGCTTTTACTGTTCGTGGCAAAGTTCGGGCTCCTGAAACTCTCTTCCACATAACAACATACATATTATTACATACTAGAACTATAACACTAATTAACACGGCTTAAAGTAACTTACTGTTAATTTGTATACCAAGTTTTTTAATTTCCTCTGATATTTGTGAAAAAGGTTGTCAATTTAATTTTTTGAAACAGCATTTTCTCATTACTGGGTAATAATAGCCGTCAAATTTTCGGCTTGTAATGAAGCTCTTGAGAGTCCGGCTCATTGGCTGAATGATCAGCGTTTAGACCTTCGGTCCAGAGGGTCCCGGTTTCGATTCCCGGTCGGGTCGGGGATTTAAATCTCGCCTGATTAATTCTTCTGGATCGGGGCCTGGGGGTTTGTGTTTGTCCCAACACTTATCTCTTCATATTCAGACAATTCACTACACTACCAACCACCACAGAAAACATGCAATAGTGATTACATCTCTCCATATAGGGTTGGCGTCAGGAAGGGCGTCTGATCGTAAAACAGAGCCAAATCCACATGTGTGACGCAGTGTGCACCCGCGACCCTACATATGTGGGGAAAAGTGGTAGGAAAACGAAGATGAAGCTCATGAGAATGTGCCACGCGTAATTCGTTTGTGGTGTATGCGATAGGATAGTGTGGTAAAGGGTGTTTTTCTAGTATCGTGGGAAAAAGTATAGACACCCGAGTTAGTTAATAAAAATGTTATCCTTTGGCGCACACAGAAACAAAAGCAAAGCAAAGTCACCTCCGTACAGGCCATGAAGGCCCTTGGAGGAGTGGAAGGTAAAGGCTTCCACCATTGTTAACCTCGGCACGTGATGGGGTAGAGTGGTTAGCTCTACGCCCGGCCGCCTTTGCCCGCAGGAATTAACCTGGTACTCACTTTTGGTGTAGGTTGAGTGAACGTCAGGGCCATATGCACCTCCGGAAGTGGAAATCTCGTTTCTTAAATTTTACGACTTCCTGACGGGGATTCGAACCCACGTCTTTCCGGGCGAACCGAGCTTGCGTTTATCGCCTCGGCCAGGCAGCCCCTGCACACAGAAACAAGCTACATCAAAATTTAGCTTATTTTATTCTACGTTTAATTATGTGGAGTATACATTTTTTTCGTATCCAGTTAAAATTTTAACGCAGGTTGAACAAAAAGTGCCGGTATTTTTTCCCATCTTCAACGGAACGCTCACTTTGAAAATTCGTAACTTTAAAAGTATTGATCTGATCGTCACCAAACATTAATACGGCTTAAAGTAACGTATTGTTTTCATTTCATCTGGTATTTGTGAAAAAGGCTGTTGTAAATTTTGTGAAACAATATTTGCTCATCACTGGTTGATCATTGCCGTAAAAAAATTCGGCATGTTGTGAAGCGCATGAGAACGTCAGGATAAAATTAAAACAGCTTTTTGCTTGAATGCAATTGTTGATTTTGTATTGATTTATATTTTATTGAGTGGTCGTGTGAGAAGAAAGCAGCCTGCCGTCCGGCGAGAACAGTACACTTGGCACTGGATACTTCTGGCGACGTTGCCGGGTTGAACATCAATTGGACGTTCCCTGCTGTACAATAAGAATGTTGTTTCGTCAGCTGTTTAAAGGTTCGATATATCAACGATAGAATTACGTCGTATATCTCGTTTTTCGCCGTAAGTTCCGGCTTATGAGAAGTGTCTCTTAGTCTCGTTACTGATTAATGCACCAGTGCATTCGCAGATTTATTTGGCAACCCACTTTCCCTAGAAGGAGAGAAGAGGTCATTGTTTCTTCAAAATGTCTCATTTCTACGCGAGCAACAAGAATCGCAGGCAAAATGAAAGATACTGTGAGAATCTTCACTGCTTGTTCTGAAAGGAATGTAAAGGTTGCGTGTTTATCCTTCATCGTTCCCTTTTCCCGGGCAGGAAAAGTTTAAGCCTTTACAGTGTGTGCCAAAAAAATCCTTTACTTTTTGTCAAACTCCGTAGCTGAACGGTGAGCGTGTTGGTTTTATATAAGAAGACAAGTGGCAATAGGCCCTACTTATTCTTTTAGATTTCGGTAGCGCATTTCATACTGGCGATCCACGGTTGTTTATTCCCAAATCGCAGTCCTCTTATAAAAGAACTTTTATTTTAATATGCTGTTGTGTGTATTTTTAATGTATAGTTGTGAATAACGTATCACTTTTAGAGTGACCAGTCAATTGTGTGTGTGTGTTTTTTCGTGAAGATGGCTCAAATATGAGCAGAAACATGTCCTAGAAGCATAAAATGAACTGATACTATAATTATTATGAAAAGTATTGGATAGGTGGGTCAAATCAATCTTCTCTTAAAGAATTGAATCCTTTTAACGTTTTTGCGAATCAGTTACTAACCTTTGAGTTATTTTTATAGAAACTCTAAATTGGCAAATATTTGTGAAGTGTTTCATTACTTGCACCTTTTAAAATGTGTTAAAAATGATTTCCTCGGTCACTAGAAATTCGTTTTTTTTTTGTGTCATTATTATTACGGTGATGTAGTTTTTACTTATGCCGCAAAGGAATTACATTTGAAACTACAACGCACTCAAAATGCTTGCCTTAGATACGCTATGGTTTTACGTTAGGATGCTCAAGTTTCTATCTACTACAAACTGCTATCTTGGTTACAGGTAGACGACAGCTGTAACTACATTCAAATACTCTTGCGTAGGCCTACGAGGAGCTTTTTGAAGAGATTCCTGCTTATTTCCCCCTGCAGCAATTTTCGTCGCTTCGGTTCTGTACATTTCCATAATACTCGTTCAGTGTCTTTGCTAGAAATACCTGTCCACCGATTTGTTGAAATCTAGAATGTTTGTACTGTTTTTGTTTGTTTTTGTGTTTATTGATTAAGTTGTTTTCGTCTCTTAGTGTGCTTTTGATTTTATTCAAATATGACTACCGGTATCAATAATTCGATTAAATTTAAAACATCGGTCTTTACCGTGTAGAAAAAGCGCAGTTAGTACAAATTACGGTAGTGATTTTTATCCGATACTGCGAAGATTAGTTAAATTTATTTAATATTTTTATTGTAACACTGAGAAAGGGGACATGTATAATTCAACCATACCTTACTATAAAGGAAAATACCATCTTGACGAGATCGAGAAAATGGTTCAGTTTACCAATGGACATGATTTCGGACCTTGGTTCAATTGCGATCTCACATCTACAACCTGTGATCTTCATTTTTGTTTTTTAACCTACCGTCAATCAGACTACGCATAATGCATATTTCTCAGCTTTAATAACTTTTCATTTTTCATTTCCTTCTTGTACACTTTGTCCATTCTTGGCAACCCGTACCTACGCGAATGGTTTTAATAAATGAAATTTCTCTCTTTCTACTTCTTTTCCATTTCGTTGAGTTATTGTAATGTTCATATTTTTCATTATTCTACAATGTAGGCAGTTCTTTCTTTGGTATTTTTTGTGTTAAACATTACAATTATTTTGTAGCTCTTAGTATTTTAGGTTTGAATTAGCTTTATAGTTTTAGTATGTAATAATATGTATGTTGTTAAGTGGAAGAGAGTTTCAGAAGCTCGAACTTTGCCACGAACAATAAAGGCTTTATCTCTCTAATAAGTAATTATAATACTTTTTGATTTTGTCGTGTCTCCGTTACGTTATGTTCGTGGCAAACTGGTAACGCAACGCACACAAAAAACACTACAAGAACTGAATGAAACATTGTACAATGCCTGACGTTAAAATATATCTATCTGTAGTGCGTTTCATGGTTTACATTTCTTGGCTCAATTGTTGACCGGTTCCATTTAATTCTTTGTGTTGAGAGGGTGGAATAAAACAAGGTAAATTTTGGTGTAGCTTGTTGCTGTGAGGGACAAATTATAAACGTTTTATTAACGTATTAACTCGGGTGAGTATACTTTTTTTTGACGCTAGTAGAGACACCGTTTTACAGATGGCAGTATAATGGATGAGTTTGTCCTTTCAAGGACAGGAGAATCGATCTGATATGTAAAGAAAGGTGAGTTTTTCATGCTGGAAAGTGTACTTGCTTGCACAGCCTGAGGGATGATTAGTCTGTGTAATCGTACTAGAAGTGTGCTTATCGACCGTGCGGTTAGGGTCGCTGTGATCTTGCATTCGGGAGATGGTGGGTACGAATCCTACCGCCGACAGCTCTGAAGATGGGTTTACATGGTTTCCCCTTTTCACACAAGGCAAATGTTGGAGCTGTACCTTAATTAAGGCTACGGACGGTACCTTCTCAATCCTAACCCTTTCCTATCCTTGTGTCGCCGAAAACCTCCGATGTGGTAGCGCAACGTCAAAAAAGGAAGTTTAAAAATGTGCACTTGCATTTTCTATCATGGTTGTAATCTAGCAGAACGTATTACGTTTCGCTTACAGTTAGTGGTCTTGAGTTTGATTCTGACGGAGTGTATTGGCCTGGAACGCGTTCATTCAGTGTCCAGATATTTTGTAGCAGCGATGGGTAAAATGGTAAGAAATGCAAAATCCCTTGCAACAATTGAGACAAATTCTTTAATGGTATATCTTCCTTATATTTAGTAGCAATAAGCTACGTGGAATGTCTACTGTCTAAAAAATACAACGATTTTTTGTTTGTTTCTTTGAAATATTTTCTATCAGAATTTTGCTCGTGTGGGCAGCGGGCCATTGAGAGTCCACGTGTGTAATGTTCAGTTATGTACAGTATATATATCATTACGTTTCTTTTGTAATTATATTCTTTGATATGGGCATTCGTTTCATGATTAACATTATAAATTAGTGAACAAACAAATGACCATAAGGATTGCACTTAAGATAGCGTGCAGGGTTAAGAAGTACAAATATTTTATTTGTTAGGTGTGCCCCCCCTATGGAATGTGCGCATGCGCCTGTAATTAATTTGAAGCGATGGCTATCGTGAAGCTAAACGGCGCAGTTGGGCCATACGTCAGCAGGCTGGTGGGCGGTAGGCTTGGCTCGCATGGGGTGCAATATATAAGCGCCACCCCACCATTGATCACTGTAGTCTCCAACTGCTAAAAACGTTTTGTAATTTAAACAGTTACCGTTGTAGATTTCCCCCGCCTTCCAGTTAGATAATTAATAATAAGAATAGAAGTGTATGAGATTTTGTCTGGCTGCGCCTACAGGGCGCCTTGAAATGTTTGATCCATTTTCAATCTTGCGTGTGTTGTCTGCACACTGACTTAGCTCATTCCTCTGCTATGTGCGTGTTACATTTCCGTGAACAATATAAAATTGATTGTTTCTTAATTAAGTTCGTCTCTCAGTCATGGGAGCAATCAATATTGATTGATGTTCTGCTATTCGAAATTCCTATGTCCTGAGTGAGTTGCATTGTCTGTCTTTACCATTGCTTTCCACACTGGCCCTATGAGTAGCACCTTTCATAACACTGCTCCTACTCCTTTATGTCATTACCAGCACCACCCACACCTCAGCAGCTTCGATACCGCCACAGGTCGTGGGACTAAAACTTCAATGGAACCGACAGTTTATTCTAGCCTGTGACAGAGACAGATGTAAAGATACTGTATCCGTTGCAAAGTAATCTCACAATTTGGAGTAGTTTTACGTCATGATGTTAAAGTGCCAAAATATTTGTTCATCTCAATCCATTCGAAAATTAGGAAAGGGAAGTTACGTTGGTACTAATATTGATCACAGTTTCGATAACAGATGACGGATGCATGGCGGTACTGTTTACATACAGGTTACCTATGCTGTATCCGTCCTCTGAGGAAGGTTACCTACTTGTACTTCCTCTTGAAACAAAAATCACCATCACCACTGCATAGCCTCTCGTGTTCAAAGTCTAGCTATGGAAGTTGTGGGGCAGGAATCAACTGGGAAAAAAAAATGGAAGTTTTAATTCAAAAGTACAATCCGGCCAGTTATCTCGAATAGAGTATAAAAAGAAAACATCACATCTGAACAGATCTACTTTTAAACTGCCGTCAACCCGAAGATCACAAGGGAATGCAGAAGGAGAAAGAAACACCCTAGAAGAAACTACTCGGGATTGGAACGCCGAACATCTTCACCCTAACCAGCAAATGCAAAGAACTTGTGGATTTATGGACAGGCGCAAACTTTGGATTTTAGGGATCTGTGAGACCATATGGAAAGGATCAGGGCAAAAAGACTCTCCATAGTGGTTATGTTTCGTACTGGAGAGGGGAAATGAAGGAAGCCAGGAATGGAGATGCTCTCCTTCTCCACAAACATAGGTACACTGATAGATATTAGCTACGCGAGCGACAGAACCATCAAGGTGAGAATACGTGCTGAGCTGACGGACCACACCTTCATTCAAGTCTATGCACCCCGCAAGAAGGTTTCCCTACCGAAGAGAGAGAGAGAGAGAGAGAGAGAGAGAGAGAGAGAGAGAGAGAGAGAGAGAGAGAGAGAGAGAGAGAGAGTGTGTGTGTTTCTCAGAGACCTAGAGGACCTGATATGAGAGGAAAACACCAGCATTATGGGTGACCTGAATGCTCAAGTAGGGCCAGAGAGACAGGGGTATAAAGATGTCATTTGACATGGCAGTAGATATTATAATAATAAGTATTATTGATTTTATATCCCACAAACTATTTTTATGGTTTTCGGAGACGCCGAAGGCCAGTTCATTACAGATGTTCATGTATTGCAGGCGAAGTCTAGAGAGCAACCAACCAACATCTGGTCGCCGTTATGACGGTACCGTTGCAGAAATGTCAGTGCTGCTCCTAAAGGCTGCATTTTGTGGTTGGGTGTCAGGTGTTTTGGCACTCACCTGGCACCCACTTTCTTGGACAGCAGCTGCTTAACGACAATTTTATGCAACAGCATCGCGATATCTGTGGAAAATGGCTGCTGAGTTCCCTAATCGTGAAGCGATGGTTCTTCGTAATGCGTTGCCGCACCAGCTCCACAAGGTCGTCATTGATGCGGGACGGTTGCCCGCGGTCCTCTTCATCATGGACATTGTGACGAACTTCGACAAAGTACCTACACCAGCAACACGCCATCTGTTTGTTCATGCGACACGGCTAACGAAGAATTTCGATCGGTGTTATGTTTTGTGCATTAAGAAACGTTATTATAGACGGCGGCGGAAGAAAGAGTACCAGCCGCCATTTCGAGCCACTGCTGCTCCGCTACTGATACCAGGAGGGACTTGTCCGGTCGGTGTACGATTGATGCGTCATAGGTCTGTCGCACACGCTCATATTTACTGGCTAAATGCGTTCTTTATAAGGAAATAAATAGGAAATGTAATTTTTGGATGGTTCATTTTAACATAGCTGCAGTAGCTTAAGTGCGGCCAGTATCCAGCAATCGGGAGATAGTCGGTTCGAGCCCTACTGTCGGCAGCCCTGAAAATGGTTTTCCGTGGTTTCCCATTTTCACACCAGGCAAATGCCGGGGCTGTACCTTAATTAAGGCCATGGCCGCTTCCTTCCAATTCCTAGGCCTTTCCTATCCCATCGTCGCCATAAGACCTATCTGTGTCGGTGCGACGTAAAACAAATAGAAAAAAAAATCTAGAAGTTCGAAGTCAGAGAATTAGAGTAGGTGAAGCATTACCTGATCTTGTAATTATTAAAGGAGGGTTCCCGCAAGGACCCTTTTATTTTCTTAGGTATATAAATGATATGAGAAAAGAATTCGAAACAGAGATAGGCTTTTTGCGGATGATGTCATGATGTATAGAGTAGTATGTAAGTTACAGGATTGTGAGCGATTGCAAGAGAGGCCTTGACAATGTTGAAATTTTCAACAGTTTTAATTACTGTGTTGTTGAGTTGAAAGTATCTGACGGGGATCACTGTACGTATTTATATGTTAATATAGGGAAATATCTTCTTTGGGGTAATCATATTAATGAGGTTTTAAATAAAAGTTACGAATCTCTTCATATTGTTATGACGGTATTTAGCGGTTATAGTAATGATGTGAAATAGAGGGTGTGTAAGTCACTGGTAAAACCCCAATTAGAGTATGGGACCCACACCCGGATTACTTGATAGGAGAACTGAATGACTAAATGGATGACTTGCCTGATTAGGTTATACTGATTGACTGAATGTATGATTAAGTGATTTAATGTTTAATGAGTTGAATGCTTTCCGCGTACATCTACGGAACTCCAGCAGAAATGGTAAGAACATTCCATGTGGATGAATACGTGACAATGAATGAATGAATGAATGAATGAATGAATATTGAATGAATGACCTGTATTTATGCATGCATAAAAAGTCTCTCTCCCAGTCATAGATAACAACCAGAGACAGCTCTTATTATTAAATGCGTGAATGAATGAATGAATGAACGGATTGGATTGGATTTCGTGACTGGATAAACACTCCTCGCTCCCATTCGCGGATAGTCACCAAATAGAGAGCATTCGTTAATGAATGACTGAATGAATTGAATGCTCTCAAGCCTACATTTACGACACTCTGTCAGGTAAGTTGAGATCCATACCGGACAACGAATGCATGAATGATGAATGAATGAATAAGTGATTGGATGATTGGGTGAGTTGAATTCTCTCAACCTACTACATATGCTGAACCCCAGCAGATAAGTTGAATATATTTAGGGGTTATAGTAATGGTGTGAAATAGAAGGCGTGTAAGTCACTGTTAAGATCCCAGTTAGAGTATTGTTCTAGTATATGGGACCCAGCCACACCAGGATTACCATACTTGATACGAGAACTGGAAAAGATCCATAGAAAAGCAGCTCGATGTTTTCTGGGTGATTTCTGACAATAGAGTAGTGACACGAAAATATTAGTAACATCGGGCTGAGAAGACTTGACAGTAAGGAGACGAGCTGGTCCACTAAGCGATATGTTGCAAGCTATCAGCGGAGAGATGGCGTGGATTGACATTGATAGATGAGTAAGCTTGAGCGGAGCTTATAAAGGTAGGAAAGATCATACTACGAAGATAAAGTTGGAATTCAGGAGGACAAATTGGGGTAAATAGTAATTAATTTATAGGAATTGGAATAAGGGAAGTGGTCGATACATTTCCAAGTTCTTTGATATCATTTAAGAAACGAGTAAGCAAACTATTGATAGGGGATCTGCCACGCGGGCGACAGTCATATATGCAGAACCATGTTCATTGATTGATTGATTGATTGATTGATTGATTGATTGATTGATAATACCCCACAAGGCGTATGTGAATACATGCACAAGGACAGCATAAAATTACAAGGTTGAACGAAAGTTCCACTGGTTTGAGGTATACGTTAAGCACGCGTCACGTGCGTTAGACGCATACGCTGCAGTGCATACGTCTATTGCAAGTAAATGCGTATCAGTGTGAACATAATCTATGACGTTGTCGCTGTAGCTTGAATTCTAACTCGAGATACTTTGGTCTGGAAAGGTATCTTCATAACCCCCCTCCCTCCCATGGCACTATAGCCCTGAAGGGCCTTGGCCTACCAAGTGACCGCTGCTCAGCCCGAAGGCCTGCAGATTACGGGGTGTAGTGAACGAATCCTCTCGGCTGTTATTCTTGGTTTTCTAGACCAGGGCCGCTATCTCACCGTCAGATAGCTCCTCAATTCTAATCACGTAGGTTGAGTGGACCTCGAACCAGCCCTCTGATCGAGGTAAAAATCGCTGACCTGGCCGGGAATCGAACCCGGGGCCTCCGGCTAAGAGGCAGGCACGCTACCCCTACACCATGGGGGGTATCTTCACAAGCACAAGACAAAGCCAATCCCATCACGCTACAGCCTTGATGGGCATAGCCTTGTTGGGAATAGTTGTTTGTTTCAATACTGATCACTTAGAAATTGTACTGTGTTAACCAGCAGTTTTCTTGTGTATTTCTACGTGTGCTAATGATGACGGCTTCGTATGGCTGTTGCTAGCCTGGTGTAGCCCGTGTACGGCAGGCACTCTGACAAGGGTGGGCGGCGTGTGTCATACATGGTTAACTGTGTATTATTTTAGTGGTGGACAGTGTTGTGTTAGGTGTATGAATTACAGGAATGTTGGGGACACAAACATCCAGTTCCCGAGCCAAGGGAATTAACCATTTAAGATTAAAATCCCTCGACATGTTTGGGAATCGAATCCGGGGCGCTGAGGACCGAAGGCCAAGCAATACGCTGACTACTCAGTCACTGAACAGAATTGCTTGTGATTAAGGAATTGTATTTTCCACTATAGCGATTCATAGACTGAAACAGTTATCTACTTGAACCCTGCTAAACACACGTCTTATCTAATGATGTTTAATCCTGAATACTGTACGTATATGATAAGCTTATTTCCAAAAGGTACAAAATCAAAAAGTAAAATTCTACAGTAAAGAGGATAAACGCTCTGAGTTTAAAATTTCAACTGAAAATTCACGTTTGCACTTTTATTGTGTTCAGATAAAATACATGCATTATTGGACAAAGTATTTCTTTTAAAACTTTTACATTTTAAGAAATATTCAAGAAAACAGCGTGGATTTGGTACTTTTCTGGCACTAAAACTCTAAATATTTGAAAGGTACAAATTTCACTGAAGTCATCAGAAAACTGACTATATTTAAATATACAGTGATCAAAGTTAAGTTAATTACAATGAAGGCACAGATTAGTTGAATAATATTAAATGAAATCATCGAACCGTTGGTATGCAGATTAAACAGTGTGTTCTGTTGCTGCCGGTTGCGTGCCCCAGAAATGGCTCCTCATTGGCTGCATGGATACATTATGTTTGGGTCAATTCACCCCGTGGGATTTTGGTACGTATTGGTATTAAAATTGATTTTAACGTCCTGGTTGACAGCGATTTGGGCCGTTTTGACAGTTCATCTTTCTTTCATATTATGGAGCTTCCTAACAACTTATGTTTTCCATCATAATCCTTTTGGAAACAAGCTTCTCATATAGTCCTCGATTATTATTATTATTATTATTATTATTATTATTATTATTATTATTATTATTATTATTGTTATTGTTCCGGGGTTTCCGTGCCGGGATGAATGGGTCTAACTACAACTTCTACTAACTACTAAAACTTAAACTGAAGGTTATATTTTCAGAACTTCAAACTTAACAATTTTTCATCATAATAATATGAAACATCAGGTACAGCGATAATCATAAAACAAGTCTGGGAAAAGACAATATTAGTGGTATTAACAGATCCTGGGCTTCAAGCTCTCGCTTTACATTTCCTGAGCTCCTAGCGCAAATGTACAAAAGAGCACAAATTTATACAAGGGCAGAAATCCCCTAATTCAAAGAGCACTTGCTCCCAAAATTACGTTATCTAGCCTTCAAGAGGCATTCATAAATCTTACAAAACTTTGAAAAAGAGCGAACAGGCTCTCAGTTTTCCAAGCCTACTCGAGGCAACCTCAACTTACAATTACAGGCCTCTCAAGGCACTATTTACAAATGGAACTTATTTTTACAGAGGTATTAAGTACCCAACTACTGGACCTTCGTGGGATAAGAAAAACAGGTTAAATTAATGGCCCGAACAAAAAATTAATGGAGGCGTATACTTTAACTCCTAGATATGAACACTTAAAACCTAAAGGGCACTAGGCCGATGAAACAGGGGCTATTCCCAAACTACTGAGATGACTCGTGTAGAAATTACTTTTCCACATTACGGAATGAAAAACAGTTGTAAAGACGTAGTCACCTCAAACCAAGATGAAGGGGAGCTCGAGAGGGTAATTCACTCTCTATCCCCGATTTACAGTCAAAGATTTTATGAAGTTTTTACATTAGCCGACAGAAAATTACATTTTTACAAAGTAGGTTGCATAGGTAATCGATTCGGACCTTTCCCTTGGATTAAGCTGCGGAGGTAGCAAGAAAGAAATAAGTTATGTGGCCATTACCTTGTAGATGTACTGCTGACCGACGAAAGAGGCCGCCCGCCTCCTGCTTTGACATACACACTCAGTAAGATGACGATCAATTGGCCAAGAAACGAGAAAAGCGGCAGTTTATAAACCCTCAGGGAAGGTTCGAGATCTTTCACGAATAAACCAGCCACACCCTCTCAATTTTATTGATGAATTTCAAAGTTACACTCAGAATCGAAGAAGCAGCCTGTGATAGGTTGAAAATTAATTACAGAAATTTGGGATTGGCTAGATTCAAAACTGGCGGAAATAAAAAGGAAATATTGCCAACCCAAAAATAAATGAACATCATTCAGTTACAAAAACCTAGAAATACAAAACTTCCTTAAATTATAACTTCTTACAACTCGCACCAGGGTGCGTGATCATAGTTTTTAGTGGTGTCATCTGTGGAAGAATGTCCAAACTTCTGGATGAATGGCAAACAAAACAAGGAGAAATTTACTCAGTTTAGGCACCTGCACAATAACAAAATTACATAATACTTCAGTGGAGACATCTTCTGAGTAAAGTTCTAAGTTGGTGTGGTTTCTGTTTCACTCTCTTACCAATAGGGGAGTTCATTTAGGCGCTAGTTTTGAATGCGCGGCGTTGGGGTGTATCTCCCGGTATATTATTATTATTATTATTATTATTATTATTATTATTATTATTATTATTATTATTATTATTATTATTATTATTATTTGCTTTACGTCGCACCGACACAGATAAGTCTTACGGCGACCATGGGATAGGAACGGGCTAGGAGTGGAAAGGAAGCGGCGTGGCCTTCATTAAAGTACAGCCCTAGCATTCGCCTGGTGTGAAATTGGAAAACCATCTTCAGGGCTGCCGACAGTGTGGTTCGAACCCACTACCTCCCGGATGTAAGTTCTTAGCTGCGCGCCCGTAACCGTACGGCCAACTCGCCCGGTATCTTGTTTGTTAAATTAAACAGTGAAATTGTAATGGATTAGTCCTTAGTTTTCGATCGAGTCTTTAGACTTCAAGTATTTGAGTCCGGCGTTTTTTTTAAATCATCCTTAAACTGTACATTGGCCACTAACCCTGGAGTGGGAGTGGAATAACTTTGCAATAACTGAGTTGGAATGAGCCTATTTCAAGCTGTATCGGTTTCCAAAAAAAACCTAATAGGTAGGTAGGCATATCTTTAGAGATCCTGATGAATTCTTTCCGATTTTCGTTGTAATCATCATTGGAACTTTGTGGTCGTACGGAACTTCATTATATCATTTATTATCTTTTTTTTTTTTTTGTTAGTTGCTTTACGTCGCACCGACACAGATAGGTCTTATGGCGACGATGGAACAGGGAAGGGCTAGGAGTGGGAAGGAAGCGGCCGTGGCCTTAATTAAGGTACAGCCCCAGCATTTGCCTGGTGTGAAAATGGGAAACCACGGAAAACCATTTTCAGGGCTGCCGACAGTGGGGTTCGAACCTACTATCTCCCGAATACTGGATACTGGCCGCACTTAAGCGACTGCAGCTATCGAGCTCGGTCATTTATTATTTATTATCTTGCTATCTTATTAAGAAATTAACTCAAAAGTTGACAGAAAGATGGAGTTCAGTTAGGCGAATGCACAGAAGTACGAGCTGATGTGTGATAAAACAACGCAAAGCCTAACACTTCCATTCAGGCCATGAAGACCCTTGGAGCGGTGAGAGATAATGGCTTCCACCATCCGTAACCACAGCAGTAAGTGGTATAGAATGGTTAGCTCTATGCCCAGCGCCTTTGCCCCCAGGAATTAACCTGGTACTCATTTTTGGTGTAGGCTGATTGAACCTCAGGACCATGTTCACAAGCTGACATCTGAAGGCCGGAAATTCAAGACGGCAAGTATGTGAATATTGAACGACCAATAATTCTGTGTTACTAAGACAGAACCCGATATGTCAAAGAACTTGATTTTTCAGAGGACGCTGAAATTCAAATTGTATTTCAATGGCCTCTAAATATAACTACCATAGATTTATAAACTTAATAAAGGGAAGGAGTAAGTTTTATTCGTAGTTATTCAACAAGTTCATGGAACAAATCACTCGTTTGCCCCAATATTGTTGTCAGAATCCTCTGGTACTCTACCGCTCTTTTCCAGATTTATGTAAAAATTATGATACTCCCTGTGAATTAGTGGAAGAAGACTTAATCGGTCTTTATTCTTAAGAGGATTGATGTGCAGAGGACCATCGTAATATTTTGTCAGCATGGGCGTCTGGCGTTTGCCCTGTCGGGATCGGCACAAGTCGAGAAGTTACCCGGAATGTCTCATCTCATCATCAAGTGGAATTTTGAAAAATGTTATCTTGGAAGCTTTCTCATATATGATCCTTTTAATTTCTAGTCAGTTCACTTTATTTCCATCCGTGTTGGTACACCTTCGTATCGGTTGTTCATGAACATGTTTTGAAAACGATTTGAAGTCTTTTTGACTAATTTCATAAACTTTTTGCTCCCCACAGTTCGGACGAATTGGAACTAGCCACGGGGTACCATGACTGCGACGTCACCGTTATTTTTTTGGCCTTTCAATGTGAGTATAATCTGCATTGCATTCCGGGCAAAATAAATTTGTGACCCCCACAATAAATGTGGCGGCTCTTGCAAACAACTAACGAGAACATGCAGGTCATGTCATTATTTCCGTTTTGTCCCCTGCATGCATCTAAGTACGTTACAACGTGGATCGCACTCTCTGGTAGCTTTATAGGTTTTTTTTAATCACTGGACGCAATTTCTTCAGAGGCTCTGTGTTCGATTACTTCGTGCCTCATTACCAGCGAGTTTTTGCCACCGTTTGGGATGTAGTCCCGGATAGTCAAATTTTTATGTTGAAAGGAGGCGTTTGTGAAAAGGCTTGCTACAAGTCAAAGATTAAGACATTCATGGTTGGGTTTCCTTTTGCCTTATTTTGGTCAAAATATTTAAATTTGTAGGCTAATTCTGCCTTTCCTTGCGTTGCTTTTATTCCATGGTCAGTTGGTTCTTTTCATTTGGATCAATGCTTTGCTTAATTTTAAATGAGTAAGAGTCGTGTGTCTTGCATATGTCGAAATGGGATTGTTTAAATGAGTAATCTGTGGACTTAAATACCTTGCGAAATAAGTCATACGAGCCAGCATTTTGATATTCCAATTTGTATTCTTTTTTTTTACTAGGGGCTTTACGTCGCACCGACACATATAGGTCTTATGGCGACGATGGGATAGGATAGGTCTAGGAGTTGGAAGAAAGCGGCCGTGGCCTTAATTAAGGTGCAGCCCCGGCATTTGCTTGGTGTGAAAATGGAAAACCATCTTCAGGGCTGCCGACAGTGGGATTCGAACCCACTATCTCCCGGATACGAGCTCACAGCCGCATGCCTCTAACCGCACAGCCAACTCGCCCGGTAATTTGTATTCTATACAGCATTCTTAAGTTTAGGTGGCTCCTTAGCTATTTTTTCTGAGAGTTCCTTCGTGAATGGTGACTCTAGATACTCTGATGGATACTTTCTCTGGAATAGCTTTGCCCTCTGTACTGTAGTCTCGATACGTCAGGTTATGACTGCTTGGAAATCTTCCGTAACCCGATAAGTGAGCCACATCGCAATTTTCATTGCTTGGCTGCTGCGAAAAGACGCCAGAACTTGATAAGTACAACTTACTGAGTTTTGCCACCGATGAATTTCAAAGTAATGAACATACTGACATACTGGAATTTTTGTTTTGGGAACACTTATTCCATGGGCATCAGAATTTAAAAAAAGTTATTTTACAAATCGGGTTCTGCCTTGGTACCGCAGAATTGAGACTACCCACACATGTTGAAGAAAGCATTGAATCACCACGCTGTGCAAATTCGATCATTCTGAATGGTTTACCCCTCCGGAGGAGTTCGCTCTTGATTTAGGAGTGAACTTTCGTTGTCAGTGCAGTGATTCATCCTGCGTTTGATGCTCATGGTGTAAAAGTCTGTTTTTTACTCGGTAGCGTAGCCCGGATCGGCCGATTGTGTGTGTGTGTGTGTGTGTTATAGTTACAAAATTATGATAGAATATGATGAAGGTGCTTGTGCGTGTGTGGTGCGTGCAGAATGGATGTCATTATAACGACACCGATACAAATGAATTATGTTGATATCCAGATTGCAGTACACTACAAAATCTTACATTAAAATACAGAACAAGAACCATATAATCAAGTATGTTCAGGTTTCTTAGTAAATAGATTCAAGAGATCTCTTGGTTTTACAATTTATATCTCTGTGAATGTTCAAAAGATCGAACCCATTGAGTCAACTTTCACTTGTTTATTGTCAGTTGCTGTTTATTTTCTCTTGTAAAATTCCATGTGGGGGGGGGGGGTGTTCTAACCCGCCCCCCTTGGCTTCGCCCCTGGTTTTACTTATTTTTTGAACTATCACGACGAGGACTTTGTGAAATATAACTCCTATTTTCTATATGGGCCAACTTCCTGTTCAGAGGCAAATGCTTGGCCACAATATCGAGCTTGCGAACTAGACAATATGTATAACAGTGTGTTTTCCCAACCATGACGTGGCAAAGGTTTCTCGTAAGTCTGCAACGTTTCAAATTGGAGGAGCCTCGAGATAAACACCACCTTTATTACTTGTTATTATAGGTGGATTACGTCTCTACAAAGGACATTCTTTTTTTTAAATAATGATAATGCTATTTGCTTTACGTCCCACTAACTACTCTTTTGCGCTTTTCGGAGACGCCGAGGTGCCGGAATTTAGTCCCGCAGGAGTTCTTTCACGTGCCAGTAAATCTACCGACACGAGGCTGACGTATTTGAGCACCTTCAAATACCACCGGACTGAGCCAGGATCGAACCCGCCAAGTTGGGGTCAGAAGGCCAGCGCCTCAACCGTCTGAGCCACTCAGCCCGGCATTAATTTTTTTTTTTGTCACAATGTAAAGGCCTAATTATTAGTATAACTGGCATTTGTTGTCTTTTGCATCTTCTATTGTAAATCCATCTATAATGAACTGATTGTTACTCTGTTTTCTGGTAAATTCAGTCATTCGTATTGAAGAACTATTTTCTCTTATGAAGAATATTTTTCAGCAAAGGAATTATTTACAACTAGCGAATGTACCCGTGCTTCGCTACGGTATTCTACATTGTATTCGAATATCGAAGTAAATAGTGTGCATGCAGTAAATAAGATTGTTTTAAAATTGCATGTCTCTTAGCGTTATCCGAGGAAGAGCATGGGGAGGTCCCCGTACGTTGTTTCCAATGTAAAGTGTTTGTTATGGATTTGTGATATAAGGGCAGGCTCACTTGCCTACTGCCATTCACAATCGAGTTGGGAAGTTTACATTATAATTGCAAGCCCCATTGCCTACTATGCGGACAGAATCGATTTGGGGAGTTTTCGTTAAAATGGCAGCCCCCCTTTCCTACTTCCAGACAGATTACAGTTTGTATTATAATGACAGGCAATTACCCTACTATCACTCGAAATTGAGTTGTGCAGTTATCATTATAATGCCAGGCCCATTTTCCTACTTCCAGCCAGCTTACTGCCAGTCACACCAAGTTGGTGAGTTTCCATCAAAATAGCAGGCCACTATGCCTAATGCCAGTCACATTTTAGATGAGGACATTTCTTTATAATGGCGGGCACCCTTGCCTACTGCCAAATACAATCGGGTAGGGGAGTTTTAAACAAAACTGCATGCTCACTTGCCTTCTGCAAGTCAAATCGAGAAGTGAACTATTCATTACAATTGTAGACCTTCCTTACTAATGACAGTTACACAGGAGTTGGAGAAGGAACCCTTTCATACTGCCAGTCAAAGTCGGTGTGGGGAGTACTGATTACAATAGCAGACACACCCTTTCTCGATCGCTACAAATCGACATCAGTGAATATATATAGATCGACATACGAAAGTATATGCGTGTTTACAATATTGAAGACCTTCATTTACAGATTAACTGCTACTAAACGTACGTCATATCGACAAAGGATTATACCATAAGACACGCCGGATTTAGTGGCCTAATAGGCTGGTCCTATGATGTGTCATCTATTCTTGGGTCAGATTAAGTTAGAAACGTGGAACAGGGTAACGTTCTTGTAAGATTATCTCACATTACATTAATTTTCGGATAATTATGTGACAGCTACATACATAGCATTTGGCTCATATATGGCTACTGGGTGGGCCAATTTTCGTGAAGAGTTTGATGATTCTGTATTTCATATAAGTAATCGAAGGTATGAATTATGCATGTGAAAATTCCAAATTGACTTAACATCCATTAATAGAGAAAAATCAAACGTAAAAGGGATACAGATACGGCAAAAAGTCATAAGACCAAGGTTGTAGATCATTCCAAATTGAACGGAGATTGTGCAATCTGTTATGTGATAGGAATTTCCGAAGGTCTGCACCATCATTAAAATTTCCTGCATATTTCGATATTCTTCGGGGATAAAAAGTGAAAAATTTAATGATCTTGGATGTTTTCCGTTCGTTACAGGCTAAATCGTATAACTTTGTCAAATTTCAATTATCTTCTTTTTCTTCTGGCAGATTATGCTGCAATCTGGATTTTGGGCGAGGCGGGTAAAAATTAGGACTTTCAGGAAACTAAACCAAAAATTATGCAGATGGTCATTATTACCCCTTAAACGGAAAGCTGTACGAAAATTTCGCCAAAATAGTCAGTGTAGAGGCACACAGTCGTTACGATTTGATTTACGTAGATAAGGAATCTGCTCCATGTAAAACACCTTTTTGGCTATGACCGCTGGACTTAACCTGCAAAACTGACCATTCATGATATCTCCCTTATTAATCCTCCTGACGAAAAAATGCACATGAAAAAAAGGTTTAGAGGTCGAATTCCATCACGTTTGGTCGATTTCCAGTCAGGTTGGTCTTGTTCTGTATATATTGTGGAAGAGTAAAATCACCATTTCGGTTCCCTATAAACCGCCAGTCTATTCCGGAACATGAAATGTTATTTACGTTTAAAACCTACCTTTGGACAGGTGGATGCTAAATATGAATTTTGGTTCGAATGTCTTCAGTAGTTTTCAAGTTGTAAGGAATACGCTTTACACGCACCCGCTCGTGAGTCAAGTCCGATGGGACTTGTACAAAAGAAACGGTCCGTTAATGATATCTCCCTTATTAATCCTCGTATCGAAATGATGCACATGAGAAAAAAGGTTTATAAATTAATTTCTACCAAGGCAGGTAGATTTAAATTAACGTTGGTTGTGTATATTTTGTGGAAGTGCAAAATCACTGTTTCGGTTTCGTATAAACCCCCAGTCAGTTCAGGGACTTAGAAACAATATTTGCCCTAAAACCTATCAAGGACAGGTGTATTCTAAATATGAGTATTGGTGGAAATACATCCAGTAGTTTGTAGCACTCGCGTACATACGGCGTAATTAAGGAAGAAAATTATACAGTTAAGAAAGTTGAAAGTAATAGAAAATGGATTATAACTGAGGACAGCCGGATAACGACAAATATGTAAATGCCAAGTTAATGTATTGGAAAATCAAATGCCCCTCAATAAATTATGCTAGTGTGAGTTATGGATATAATAAAGCGGTAACAGAGGAGAAATTTAGGTCCATTGATTCCTAGGTAAACAAATAATAAGAAGATGACTAATTGTGTTATTACTTAATCTATTCGAAGGCGGTTATAACATTCAACGATATTCCGCCAATATCCCACAGATAGGCCGATTGACGCCTCTCTTGCCTTCTACCTAAGGAACAACCACGAATTTAAAAGCATGATAAGGAAAATGGCAATACGTTACTTCCCTCCTGGCATGCAGTCAGAGACGTTGCCATGGTAACCTGTAGGTTCGTTGTCGGTCTGTCGGTCACTCAATGCAGAGCATGGTACCAGCAGAAAATTGTAAATTTCTCCGTCATGTAAAGAGTAAAGTAAATTATGAACATAACGAAAGTTGTTTATAATGAAGAGACGTTTCACGTACGGTAAACGAAGCTTACAGAAAATCAATAGTATAAGAGAAAATGGAGGAAAACCATTCTGGTTTTCCTATAAACCCCCCGTCTATTCAAAGATTTTAAAATGATATGCATATTGAAACCTTCCCCGGGATGAGTATACTCTAAATATGAAGTTTAGTTGAGATCTATCGAGCCGTTTCGACGTGATGGTGGAAAAACCATTCTGGTTTTCCTATAAACCCCCGTCTATTCAAAGATTTTAAAATGATATGCATATCGAAACCTTCCCCGGGATGAGTATACTCTAAATATGAAATTTGGTTGAGATCTATCGAGCCGTTTCGACGCGATGGTGGAAAAACCATTCTGGTTTCCCTATAAACCCCCGTCTATTCAAAGATTTTAAAATGATATGCATATCGAAACCTTACCCGGGATGAGTATACTCCAAATATGAAATTTGGTTGACATCTATCCAGCCGTTTCGACGTGATGGTGGAAAAACCATTCTGGTTTTCCTATAAACCCCCCGGGTATTCAAAGATTTTAAAATGATATGCATATCGAAACCTTCCCCGGGATGAGTATACTCCAAATATGAAATTTGGTTGAGATCTATCCAGCCTTTTCGACGTGATGGTGGAAAAATCATTCTGGTTTTCCTATAAACCCCCCGTGTATTCAAAGATTTTAAAATGATATGCATATCGAAACCTTCCCCGGGAGGAGTATACTCTAAATATGAAGTTTGGTTGAGATCTATCCATCCGTTTCGACGTGATGGTGGAAAAACCATTCTGGTTTTCCTATAAACCCCCCGTGTATTCAAAGATTTTAAAATGATATGCATATCGAAACCTTCCCCGGGAGGAGTATATTCTAAATATGAAGTTTGATTGAGATCTGTCCAGCCGTTTCGACGTGATGGTGGAAAAATCATGCTGGTTTTCCTATAAACCCCCCGTGTATTCAAAGATTTTAAAATGATACGCATATCGAAACCTTCCCCGGGGTGAGTATACTCTAAATATGAAGTTTGGTTGAGGTCTATCCAGCCGTTTCGACGTGATGGTGGAACAAACAGACAGACAAACAAAACAGACACGAACAATTTTATTTATATAGATAGATGGTAACATTTTGTCGATAAGATATTCACTCGTTTTCGAAAAGCTTTAGACAATGATTATTCAAACATTACTGATAGAAAAGCAGAATAAGGAGAAAAAAAAAAATTAGACCACGTGTAGCTTTTATTTTGAATATCAATGTTTGTCGTTCTCTCTGAATCCTTACAACCGAGTCGATAGCTGCAGTCGCTTAAGTGCGGCCAGTATCCAGTATTCGGGAGATAGTAGGTTCGAACCCCACTGTCGGCAGCCCTGAAAATGGTTTTCCGTGGTTTCCCATTTTCACACCAGGCAAATGCTGGGGCTGTACCTTAAACAAGGCCACGGCCGCTTCCTTCCCACTCCTTGCCCTTCCTTGTCACATCGTCGCCATAAGACCTATCTGTGTCGGTGCGACGTAAAGCAACTAGCAAAAAAAAAAAAAAAAAAAAAAAAAATCCTTACGAGCTACTTCAAAATAACTTACACCGTCAACGACACAATAATCGCTTTGAGAGGTATTCCAACTTTTATAGGTCCCATTCATTTCCTTCAGCTGTAGTTTAAAGTATTCTGTTAGGAAAGATCTGTATTTTTGAAAAATTTCCTGCGAAGTTGAAAGTGAATAATAATAATAATAATAATAATAATAATAATAATAATAATAATAATAATAATAATAATGGCGTGTGGCCTCCGGAGAGAGGGCTGTTGCAGGTCTTTTGATTTGACTCTCGTACGCGACCTGCGCATGGTGATGAGGATGAAATGATGATGAAGGCGGCATATAGACCCAGTCCCCGTGCCAGAGGAATTAACCAATTTTGATTAATATTTCCGACCTTGCCGGGAATCGAGCCGGGGACCCCAGTGCCCAAACCCCAGCACGCTAACCATTTAGCCATGAAGCCGGACATAATAATAATAATAATAATAATAATAATAATAATAATAATAATAATAATAATAATAATAATAGTAATAATAATAATAATAATAATAATAATAATAATAATATGAAGAAAAATGTTATTGGTTTTACGTTCCTCTAATCACTTTCACGGTTTTCGGAGACGCCGACGTGCCGGAATTATATCCCTCAGGAGCTCATTTGCTGCCAGTAAATCTGCCGACACGAGGCTGGCATATTTGAGTATTTTCAAACACTACCGTACTGAATCGGGATCGAGCCCTTCAACTTTTGCTCAGAAGGCCAGTGCTCTAACCTCTGAGCTACTTAATCTAGCAAGTTTAATGTGTAAACTTATATTTAAGCCTGTAATTTGGTCTGTATCTGTATTCTGCTGTAGAGACCCCACAATTTAGGGCCTGGAGGAAGAAAACGTAGTGGTAGATTTGCTGTTTGAAGAAGTCCATCCTTTATCACCTAGTTTTTACGTCGCTCTTGACAATTCTTTTCGGTGTGAAAAATGTAATACCTCGTTGTAGGTTATGCGATAGTTGATTTTTCTTGTTATTCGTTGTGGGGTATTTGAGGAAGAAAATAACTTGGGTTGCTCCCTGTGGCTCGCGGGAGACTGGCGGCAAGTTCACGCCCCGCGGGGCCACTAATACTCCTTGCTGTGGCCTGTCGGTTCTATCGGACACTCACACACATCAAAACAAACATCGGTATGTTCAACAGCTCTTTGCATTTTCCAGAACACAAGCGCTAATCGGTCATGGAATTTCCTCTGTTTTTGACTAACATAAGCTTTAGAATAATTTTTAGGACTGGAGATATCTTTGATAATAGTTTCTATATGAAGTTCCCTCCTCCTTCTCCTCCTCCTATTCTATTATTATTACTACTACTACTGACCTTTTCTTCTATTAAACTCTTACGTCTGTCATTGATGTATTTATGGAATGAAAATGTTCACTATGCATGGCTTGGAGACACTGGTAAATGTGGAAATGGTTGCAGCGACGCCGGAAATAACTGGAATAAGTTGTAAATACAGGATGGGCAAAATAAAACCGGCCCTGAAAATATTTAAAAGACCGACGCGCAATTGACCCTTGTTAATGGACACAACTAGAGCTTCCGTGGCTCAGGCGGCAGAGCGCCGGCCTCTCACCGCTGGATACCGTGGTTAAAATCCCGGTCACTCCATGTGAGATTTGTGCTTGGACAAAGCGGAGGCGGGACAGGTTTTTCTCCGGGTACTCAGGTTTTTCCTGTCATCTTCCATTCCAGGAACACTCTCCACTATCATTTCATTTTGTCTGTCAGTCGTTAATCATTGCCCCAGAGGAGTGCGATAGGTCTCAGCAGCCAGCACAATTCCTATCATCGCCTCAAGTTGGGAGCTTCATTCATCCCATCCCTGACCCGGCCATTGACTGAAAAACAGGTTGCAGGTTTTCATACCATCTCAGAAAATGCTGGAAACCGTGATTTCGATGCACCAATCTGTTGCTTTCGAGTACGTCGCTGTGTCATTACGTGTGAGTGATTGAGAGGAGCAGACGTGTTTAATGCAACACAAAATGGTGCTCACGATGAAACAGCGCGTGTTCATTGTCGACTGTTGTGCGAAGCACGATTCGAGGAAAACCTGTGCGGAACTGCTTGCGCGAAACTGGAATTGTTTTGCCGTAACCTTCATCAAAGTCTGCAGTGCAAAATGTTGTGGCAAAACGACGTGAAATATTGGTCGAGTGAAGGAAAGCCTGGAACGAAGTCCGGCGAAATCTCAAGGCCGTTTATCTGTGCAAGTGGAGTGAGAGATTGTTGTGTCGGAGCATTATCAAAAAGGACTTGCATCAGTATCTTTACAAATTTACTGCTGTGCATGAGTTAAAGCGTCCAGACGAACCTTCGCGTGTTGAGCACGCGGGCGATGCGCACGCGTAGACATGCGACTGCGACCAGTTGGTGCATCGAAACCACGGTTTCCAGCATTTCTTGTGATGGGCAGTTCTGTTTATTAATAAGGGTCAGTTCTGCCTATATGTATTTCCCGGTCCAGTTTTATTTTGCCCATTCGGTACTAACAGTGGACAGTTGCACATTATTTTAAATCTGAAAACTTCCCCCGTTAATATCAGTATGTTATATTCGTGAGTCTGCCTGCTGTCATTTCTTGATGGATACAGTACTTTTGTATCCATCTCTTGGCACAGGCCAAAGTAAAGTGTAGCTTCCACCGAAGTCCCAGTCAACATCCATGGCTGTGACAATATGGAAGTTGCTGGGGTTTGGGTAGTGCCGAGTAATGACATTCAGAGCACGGCTAGTGCATCCGAGTGTTATGAAAGGTGCTGCTCATAGGGTCAGTCGTGCTGCAATAGTACTTTCTGACCCAGTGAGGAAAGCAATGGCAAACTACCTCACTCCTCATCTTGCCTAGTACGCCTCATTTTGGTGCTGCCATTGGTTTTTGGGGTTTCCTTATAACCGCATAACCTTTGGTGGTGCTATTTGAGGATCCAACCAGCCTCTGGGCTGATGACCTAACAGACAGACAGACATATTCGTGAGATGAACATACATTATTTTTAAACGGTTGTGCCCGTATGTAGGTTAGTCACCTAAAATGTTACACCGAAATAACTTCTTATCCATTGAAGATATCGATATTCTGTTTTCGTATTCTTAAATGATATTAAAGGGCTCGTGAAATATTGTGCTACAATTTTTAGTGGCTTTTGTTAATAAGGGGCCGGTCCCGCGGTGTAGGGCTAGCTTGCTTGCTTCTTACCCGGAGGCCCCGGGTTCGATTTCCGGCCAGGTCAGGGATTTTTATCTGGTTCTGAGAGCTGATTCGAGATGCACGCAGCCTACGTGATTACAATTGAGGAGCTATCTGGCCGTGAAATACCGCCCCGGTCTAGAAAGGTAAGAATAACAGCCGAGAGGATTGGTCATGCTGACTACACGACACCTCGTAATCTGCAGGCCGTCGGGTTGAGCAGTGGTCGCTTGGTAAGCCAAGGCCCTTCGGGGCTGTTGCGCCATGGGGTTTGGTTTGGTTTGGTTTGGTTTATTAATAAGGGAGACTTCGACACAGTCTTCGTTTTATTAAATGCAGCTGTAATAATTTCTGACATTAACAGAATAGTTCGGACTGTCCCGAATTCAGACATGTAAGCAATTCATGCATCGGGCAATTAATTACTGTTTGAAATATCAATAATAGTTATACTTGCGACTTTTAGTGGCTGAGAATGGAAGCTGGTCTTCTGTATCAGACAGCGTTCGCCGGCGCAGGCTGTTTGCTTGTGATTCCAGCTATTAACACAACAGGTTGCCGCTTCCGTAGCGTAACGGTAAATGTTATTAACTGCCGCCCGGGGGGCCTCGGTTCGATCCCCGTTACTGCCAGAAATGAAAGAATGGTATGAGGGCTGGTATGTGGTTCAGATGGTAGCTCACCTCCATTGGGGGTGTGTCTGAAAAGAGCTGCTCCACCTCGGAATGAGGACATGAGTTTACTTACCGTACTTACTTACGTAACACAACCGGCACTGGACAGTACGAAGCAGCATGAATCCTTTGGGTTCGCAACGTTTTTATGACCGGCGCTCTGAAGACAGGAAAGGGAGGTTTATCTTTATGATTGCAATAAAGTAACAGCGTTAGAGGCGAAACTCTTCGATGTGTAACATCATTCTCGCCAAAAGACATTTCGTTTTGACTTTAATGACTACTCACGCAGGACAACGCGTACAACGTTTGCAATGGATGCATGGTCTGTATGATTTAAAGCCTTGCAGAGAATTATATGAGGTGTTCCAAGTGCACTTTCATCAAGTTTCCCAACAATTATAATGGCGGTATGTCTGCGACACCGAGCTCAATAGCTGCAGTCCCTTAAGTGCGGCCAGTATCCAGTAATCGGGAGATAGTGGGTTCGAATCCCACTGTCGGCAGCCCTGAAGATAGTTTTCCGTGGTTTCCCATTTTCACACCAGGCAAATGCTGGGGCTGTACCTTAATTAAGGCCACGGCCGCTTCCTTCCCACTCCTAGACCTCTATCTTATCGTCGCCATAAGACTCATCTCTGTCGGCGCGACGTAAAACAAATAGGAAAAAAAGTATATATATCTGCGACAGGAATCGGTTGTCTCGTCGACAGATAACCAACTGTATGAATCGGGAATGTCCACTGTGATGCTTGGTAAAACCTGAAAATATTTCGCAATTATAGCGCCTAAAATCTCTCTATATAAAGCAGAATATCTGTCTGTCTGTCTGTCTGTCTGTCCGTTCCTTATACACATACATACCGTTCCACCAATTTGAACAAAATTTTGTATACTTACCATTTAGGATCCTGCGGGTAACTCTGTCTACAAGACATTTCAACAGCCCTTTCCATTTCCTAAATTTCGGCCCTTTGACCTGAATTTGTCGTCCAAGGACGAGACAAAGCTCATTTTAAGGCTCACGACGCGAAGAATAAAATTCGGTAAGTCACTACGGGACCGAAAACCATATTTTAAGGCCGTAAAACCAACCTTCATGGATATATTGGCACCGCCCTAACCCTCGCTGCGCGAATCGGATGAAGAAATGACAGACCGTAACCATGGCAACTTCAGCTCAAGAATTCTTCAGTAGGCTGGCCTGGTGTTCGAAGTAGACACGTGCGTAAGTGTAGGGAGAGATTCTGCTTTAACATTTTAACCTCATAGTTACCATAGTCTGCTGAGATACTTATTGTTTGTGGGACCACATTTCCATATTCTTATCAGGATCCGGTGAGAAGGTGTGAAAAAAAGTCCAAAATGGTCAAGGTTAAGGATGTGTGTGTTCCAATATAACTCTCAATCAATCTTGGTACACATATGATTTACTATCTGCAAAAACGACTGTAAGGAGAAAGATACCCCTGGCACCCGTAGGGAAGGGGGTGAAATGTAAAAATAATCGAAAATAACCGAAAACGACGCGTTGATCCCCCTGTGGGTTGGGACGGTAGAATATATACCCACGTTATGCCCTACCTATTGTAAGAGGTGACGGAAAGGAACCCCAGGAACTTGGGAGCGTGGGTTGACAACCCCGGGCCCCTTAGCTGAGTTCTAGTAGTGCTTCCACTTGTGCCGGGCTCCTCACTTTCATCTATCCTATCCGATCTCCCTTGGTCAACTCTTGTTCTTTTCCGACCTCGACAGTGTCAGAGCATTCGAAGCCTAAGGAGTCTTTCATTCCCACGCCTTTCGTGGTCCTTGTCTTTTCTTGGCCGATATCTTCATTTTTCGAAGTGTCGGATCCCTTCCATTTTTCCCCCCGTGGTTAGTGTTAACAGAGGATGGTTGCTTAGTGCTACTTCGTCTTAAAACAATAATCACCAAGCAAGTAGTTGTGCGGTTTGGGTCACGTAGCTATCAGCTTGCATTCGGGAAATAGTGGGTTCGAACCCCACTGTCGGCGGGTAAATGCTGGGGTTGAGGCCACGGTCGCTCCTTTCCCACTCCTAGCTCTCTCTTATTCCATCGTCGCTATAAGACCTATCTGTATCGGTGCGACGTAAAGCAGAGTGTACCAATAAACACTAGCCACACTACCACCTGCGGGGTTTGAACCCGCGATCTGGAGACCGATCCTCTACCACCGATCCACAATGGGAGTTATATAGTAGCCTACAAGCTCGTTACGGACATTGATGAGGCAAGTGTAGCTGCTTCTTGAGCGAAATTCGATTTACTCGTCTTTCGTTGGAATGAATTCCTTGAATTCACAGTTGTAATTTAGAAGCTCGATGCGACTATTGTGTTGGTGAATTGACCATCGTTTTCGTCTTACTGTAACTTGAGAGCATGATATCTGTCACTAAGAGTGGTATTTTCTGTAGCTTGATCGGTATGAGATACAAGAACACCATGGGCATGAAAACACGTGCAAGTTTTCCAGTAACTCGACATTTAACTCATAGTATTGTAAATGGATAACCCTAGCCTTCTTCCTATAATAATGAGTCGATTTTCTTTTTCTTTCTGGGTTAGAGTTTCGAAATGAAACTAATCTGTAGTTTGTAACAATGATATGTCATACAAACTTAGTTGACGACAGCCATCCGTTGCCTTTTCTGTATCAGTGTAATAACTTTCTTGTTTTTTTTCTTGGGTAGTGGTTCAACGTTGCACTAATAATGTTTCCGCCGACGCTGGAATGGGTAAGGTCTGGAATTGGGATAGATTTAATTAAGGTACAGCACCAGCCTTTTCTGGTGTGAAAACCACGCAAGAGCATCTTCAGGACTGCCGATGGTGTATTCTCAAGTACAAGCTCACAGCCTGACAACTAGAATCGTATAGCGAAGTTACTCGGTAATTTATTAACTATATGGGGCATATGCCTTGTGCATAATGACGACGGCATTTACCTGATTTTTTGTTCGACTGTTCCTTTTGTGACCAGAACTATGCATTTTTAACCGCCTAAATGTCCACCCCCGTAGTGTAACAGTTAATACTATTATCTGTCGTCCTCTAGGGCACGGATTTGATAAACGGTACTACCAGAAATTTAGGATTGGCAGGAAGAGACTGGTATGTACAGTTAAATAGGTACATGCAGCTCATTTCCATTCGGAGTGTGCCTGAAAATACCTGAAGCATCTCGGGACGTGGACACGATTTTACATTCTACTGTCTACACTTAAATTAAGTGGCATCCTATTTCAGAATTCATAAATGAGTTATAAGCAATTAAATGAAAGGTATTTTATTTGAAAAAAGTGAGGCCATAATTTTTCTTGTGTTCTACGCGTAACGTATTTTTCAGTTCAGGGGAGATCTAGGCACCCCTCAAAGCCATAGCTACTTGTTAAGCAAACGGCGCTCAAATCAAAACAAAATCAGGAAAAAATAATATTGATATTTTGAACGTTGGCCACATAGGTAATATTTTTGTGCAATAACATTTGGTGAATTTTAAAAATAATCGCTTGGCACAAGAATCACGACTCATAAAATCATTCAAATAAACCCAAAATTCGTGTTACACTGTGTTATGTATCAGGTATATACAGCACAGTCTATCTGGACTATGAATGCATCTCCTATATTTAGCCAGGCTGAATAGCTCAGACGGTTGAGGCGCTGGCCTTCTGACACCAACTTGGCAGGTTCGATCCTGGCTCAGTCCGGTGCTCAAATACGTCAGCCTCGTGTCGATAGATATACTGGCACGTAAATGAACTCCTGCGGGACAAAATTCCGGCACCTCGGCGTCTCTGAAAACCGTAAAAAGTGTAGTTAGTGGGACGTAAAGCCAATAACATTATTATTCTGCTATATTTAGTTTTTATACGTTTATATGCCCCATCAGTCATAACATTAAAGGTATACACTATTAACAGTCCAAGTCAGATGAAGACCTTCGGAGAAAGCAGCTTGTTGATCATGTTGGTTTAGTATGAAGTAGACCGGGCGAGTTGGCCGTGCGCGTAGAGGCGCGCGGCTGTGAGCTTGCATCCGGGAGATAGTAGGTTCGAATTCCACTATCGGCAGTCCTGAAAATGGTTTTCCGTGGTTTCCTATTTTCACACCAGGCAAATGCTGGGGCTGTACCTTAATTAAGGCCACGGCCGCTTCCTTCCAACTCCTAGGCCTTTCCTATCCCATCGTCGCCATAAGACCTATCTGTGTCGGCGCGACGTAAAGCCCCTAGTAAAAAAATTAAAAAAATAAACATGAAGTAGTAAATTTAGCGAACCCTTTTTCATATCGTTTTCTCATAAATGTTCTGTATGTGCTTATATGTTGATCTAGTATAAAACCATTATTATGAGGAGTGGACAATTTGATCAAAATTAAGGAATTAATTAGGTGACACTTTTTGTTTTAAGGGACTTAATATCCAGGCCATCGGTCCAAAATGAATTAGAAGTTATGAATATGAAGTCTTTAAGTCTTTAATTATTCGTATCTTTTATCGCTTTTTTTGGAAGAGTGGGAATAGACAGTACTCTACATTAGCGGTGTCTGTGTGCACTGTTGGGTACTCCTGTGGAGGAATGTCTTAGCTTTATCGTAGGCCACGAAATAAGCACGATCGAACGATCGATCGATCAATCAATGAATCAGTGAATCAATCAGCGTGTGAATCGATATCGTCCTTTCCCCCTTTTTCTCTTTCGGCTTTATTTTCATCGAACGATGTACGATATCGGGTTGCTTGTAGAGAGTCCAATATTTCAAAGGTGGATTTTCAAAAGCGTGGGTGGTATTCAATTTACTAAGTGGTAACATTAGATGCAGCGTACTTTCCATCTATTTGGTGAATACAGTGATAAACAACTACTCTAAATATAACTCTGATAGAACTACTACTTTAGCTTACATATATCATCCTCCATAAGGCGGATTTAATGACACAGTTTAATATGCACGCTTATATCGTATTTTTGTTGTTCAAGATGACAGTTTTTGATTACATTAGGGATCTTTTGTTGGACATTATGTACAATGCTGTTTACTTCAGCGTGTTTAGTGAAATACTCTAACAGCTCTGAATTAGTGGATATGGCTGTGCAATAGAACCATACGTTTCTGTTTTAAGGCTGTAACATCGCAGGAGTAATCTTTCAAATAATGGTAACACTACCTCAGTTTTCTTGCGTGATACAAAAGCACTTCGGATTGGTTTTCTTACACTTATGTGTATACAGATCCTGTTTGCGTATTTGAGTTTAAAAACCAGCACTGAAAAGTGATGTCTATTTTACTCGGTATCCGACGAACATTAAAGACTCTTCCTCTTCCATACCAAGACAGAAATGTTAAGTGCTGTATGTATATTTACCACAGGCAGTGGGAGGAATGAACTATATTCAAACTAAGGCTGAAGTTAAATGTGTTCCAATTTTCCTCATATTTTGCTTGAACGATATATCCTTGCTTGAGTTGTGCAAATATTTATCGCCACCTTTCATACGCAAAGTGTCCGACTCGTTGGCTGAACGGTCAGCGTACTGGCCTTCGGTTCAGAGGGTCCCGGGTTCGATTCCCGGCCGGGTCGGGGATTTTAACCTTAATTGGTTGATTCCAATGGCACGGGGGCTGGGTGTGTGTGCTGTCTTCATCATCATTTCATCCTCATCACGACGCGCAGGTCACCTACGGGTGTCAAATAGAAAGACCTGCACCTGGCGAGCCGAACCCGTCCTGGGATATCCCGGCACTAAAAGCCATACGACATTTCATACGCAAAGTAATGACTTACAGTAAATATTGCGATGATTTGCAGTCAGTGACCAAGGCGGCTGCATTTCAAATCCTAGTCAGCGCACGTGGGATTTTAGAAAAAAAAATCACATCTCCGTGGTTTACTTAAAACTGGAGGTCTTGTGGTCACGGTATCAGCAGTCACTTAAGAACTATAAGTTTTTTTTTTTTTCATTTCGAGTGACTTTGTTGTACCTTCTAGTGACGAAATTAACTAATTGAAGCGTAAGTTATCCCTTAAGTATATTGAACACTGTTTATGATCTCGAAAGTTCACCATTTGAAATATTGTGTTTTCCTCGGGATGGATCTAAGACTCGACTTATATCCATTGAATCTAATCACTCCGAATGGTATTGATCTGGTATTCTCTGGTTCAAAATACTAGGTATCCCTTACAGCAAAACGCACACAACCTAGATTTCATTATTTATAGAACCGTATTTTGATCAGCTATAATCTTGTTTTGAAATGTTATGTTATCAGAGTTTGTTTTGAAAAGGAACGCCCTTCTCAAAATGCGAAAACTATTAATTCAAAGAACCAGAAAGATGTTAAGCTTGTAAGTCTTACCATCAGAAGATCAGTAGATTGTAAGGTGAGCTTATGCGGTTATATGCGTTGAAATTTCGGCCACCTCTCGATATTTGAACATGTACTAATCCGTATTTCTCTGTTCTAGGCGACGGTATGATAACAGCAGTCAGTTGCGTTCAAGGCAAGCTGTAACCTTATGTTAGCTTTCTTCTTGATTATGATGAGGACTGTACCTGGTGTGTTGGGTAAATCATCCATTCGCTGTACTGGAATTCGGAATTACTCCAGACAGTAAAAGAAACTAAATTACATGCATTTAAAGTAATGCTATGCCGTTTAGGTCGTGAGAGCTCACTACCTGCCCGGCGTGGGAGGATTCGTCACCGTCACGGTAGCTTGTTTTCAATCTTTACCACAAATCGCTCTGTGAAACCGTATATATTTTTTTTAAGTTTGTCATCACCACATGTCTTTCCTGTTTGGCACTCCAGGGTTTAAATAGAAATTTCCCTTTCTTTTTAAAAATATAACTTTAATTTTTTTAAAAATATATTTTATTTTTAACTTTTATTCGTTGTACTCGTTAATTTGTGTGATTTTCAAGGCTTTTATAACGTTTTGGTAGTGAGAAAATTGGCTACGTGTTAGTGGTGGTAGGCCTATAGCTGTAAACTTACATTCGGTAGATGGGTTCGTGCTCATTCTTAACAATTCTGAAGATAATTTTCCGTGCTTTCACATTTTCATATCAGGTAAATGCGAAATGCCAATACTGTACCTTAACTAAGTCTACAGCCCCGGCCGCTACCTTCCACTTCTAGCCCTTTACTTTCCTAGCACCGCCAGGAACCTCCGAGGCGCTAATAATAATAATAATAATAATAATAATAATAATAATAATAATAATAATAATAATAATAATAATAATAATAGGTTTACGTCCACCGAGTGAGTTGGGTACGTGGTTCGCTTCAGGTAGCTGTGTGCTTGCATTCGAGAGATATTGGGTTTGAACCCCACTATCGGCAGCCCTGAAGATGGTTTTCCTCGGTTTCCCATTTTCACACTAGGCAAATGCTAGGACTGCACATTTATTCAGGCTACGACCGCTTTCTTTCCATCCCTTCGTTGCTAAAAGACCTATTGGATCGGTGGGAAGTTGAAACGCTTGTGTAGCATAATGTTTTATGTTCCGCTAACTTCATTTACGGTTTTCGGAGACACCGATATGCTAGAAATTTGTCCTGCGGGAGTTTTTGTAAATGCCGGCAAATCTACGAGCTCGTACTGGTGTATTTGAGCTTGCTTCAAGTACCACTGGATGAGGCGGGATCGAACCTGCCAACTTGAACTCGTGTGGCTTCTACCGAGAGAACCATTCAGCTCGGTGTGAGACGTCAGGGTCGGCACTTTATGTGGCCCAGTTTTTACGGCCGCTTGCCCTTCGTAAGTCAACCATATGTGCAGGAATGTATTCGATATTGCTCGTTTCTCTAACGGTTGATAATCTGGTGTACTGTATGTAGATGAAGAGAAGTGTACTAAGATGAATACAAAAACTCAGTCCCGGAACTAGAGGGATTAACCATATGCAGTTAAAATCTCTTTGCGGGCTGGAAATCGAACACAGGGCCCTCTGAACTAAATGCCAGTGCTATGACTCAGCCAAGGAGGCGGACGTAAGTATTAGAGCAATCATTTTCCAAGTATTGAAGCTTTCGTGGAAATAAAAGCGATGATCGAAAACAACTGAATTCTGCTCGTGAATTGTACATTGTTCATGAATCTTCATACAGTCTGTTACTATACAGACGAAGTCGGCTCTAATTTAATATCCATAGAAGTAAGATCCGATTTGACATGTGAGGAGCATGGCTTCAAGTCGTATTGAGTGCACAGGTCATATCTTGAACATAATACGTTTTGAACCGTTCGCCATGATGCACATAATACGATTCCTTCCGAATCATGTTTTCAGTTCTAAATTCCCATGGGAAATAATACGAAACGACCTGATCTAACTCAACAGCGTTGAAGAGCATATCATAATTGGCGAGAACCCGCTTCAAAACGTATTCTGGCCTAGAGTGTATTTAATACGTTTTGAAAGGATGCTGCTCATGTGATATAGCTAATAGAAAACTACTGCAGCCAAAAATACTTGTTGAATTGTCCGTTGGAGGCCACTTCTATTTCAAATGAACCACAGGAGTCCTCAGCGTTGCAAGTGAAGGCCCCTACCAATGTCGAGTAATTTTAAGTCGCTTATAAGTTATAATATATTTAGTTTTTAGCTGCCTCATTGGATCAGTGGTTGAGTGCTCTTCTCGTGATGTTCAGTACGTGGGCCCAATCTCGGCTTAGGTAGTCGATTTTTGAAGGGTGATCAGGAATCTTGGCGCACCATGTTATTGTTGTTAGCATTATCTCTGGTGGCCTACTCAGTGACACTGGACAAAAATAAATTGACTTAGTTATAATATCCGAATGGAAGTATTCCGCTTTCCTTGCTAGATAGCAGTGCGATCGGAATGTCGAAACCGGTAAGCTGGCCACGTAGATGGTAAGTAAGACTTCAGGTCTGCAACTCAGTTTTTCTTCTTATTATTATTCGTCTTTAGTTTGTAATTACAAGTCGTGTCTGAATTGCGAAGGGGCTGCGTAACCGAGGCAGTAAAGGAGTGTTCGGTTCATCCGGAAGGATGTGGATTCGATTCGCAGTCAAGTAGAAAAATTTAAGAAACAAAATTTCCACTTCTGGCGAGTCACGTAGCCTTGAGATTCACTAAACATACACCGCACATGTGTACCAGGTTAAAACGTGGGGACGAAGTCGGGCACGCATAGAGCTAATCACTCTGTCCCACTTAGTACCGAGGTATCCAGTACCATTGCTCTAAGGGCCTTACCAGCTTGTATGAAAATAGCTTTGTTTGCTTTCTAAACTACAGTGTCAGTGGACTCACTTTCAGGTAGCCTAAGGCTCGTGACGGGACACACCTGCATTCATTTACTTTATCCCTGAAACAACCACCTTCAAGAGAATTGACATCTTTTTCTGGACCACTTTTTTTGCTAGGCGGAACAACCTCTCTGAATGTTTGCCAGAATGAAGATCACGGAATTCTTTTTAAAATCAAAATATCCGTCGAGATGGCTACTTCTTCACCATAGACGAGTTGTGTTGCTGTTTGTTTTACATTGACCAACTACCGTGTTGTGTCCTTGATGTCAGCTACCGTATTGTGTGACCTCTAAGCAAGAGGATAAGAGTGTTCATAGGAGGACAAGAGCTCAGCCACTTGGCCATTACGCCTCATTTCAACATTATTATGCCCTTTTAATTACACAGAGCAGACTCGACACATATATTTTAAATAGATGTATATATAATGAAAAGAATGAGCTATAAACAAACTACATGAATAGAACACGATCTGGTACTAAATGGAAGAACAACATTCCTTGATATGCGGGCGGTCTGCTCTAGGGGGTTGGCTCACTGGCTCCCCGAGGAGTGGTCTGAACGGGCGTCCCGCTGTCAGCCACGCGAGACACTGGCCGCTGCTTGGCTGCATGGCATTTTAAGCAACTTTTTTGTTTTCCTGATTATTATCTTTAAAAAGTATTAATTGGCAATTGACGTTTAAACCACACATAGTTGATTTATTTTACATTTAGATTTTGAAATTTATATTTACACAGATTGTTGTTTGGCATAATGCATACATATATTTTCATTACATACCGTTATGCCTTTCAGCGTTCAGTCTGCAAGCCACTGTGAATTTACTGAACGTCATCACAATCCTCTATTTTCAACTAGTGATGTGGCCTCATTTAGTTCTATACATCGTTAGAAACTGAGTCTAACCATCGTCGTCTTGGTCTCCTTCTACTTCTCCTACTCTACATAAAAGAGTCCATTATTTTCCTAGGTAACCTATCCTCCTCCATTCGCCTCACATGACCCCACCACCGAAGCCGGTTTTTGCGTGCAGTTTCATTCATCGAGTTCATTCCTAACTTAGCCTTTATCTCCTCATTCAGAGTACCCTCTTGCCATTGTTCCTACCTGTTTGTACCAGCAATCATTCTCGCTACTTTCATGTCTGTTACTTCTAACTTGTGAATAAGATATCCTGAGTCCACCCAGCTTTCGCTTCTGTAATAAGAAGTTGGTCTGAAAACAGACCGATGTATGGATAGTTTCATCCGGGAGCTGACTTCCTTCTTACTGAACAATGTTGATCGCATTAGCTTTACTACACCTTGATTCAGTCTCAGTTACTATAATGCCATCCTGGGAGAACACACAACCTAAATGCTTAAAATTATCTACCTGTTCCAGCTTTGTATCACCAATCTGACATTCAGTTCTGTAGAATTTCTTACCTACTGACATCAATTTAGTCTCCGAAAGGGTAATTTTCATACCATACTCATTGCACCTATTTTCAAGTTCCAAGATATTAGACTATAGGCCAGACTGCTTACTACATTTCCACCTAACCGAATCCCTCCCTGCCACTTTATACCTTTCAGCAGAGATCCATGTAAAATACGAACAACAAAGGTGAAATATTACAGCCTTGTTTAACCCCTGTAAGTACCCTGAACAAGAACTAATTCTACCATCAATTCTCACTGCAGCCCAATTGTCAACATTAATGCCTTTGATTGATTTTAATAATCTACCATTAGTTCCATAGTCCCCCAGTATGGCGAACATATTTTCCCTCGGTACTCTGTCATATGCTTTCTCTAGATCTACGAAACATAAACACAACTGTCCACACCTCTTGTAAATTTTTTCAATTACCTGGCGCATACATCTGATCCTGACAGCCCCTTTGTGGTCTGAAACCACACTGGTTTTCATTGTTTCCCCTCAACCACTGATCGCTCCCTCCCTTCGAAGATGCCAGCGAGTACTTCGCCTGGTATACTAATCAGTGAAATAACTCGATAGTTGTTGCAGTCCTTCCTGTTCCCTTGCTTATAGATAGGTGCAATTACTGCCTTTGTCCAGTCTGAAGGTACCTTACCTTACAAACACTCAATGCTAATCTTACTGCTCTATGAAGCCATTTCATCCTTGTCTTCCTACTATACTTAACCATTTCAGGTATAATTTCATCTATTCCTGCTGCTTTATCACAATGGAGTTTCTTTACCATCCTTTCCACTTCCTCAAGCATAATTTCACCAACATCATTTTCCTCCTTCCCATGAGCTCCGTTGTTCGCGACAACACCAAGATTATTTCCTTTTTCGTTGAGAAGATTCTCAAAGTATTCCCTCCACCTGTCCAGTGATTCCCTGGGATCTATTATCAGTTCACCTGAATTACCCAAAACACTGTTCATTTCCTTTTTTCCCTCCCTTCCTAAGATTCTTTATTACTGTCCAGGAAGGTTCGCATGCTGCTTGACCTAGCCTTTCCAGGTTATTACGAAATTCTTACCACGACTTCTTTTTGGATTCAACAAAATATTTGTTTCGCTCTGCTTCTTTCATCTATGTACAATTCTCTTTCTGAATCGGCCTTTGTTTGGAGCCATTTCTGATAAGCCTTCTTTTTACAAGCTGCTCTCACTTCATCATTCCACCAAGATGTTCGCTTTTTCCTATGTTGTTCCTAGTTGTTCCCAGGCATTCCCTAGCCGTTTCTATTACAGCATCCCTGTATGCCAACCATTCTCTTTCTCTATCCTGAACCTGCTTACTGCGCACTGTTTGAAACTTCTCACTGATCATACCCATGTACTTCTGTCTAATTTCCTCGTCCTGGAGATTTTCTACCCTTATTCGTTTGCAGATAGATTTCACTTTCTCTATCCTAGGCGAAGAGATATTTAGTTCACTGCAGATTAGATAGTTGTCTGTTTCATCGAAAGATCCCCGAAAAACCCGTACATTTCTAACAGACTTCCTAAATTGGAAGTCGGTTAAGATAGGCCTATAGTATATTATGGATCCGGTACCCCTAGCCTCCCATGTGTAGCGGTGAACAGCCTTATGCTTGAAGAACGTATTCGTAACTGCTAAACCCATACTCCAACTTGGCAGGTTCGATCCTGGCTCAGTCCGGTGGTATTTGAAGGTGCTCAAATACGACAGCCCCGTGTCGGTAGATTTACCGGCACGTAAAAGAACTCCTGCGGGACTAAATTCCGGCACCTCGGCGTCTCCGAAGACCTTAAAAGTAGTTAGTGGGACGTAAAGCAAATAACATTATTGTTATTAAACCCATACTAGCACAGAAGTCCAGCAAACGCTTCCCATTCCCATTAGCTTCCATATCTTCCCCACATTTACCAATCACCCTTTCGTATCATTCAGTTCTATTTCCATCTCTCGCATTGAAATCGTCCATTAGCACTATCCTATCCTTACTGTTGACCTTGACTACGATGTCACTCAATGCTTTATAAAATTTGCTAACTTCATCCTCATCTGCACCTCTCACAAGCTGAATACACTGAGACAATTCTCGTCCTAATTCCTCCAATTGCCAAATCTACCCTCATCATTCGCTGATTTACGTCCCTAACAGAAACCATGTTGCTTTCAATAGCATTCCTGATAAACAGCCCTACCGCACACTCTGCCCTTCCCTTTTTAACACTCGTCAAGTACACTATATAATCTTCTGTCTCTTCCTCGTTATCTCCCCTTACCAGATTATCACTTACTCCTAGCACATTCAGATGCATCCTCTTTGCTGACTCAGCCAGTTCTACTTTCTTTCTTCCATAAGCCCCATTAATATTGAGAGCTCCCGATCGAATTCCATTTCGTTCGCCAAGTTGTTTCCAAGGAGTCCCTCGCCTGTCAAATAGAAGTGGGACTCCGTTACTCCTATAGGTCCGAGGCTTGCTAGAAATATTCTGATCTCGGTAAATTCATGAAGCAAGATGCTACCTTACTTAAACTTAGTCCGAGCGAGGATCTCTCCTCTAATGGGTTAAGGTCAGCCGGTGGATAATATAGTCCTAGTCGCCTGAGCACAAGGAGGGCCAGGACTCAGAATATGTCTGAGATGCCCACTCCCATTCCTTAGCAACTGGTATCCCGACTTTTAGGACCACTTACTAGGCCACTCAGCCGTTGCCGATGGTTCACGAACTAGGACATGACTACAGTAACCCACACCATGGTATAATATAGAATTTAAAAAAAACCACCAGTAAACGAACATCTATGTAAAATAACATCACATTAAGATTTAGGCCAATAATATAATTTCGTGTGGCTATTGTTTTGGGTGCGGTCCTTGTAAGGCTGATTCGAATAAATTAATCTACTTTTTGACGTGATGTCGTCTCACTACGCAGCAGGCATTGAGTGCACGGAAAGTTACTATTACGATAATCAATCCCTTTACCACAGGCTGTTTCTGGCAAACTATAAGTGATACATTCCATATTCTGATATCTCTAGGTAACTGAAGGCCTCAGCTAAATGCCTTGGCAGTAAATTTTGCGCGTTGATGCAACCAAACTTTATTGAATCGGCGATTTGCTCGTCTAAATACTAATTCCAATCTAACTATTACAGTAATTCCAACCCTTGTGTGGGGGTATCATTAGCATGTTCTCTCTAAGCCCAAGATGATGATGCCGTAGGGAAAAAGTTATGCGGGGTATGAAGTGTAAGAATTTCTTACTTTTTATCATACCGACTTTTTTATGTATTTGTTTTACGTTACATCGACACGGATAGATTTTACGATGATGAGATAGGACGGTATTAGTAATGGGAAGGAACCGATCGGGATCTTAGCATTTGTCCTGTGTGAAGATGGGAAACCTGGAGAACCATCCTCAGGTCTGCCGATAGTGGGGTTCGAACTTACCATCCCCCGAATGCAAATATTGACTTCTGAACGTAAATTCCAACCCAGAATGTGTGTGTAATTGAATAGAGAATCTTACGCCCAACTTAATGGTACCAGTGCCGTATACTTAGGACAGTCAGGGCAGAGTTATAATATGGTGTACGAAGCATAAAATACTCGGGGTCTTAGCCAGTTATTACCCATGCGTGTCGCTAGGTGACCATCTAGATAAGTTCTCTGTTATTACCAGGATCGTGATATCTGAGGATATTCCATTGTATCCATCGTCATCCTCCTCGGTCTTGTGCCATACCAGGTGCTTGTAGGAGGGGCTCTTCCACGTTCTGTCTTCCCTGGCACATTTCCTGTTGCTGTATTACTTGCCTTTCGAGGCTCCCCTCGCTATGTCGTTTGATGTGATCATAGAACTAGAGAATCCTTTGCTCACACACTGCCGATAACCTGATGCTGATGTTCAGCTCCTTCCGCATGAACTCTTTGGTGCGAAATGCTGATCATGGTACGTGAAGCAATCTTCTCCGGCGCCACATTTCAAAGGATATGATTTTTCACGAACCTGCAGCTCGCAGGTTCTAGGTTTCATCACCGTAGAAAAAGACGAATTACTAATAATAATCGTATATCCTCTTCTACCGAATTGCATGCCTTCTTAGGTAGTGTCATTTAAACGTCTTGCGTACATTTCGATTGTGCTGCTGTCTAGCAACGAAGACAGGATTCTACTGGACGGTACCAATGTTTGAGTTAATTTTGTCGGGTTACAATGAATGCATCTTTAACATGCCATCAAATGGACCTGGAGAGCCAAGATTTTTGACAGCCGTTCATGTATCAATTACACCTGGAACTGAACCCACGAACTCGGGAGTATACATCGGACACCCCCCCCCCCCCCCCGCGATACACGTAGGCGCAGTTTAATTAATTAATGTTAGGATTGGGAAGGAAGTGGTTGTTGTGTTGAGAAAGATGACACATTCTCATTTCACTGAAATACGAAATCGCTGGAAACAATTTGGAGGATGTAAGTGATGAGATGCGAACGCGTATGTCCTTTGACGTATTGCATTCATTTGTAGCGCCTCAGTACGCTGAACTAATACAGTCAGTTGGAACGTTTATTTTTATTTTTTTGCTATTTGCTTTACGTCGCACCGACACAGATAGGTCTTATGGCGACGATGGGATAGGAAAGGCCTAGGAAGTGGAAGGAAGCGGCCGTGCCCTTAATTAAGGTACAGCCCCGGCATTTGCCTGGTGTGAAAATGGGAAACCACGGAAAACCATCTTCAGGGCTGCCGACAGCGGGGCTCGAACCCACTATCTCCCGATTACTGGATACTGGCCGCACTTAAGCGACTGCAGCTATCGAGCTCCGTGGAACGTTTATTAGGGTTCTTGGAGATCTTAGAGGGTTTCTCTTATAAACCCAGACCGTCCAGCGGCGTTTCTATTCTCCGAGACCTAAGGAGGCGCGCGTAGTTCTTGATCTTGCAAGGAGCGTGCACGTGTTCGACCTAGCATCAGTAGTCAGTCTGAATCTCAGCTGTTAACATCCTGAGACGTATATCATTGCAAGTACGAGTCGGCTCGACGGGGACGCGATGCATTTGTTCGGCAATTCCCTGTGAAGTGCCACCTTCATGAGCACAGATTTGTGTAATTATACTACTGGCTCAGTGCTCAATAAAAAACATACCCCCACACGAACAGTTTTAACAGAGGAAAAGCTAGAAGATATTGATGCGACTCTTGAACGGTCACCGAATAAATCACTCAAAAAACAAATAGGGTTTCGGTTTCTTCTGCACACAGAGCTTGCAAAGCTGTTACATATCAAACCGTACAGGTTTACACGGGCCCATTGTTTAAAACCTGGTGATCCAGCCACAAGAGTGAGATATTGTGAGTGCTGTTTTGCATCATTGAACGATCGTTTATTCGACCCACAGCTTGTGTTCTTTTCAGATGAGGCCTGCTTTCATCTTAATGGTCGTGTGAACAGTCATAACTCTCTCTATTGGTGTACAGAACATCCTAATGGTGTTTATAAAGTCCCTTATTATGAAGGATGACGGGGGTACGCTGTTGCTTCACGTCCGTAGGTTTAACCTCAAAGTGTCCGACTCGTTGGCTGAACGGTCAGCGTACTGGCCATCGGTTCAGAGGGTCCCGGGTTCGATTCCCGGCCGGGTCGGGGATTTTAACCTTAATTGGTTAATTCCTACAGCACGGGGGCTGGGTGTATGTGTTGTCTTCATCATCATTTCATCCTCATCACGACGCGCAGGTCGCCTACTGGAGTCAAATAGAAAGACCTGCAACTGGCGAGCCGAACCCGTCCTGGGATATCTCGGCACTAAAAGCCATACGACATTTCATTTCACCTCAAAGTGCCCTACACGTAACCCCTGGGTGGTGCTAAGAAAGCAACAACATTGGCAACCAGACAATCCTTGGGATCTCCTGGCTTAAAACATATCACAATGACAAGACTTCAGGGAAACGGTCCTTATAAGGACTAACTACAATATAGGAACCTGGGTGGTAGTATACAAATAATGCAGATCAACATAGAAGGCCTAAGCAGATCGAAGTGTCAGTTTTTATCAAGACAATCTCTGGAAAATAGTATTGATGTAATTGCTTTGCAGGAAACTCACGTAGCAAATGAAGACCAATTGCGTACCAGAGGTAAAATACCAGATTATGAACTTCTAGGTGCAACATTCCATCAAGCATATAGAAGTGCAACATATGTACGAAATACAGTAGAGAATGCTTCCCTGATCTCCGCAAGCATAAGAGATGATGTCCATTCCATTGTAATCAAGATATGGGATGTTACAGGCATCAGTATGTATAAACCTCCTGCTACCTCATGTACAGCACATTTCATTCAACCATACCCTCACCCAACTGTCTATCTAGGTGATTTTAACAGTTACCATGAGCAATGGGGATATTGTGACTGATTCCAACGGGGACGCTTTGACTTCGTGGCCTGAAGAGCACAATTTCCATCTTCTTTATGACTCTAAAGATCAGCGTACTGTCAGATCAGCTGCTTGGAGGAGAGAGTATAATCCTGATTTATGCTATGTGTCTACCGACTACAACACTAGACCTCTACCAAAGATGCGAAGAGTTCTCCTGATTTTCCCCATAGCCAACATCGACCATTTGTAATGGAAATTGGAATTAAAGTTCCAATAGTATCCTCAATTCCTCATCCACGCTGGAACTTTCAGAGAGCAAATTGGATTGGCTATACTGAACAACTTGATAAGTGCCTAGGATGGATTCCACATGTAAAAGACAACTACGAAAGATTTATTGGTACTATAAAAAGCACAACTAAGAAGTTTATACTTAAAAGCTACCGAAAGGAATATATCCCTGGTTGGAATGAAAACAATGATGTTCTCTACCAAGAGTTCCTTACAACTGGTGACCAATGCATAGCAGATGAATTACTCCACAGTCTGGATGCTGCCCGCAGGCAGAAATGGACAGAAACAGTTGAAAGCCTTGACTTTAAACGCTCAAGTCGAAAAGCATGGTCCATTCTAAGAAAGCTAGGAGGAGGGTTGTCGGGTAGATCGAATTAGTTCTCCAGTAACTCCTGATATGGTTGCAGCACAGATTGTGAACAATTCACAAGCTCCAGAAGATCGCGATCATACTACACGGATAAAACGTGAGCTGAAAACATTGAGGGCAACCAGTCCAGAAGACAGTACTTATTCCAAGCCATTCAGTCCACAAGATATATCAAATGCCTTACAATGCACGAAGTCAGGCAAAGCCCCTGGGTTTGATGGCATTCACCCTGAATTTCTGTTACACTGTGGAAGATATGCTAGAATATGGCTTGCTAAATTCTGCTCTGACATCCTACAGAGATGGTCTGTCCCTCGTCTTATGAAACGGACAATGATCATTGCTATCCTAAAACCAGAAAAAATCTAACAATCAACCCAAAAATTACCGTCCGATTGCTCTTCTGAGCATAGTATACAAACTTCTGGAAAGGCTAATCCTAAACAAAGTTCCGTCATTTTTCAGAATTTACCTGTTGAACAAGCAGATTTCCAACCAAACCGTAGCTGTACAGATCAGGTTTTGTCACTAACAACAATTATTGAGGCAGGCTTTCAAAACAACTGAAAACCTTTGTGGCATTTATTGATTTGACTGCAGTTTTTGACACTGTGTGGAAACAAGTACTTATCTGCAAACTATTACGTGTTTTGCCATGTAAGAAGATTGTACGCTCACCAAGAGGAAGTTCCGTGTAATACTGGGAAATGGCACTAGCAGTGAGAAAACTCTAAACAATGGTCTTCCCCAAGGTTCTGTATTAGCTCCTCTGCTTTTCAACCTGTACATAGCTGATATACCTGAAACTAGCTCTAGGAAATTCGGATATGCTGATGATTGGGCTCTGGCAGTACAAGATAAATTCATGGAAAACGCTGAAGGAACACTGACGGCTGATCTTATCACCTTGGGACAGTACTTTTGCAAATGGATATTACAACCGAATCCAAATAAAAGTTAAGTTACATGTTTTCACCTTAGCAACAAAATGGCCAATCGTGATCTGAAGGTTCAGTTTGAGAACACTTCTCTTGCCCACAACAGATATCTACTGTATCTAGGGATTACTCTTGACAGAACTCTGTCCTTCAAGAAACATCTTCAAAATACGGCTGCTAAGTTACGATCAAGAAATATCATCTTACAGAAGCTGTGTGGAACCACCTGGGGATCATTAGCATCTACCCTACGGTCTTCAGCTCTTGGTCTTGTGTACTCTGCTGCAGAATACTGCCTATCAATATGGCTGAACAGCAGTCACACCAAATTAATTGACACTCAGCTGAATCACACCATGCGTATGATATCAGGGACAATTAGATCTACTCCCACTTTCTGGCTACCTTTTCTATCCCATATTCCACCACCTCACCTCCTTCGAGAAAATGCTCCCCTATGAGATTATAAGAAAATAACTAACAACAGTCAGTTGCCAATCCATGGTGACATCAATGATGCTCTTATTAACAGGCTAACAGGTTAAAATCTAGACACCCAACTGCTAGAACAGCCAGAAACCTAGCAGGCGCTAACTTTAATCTGCTTCAGGCATGTAAGCAAGTATGGATATCCAGTGCTCCATCAGAATATCACTATCTACCATGGCTGAAAAGCAAACCAGAGGGTTTTGATCTTCCACGAAGACCAGGACAACTATCAATAGGATTCGCACTGGCCATGGCAGATGTGCTGCCTCCCTGTATAAATGGCGTGCAGTTGTGGTGCTGTGAAGCAAACAGTTCGGCGCATTGTGGAGCAGTGTCCTCTCACTGCCTACCAGGGAAACCCAAGAGATTTTTTTCTGCTCTCACCCTTGTGTGTTGAGTATGTAAATAATTTGAACCTGTAAATACTTCAAACTGTAAATATTATGTATTACTATTTTATCTATAATGTGATGTGTTAGTCAAGTGCTAAATAAATAAATAAATAAATAAATAAATAAATAAATAAATAAATAAATAAATAAATAAATAAATACATAAATAAATAAATAAATAAATAAATAATCAAATAATCAAATAATCAAATAAATAAATAAATAAATAAATAAATAAATAAATAAATAAATAAATAAATAAATAAATAAATACTTCCAGTACCTTTTGTAAGGTAAGATTTCTTATAAGATTGTATACACGCTTAAAGCAGGGCGGACGCGCACGACGTAAGTTGGGCTGAGGCAGCTGCAGTAGCGTCGAGTACAAACACCGTACGCTCGGTCTGCGTTTATAAGAGAGACCCTGTACATGGGTACGAGCATGGAATATCCATGTCCGTCATAAGAAGTGCCTAGAAGGTGATCCCAGGATCTATCAACTTCGGAGAGTCCACTGCGGAGCTTCTTCCTGAGGAACGCTTTGAGGTTCTTTGCTGTCTTTTGCCGATAACTTTATCTTTCGATGTATCGGACTTCCTCGTTTTCAACTTCTCTATTAGAGTTGGGAGATGGGGGCATCGTTGCCTAGTTGTAGTTCCTAAAACAGTAACGACCACCACCACCATCACCACTTCTTTAACTTCTTCAACCAGATAAGCCCTATCTCATTCTCGACCTGTGTGACCAGCAGTAGGTTCGCAGGCTCTCTATCAGTCGAACATTTGAGGCTGAAATGGCTCGTTTATTCAGTTAGAAGTATCTTTAAGTTAACGAATGTCTCTTCTTGAAATTTATTTTTGGAAGAGAGTGTCGTGTAAAAAAATGCTTTTGGAAATCTCACCGACGTTACGTGCGGGCCGCTGGACAATCCAAGACTACTTGTTATAGTTTAAGACTAAGCTGTTGACTTTGTAGAGTGATAACCTTAACTGTCTCCTAAACCCATTAATAGGTCATCCGAGGTCGGACATAATTGTAGACTTATGATTTTGTTTCAGGACGTAGCTGCTCGAGGTCTCGACTTGCCTCATGTGGACTTAATCATCCAATACAATGGCCCTTGTACTGTACGGGATTATGTACACAGAGTAGGTCGTACAGCTCGAGTGGATACTGCAGGTTCGGCAATATTGTTCCTCACACCCTCCGAAATGGAGTTCATCCGGCGGCTAGAGGACCATTCCATCAGGTACAGTGATAAAATAATTTAAACACTACATTAATTTACCAGGGATGAAAACTACGAGGGTAAGTCTAAAAGTAAGTTTCCCTAATCCTCTGTTGTTGAATGGATACGAATAGGTCAAGATAAAGGACATTGTTTTAATTCTCACTTTATTTTCACTGAAGTTATTGAAGAATATGTCGTAGAGTAAAATGAGTTTCAATATTCCCCGATTATAGAAAGTGGTGTCCTCATCGTTGAACTATTTCACCACTTCATCATCTTTCCGTCCGTCCTGCAGATGTTCATGAATTTCGTGAACAAATGCGTCTGTTGTTGATGGACGGTCACTTATCCCCTCATCTTTTACAGCCGTTCAACCTCAGCAAATTCTTGGCACCATTTTCGCACCTTTCTCTCCGGATACACACACCACTTGACAATGTCGACAGATTCTGTGTTTTCTGCCTAAAGAAAACTGATCTCTACGCGCACTTCCTCCTGCAACCATTCACTCAGTACGTACCTTAATATTATTCATGCTCGACGATACGTAAATATAAATATTATATGCCAGAAGACTGAATCTTAATTAGGCTCATTATAGTTCAAGTTTCATTGTGATACAGGTTCTCCACCAATCAGAGTTCAGATTTTCATTTTGATACAAGTGTTTGAGCAGTTAGGTAAGGATAGCATCGCACCTGCGCTCAGCGCATTAGCTTCGCACTTGTTTCCAAAATCAAACATGTCGGACACGCACATTAACGGGTAACATCAATGCACCTTCTACTTCCAGTATTCTACAACCACACGGCACATTCCCGCAAATTCACTTCACAAACTGTACAATAAACAGTTTGTATTTGAAATAAAGCTAGGTTATGATAACCTTCTATCAAAGCTTGAAATCATATGACATTGTCAAGGTTTCTGATCCACTCACGGAAAATCAATAACCCAGCCCATGCGCTCTACGCTCTGTTCAGTAAACTCAACTGTTAAGCGACATCTCGACAGAAATTTATGAATATTTAAAAAATAGAGTTATAATTATCGTCGTACATAAACAGTCGTTTGCAACTTGGCTCTAATGGTAATTAAGACACTTCTATGGAAATTATAAAACTCGCTTCGCTCGTTTTATAAATTCGTGTCTTAATTATTGCCATTATAGACTTGTTGCACAATTTACAATTGTGTTACAGTCGAACCTCCCTTCTGCGGACACCGTCGGTTCCGAGGAAAAATGTCCGTTACGAGAGGTGTCCACTAAAATAAGTTTGTAAAAATAATCGAACATTTTAACGGCAATGAATATCCACCTTAAATATAAGCAAACATATCTTTATTTTTATTATTCTAAGTCATTTCTGTGTTAGTATTTCGTAGAGAGTTATTATAAGTGATTTTACGTTATTTACAAGCATTACAGCTTCGTGAAGTAATCGTGAAGCTTCGTCTGTGTAAATTTAGCACATGCTAACTTAACTGCGATATTCAGTTCTATTCTTCACAATAGTGTTTATTTGAGTTTTCCCGCAGTTGAATTTTTCGGCAAGCTTTCTCACTGAAAGTCCCGTGTCGCTTTCTAGAATTACATTCCTTCTTGCCTCGAGATCTAAACACGATCGTCCCGTGTTACTCATGTTTAACAGTCAACTGAACTGCTACGGTATTTCTATCTCACTAATTAGTGCCTGTACTGTACTGTCTTTTCCTTCTCAAGTTGTCTACCTGAGCTCGACCTTATCAGCGACAATCCGAGTTATGAAAAGAATGATGCAAGAAGGGTCGAAAATCCTCAGGTAACTCGTGAGTCAACCGTCTCTGGCAGCATTTCTGGGCAATTAGAATTCTCGGAATAGGCCTGTACACAACTAGGTAGAACTGCATTCCGATGTACACTCTCTCCCCTCGCACTCGAAATAGTACAAACATTCAAAAGGGATTTCCTTATGTCTGAAGAATGGGTTTAAAAGAAAGGATGACATGTGGTCCGGCGTAATAAATTGTCCTGCAACGTGTAAAGTGTCCGCTTAAGTCAAGTGGACGGGATAAATGGTGATGTCCGCTGTCCGGAGTTCGAGGTGTCCGCTTAAATGAGGCCAATTTAACACTTGTCTTATGTAAAATAAAATCGGTTCCGAGGGAAATTGTCCGTATAGGCAGGTGTCCGCTGAATAAGGGTGTTCGTTAGGACGGGTTCGACTGTATTTGTATTTGTAATTATACGTTATGTAGATGTATGCTCTTCTAGTGGCTAAGTGTAAAAGATGGCCTTGCCCCAAACATCGCCGGCAATAAAGGCATTATCTATCTATCTATATACCTATCTATCTACCTCACCATTTTGCGACTATTGGGGGAAGGTTCTTTTTCACTGTCTGTGCCTCTGTGCTCCATCAGTTAATTGAGCTACGAATTCGCGGAATGATGTGTTGCAGTGAGGTATGTTCATTTGTTTCTCAGAAATGAAATAGGGAGACTTACATTTTGACTTTTCGTTGTACTTATTGATTTCACCTCAAGCTGAGAAATTCTTTTGAATTAGAGAGGTGGAAGCATCCCACTTATTTCTGGAATACCTTCTTTAGTCCGTTGGTATTGAAATCACATTGATAATCGAATGACCAAAAAGCTCTCTGTAGTGGCTTGTTGAATGTGTATGTTACTGTAACTCAATTCTATGATCTAACATGTTTTTTCATTTGGTAGGTCGTGCGCTTGCAATATGATATTTGGTCCTTGTATACCAACTGAATTAGCCCACTTATGTATTCTTTAAATGTTACTTACCCATACACCGTAGCAGTTTTCGTGTTCGGAATGATAACACATCCTCATTTTTACTGAAATTGAAATAAATCACGGGTGTCAATTTCGAGGATATAAGTGGTGAGATTCACACCCGTATGTCTTTTGATTTGTGGCATTCATCTGTACCGCCTGAAGCCAGTAGGAACGTTTAGTATGGTTCGTAATTGGGACCATACTGAACCCATAATTCTACCTTGCTGTAATTTCAACTACGAGATGGAGTACATCCATATTTTTATTGCAACCTTATCTCGCGTTCTGTGGCGTGACAACTCGCAGCGGGAAGCGGCCCACCAAACAACGAACGAGATCGGAACATTTAGGAAGACCTCGGGTAATTAATAATGAAATTCTGGATAATAACCTTCATTGCGAGAGATTTCGGCACTGTCATTAACAAAGAAATAGGTAACTAAGAATTTTGGGAAATATTTGTTAAAGCTAAGGTCCACAGGGTGGAAATGTATTTAATTAGGCTTGGAAAGAAGTTGGCACCTATCTTGGCCGAGAGAAAAACACGTGTCAAAGGTATGCAGTCAAAATGCGCGGGAACCCTCGTGCACGAAATTCATTAATTGCGCCCGTTAAAATAACAGGAAGAATCAACAAACAGCACCATCATGACTGAAAAAATAGGTGGAATGTCTGCGATGAGCCTCGAAGAATTCGGTCCAGTGATCATCAGTTGGAATGATTGCATCACAGTGGATAACGCCAATCAGAGATTCCTTTCTACATGCATAAATACCCCCTCCTTAGGCAAGACTGTCAGTCATCATTCAACTGTCCGAGAGAGTGAATCTGCGTCAGGTGACATTAAGAAGGAGGCTTAAAGTGGGGGAAATAGACTTGTAGAATCTCTAAAGCCAGTTGGCTTGAGGGAGGAATATATTACCAAGCGGAAAATGGTGAACGGAGACAAACTAAGTATTGATAACATTGTATCCACGATATTCATCCCGGTCGGGGAAGAAAATCATAAGTTAAATAATTGTGGAATTCCTGAATTTCTGCATAGGAAGACGGAATGGATAGCTCTTGTGAATTACTGCAGGGGATGTTGTTTTGGTAATCGGTAAGGGAGGACTGCTGTAGTCTGACGGAGATAAGCTTATGTCTCACGGTCAGTCACACCTGTGAAACATCTGGAGAGGGAAGAGTTGGAAGATTCCGCAGACTGTTTTATAGATGGGCCGGCACAAGGTTGCACTTGACAGTTGTAAGTCATGTTGGCACCACTACATAAATGAAATGAAGAACGTCACCCGTTAATCAGAATCACCAATCTACTACCATTTATGTCAGATACAGTTACGCATTTTATTCATGTTAATTCTTATTTAATGCCATATAGTACTTATAATCTTTTATTTGCTTACACAAATATGAGAATTTAAAGAAAGTTATAAAGTTTAAGCGAGCCACAAAATAAATACGAACTATTTACAGTCGATTGCTGTTGGCAATATGGGTAGTATAGTGGTGCCATCTATAACTAGCTTGAATACCGCATTGAAGTGTTGCAGTTTTGCCTGTCTCCGCTAGCACGTGGTCAGGTGTCATTCGCGCGTTAATGAAAGATTTGTTTTCGTTGTGAGATAATTGTGAAATTTTATTTTAACTAATGCAGTGCGATGTCTCGGAGACGGCAACATACATTAGTCATGAAGCGCGGAGTGTCCCTTAATAGTCAGGCATTAGAATTAGTGCGGAGAACTCGCGAGTTTTACGAAAGGGAGAGGAAATTCGTACGCTAGCCGCCTTTCTGTTCCTGCAGATCATGGTGTGGAACGCATATGTCAAACATTAGGGCTTTCAAATCGTACTGTTATTCAGAGCGGTGTTCGCCTCCAAGAACAGAAGTAAAAAGGGACTGGGGTACCGGTACATAGCAGTGGCTGAAACGGGGCTGATGGTAGGGACTTGTTTCACAGCACTCCGGGAAAGAAACGAATTAAGCTATCTCCTGTAACAGGAATTATTTCCAGGCTGGTGTAATACGAAGACACGAGTACGATTATTACAGCTCAAAGTCCCTTCTGTCATTGTTATGGACAATGCACCTTACCTAACTCCGTAATAATGGACAAGACCGCTACTTCCAGCGCCCGTAAAGAACTGTTAGTAGAATGGCTGCGGTGAAGAAATACCCCAGCGCATATGTGTCTGACTAAATTAGTCGACGAAGTAGCGAAGGAACAAGGGCACGAGGTGATTAGGTTGCTCCCATACCAGTTACTTCAACCTCATTGAGTTGGTACGGTATGAGGTGAAGTAAAACATTACGTACGCACTAATAAGTCCTTACTGAAGTGGAAGGACTGTTCGGAAGAGTATTGCTCGAACGGACACGGTTTTGTGGGTGAAAAAAGTTGGCCATGTCGCAACGTTAATTAATTCGGCAATGGCAACACATGGCATCATCAGAGACTGTCAGGAGTTGATGATCTGATGACAATGACAACGAAGGCGACGGTAGTGATGGCAGTGATCTGGAGTATATTGAGCCTCTACCTTTGTGAATCAGGTATGAAAATAAGGTTTCTGAATTTTCGTAAATTTTATAGATTTTACTTGAAACATTTTGTGTTAGCACCGGTGTAAATTATTCTAACATTTATTGGTGTATTTAAAGTGAGATTCTTGTCGGCCGATTTCTTCCGTACCTTCTAACATCGCGATAATAAGAACTTCGTAGTATATTTATCTCGTATCATATTGTGTGATGAATAAACGGTGAGTATAAAGTTCGATTTTTGTCGGCGGATTTCATTTGTATTATGTATCATCGCGATGACATTAAAAATATCTCTCCCATGTTTTTAAAAACTCACGTGTCGTGCAATCAGCTGTTGTTACTGCGGCAACATCGATTCGTGCACCATTGCAGTGTGACCAACATTGTGCGCAGCTGTCATGTGCAACCTTACGCCGGCCCACCTTTAGTTGAGTTCTTGACACGAAGCGGGGCGGTTTAATTCTTGTATATGTGTACAGAATAAAATTTGTTGTAAGGTGTTATATAAAAGTGCAGAATCAGTGTATTTATAAGGTAGAATGTGTCCTGCAATTATGAGAGGCTAAGTCCGAAGTGACTGGCATAAAGTGAAACCGAGATAACGCCACGTCAGCGACGAAATTAGAGGCCTGTCTAATTTAAATATCATGTTTTAATTAGAAATGTAAATGTTTGTCCCTTTAAATTAATTAATTATAAATAATTAATTATTAATTAATGATTAATTAATTAATCATGACATCGTGTTGTATATGTGGCGTGTGTAAAATTTAAGTGTTGCGACGACGAGGATATGCCCTGTCCTTATTCTAGTGTGGAGGCGAATTGTCAGTTATTTATCTCAGCGCGCGAGATTTTGAAATGTGTTTAAATTTTTTTCTTTTTTTTTGCTATTTGCTTTACGTCGCACCGACACAGATAGGTCTTATTGCGACGATGGGATACGAAAGGCCTAGGAGTGGGAAGGAAGCAGCCGTGGCCTTCACTAAGGTACAGTCCCAGCATTTTCTTGGTGTGAAAATGGGAAACCTCGGAAAACCATCTTCAGGGCTGCCGACAGTGGGGTTCGAACCCACTATCTCCCGGATGCAAGCTCACAGCTGCGAGCACCTAACCACACGGCCAACTCGCCCGGTTTAAATTTCCTCAAAAAATAAAAGTGCAGTTAAATATTGCATTGAAAAATCAGTGAAATTTCGTTCTGGTCGATGAAAGTTACAAATATGATAACGATAAAATGGACCTTATGAGTGTGATAAAGTCAAATATCCACGTATGCAATAATAATAATAATAATAATAATAATAATAATAATAATAATAATAATAATAATAATAATCATGTTAGGATAGAATTTGAGATGATAATTATGCGACCAGCAGTAATGTCAAACGAGATTTCCGGTTTGTACGATATCCAGTGAAGTATGATAAAGTTGGCATTTTTTGTGAAACTTAAATTTTGTGACTATTTGTAATACAGGAAACCATGGTATGCTCTTTTGCTCCTGAGGTTCGGAAAATTTCGAGAAGTTAATTATGGGATAATTATAAAGTTATTTCTTCATGGGATAGCTTGTATTTTAAAAAGTTTCAAGCAAGAAGAAAATGGATTGTAATGGAAATGAAATATTCTGAGAATAATTAGGAAGATATTAAAGGCAGAGTAAGCCTGTATTTTATGAGTGATGTAGAATAAGCAGGATGTCGAGGATAAGAGGCCCTGTATTTCGACGGAGAGGTATTTTTGTGACATAGTGTATAGGTTGAGGTGTTATATTTCTGAGACAGGCTGTATGAGAGGTACGATGTCCTGTAGCAATCCAGAACGATTGATGAATATAAAGGTTGTCAGATCCAAGAGAGCGCGTTGTAACGCCTATTTTAAGTACAAGTTGATGTTCTCTCATGATTACTATTTTATGTAAGACCGTAGGTAACGGCAGTTAAGTCTAGGTGACGGTTCTGTTTGATACGAGCGATAGCGGACCTCACGAACAAAATACATACTGACACACGGTCAGGATAATACTTAATTATTGTAAATTGAATTCTATTCTGTATTTTTACGAGACGGAAATATCGCTGACTGGAAACATTGCGGGTGTGAAAAATAAATTTTATCAGAATGAGAGTTTAGCTTGCGTAGGTCGATGGGAAGTTACTTCACTGGACAGTTCACGGTTATACCTGTTTGGAGTGTTAACATGGAAGGTCAGTTGGAGCCTCACATTCCAGTTGTGCCGTGAATATCCTGATGGTAGTGATTATTGTTTTCAGTGATATTGCATAATACCAAACGGGAGTTGAGTTTATTTTTATTTAGCGAATTTCACTGCTTGTGTTGAGATTGTATTGAGGAATATATTTAACTATTCGAACATTTTGTTTAATTTCGATTTCACGCTTTATTGTCGGAAGTAGGCACAGTAATATTTCCAGGTTCGAGTTCATTTTTGTAGCGAATTTCTCTTAATGTGTTAGAATTTCAACGAAGATCAGATTGAAATATCCGAACATTGTGTTTAAAGTTTAGATTTCGCCTGGCAGTATGAATAATGTGTAGATACCATAACGTTGGCTCAACGACAGATTTAGGTTGCCGCGTGTACTATATAACTTAAGGAGGAGTAGAGACTTTAACGTTGGCTCAACACGGGATTAAGGCGGCGTCTGTACATAGTCATGTCTTAAGTTAGGCTTTTTTTGTAAATCCACTTGAACGATGTTAGTGTTTTGCAGTAGTGGCTACGAATGTAAAAGTTGTTAGCAGGTACTATCAGGCCATGTTTTGGCAAAATTCTTACTAGCCAGAAGGTGCTCCCATAATAGCGTTGCATCAGTAGTGGCATGAATGTAAGGGTTGCCCCACGAGGAAGCCTGGCTAATGAAGACTGATCCTTACTGCTTAGCTGCCCGTGTTCAAGTTCGATGAACTTTCGTTTTCTATTTGCTTGTCTTTAACGTTTTGTCGGGTGTCCGGTATATTATGATAGTGCCGTGTTTTGACACTTAGTTGATTTATGTAGGATTTACACTACGAATGCGGTTTCGATTCGTAGCAGATTATTTTAAGAGCAGGCGGGCTTGAAAGAGTTTGCGTCAAGGAGACAAGGGAAATGATTCGAAGACGAAGGAAATTGGGAACGGCTACAAGGTCTTCTATCACGGTACAAGCATAATGAGAAATTGAGTGACGATTTTGATCAGTCATCAGTTCTGTAATAATTTTATACGAGAGTCACTGACTGGCAGATCGCCTCGTGTTCGTCAAAATCGAATCTGACTGCAAATCAACCCACACCATTTCCTGCTGTACCCCACAGACAGAACGCACAGATCACAGGTGCTGAAAAAGAATTCTGGAACAATCATGACGCTCGTGTACGGACGATTTATCCAGCTGAGTGCATCATTCTTGGAGTTGATCTGATCAGCCATGTTGGATTACACATTGCAGAATAAATGTGGTGCCATAGATTACACGGAGACGGTATACTTAATGACGACCGATGCCGCACTGGCTGCAGAATGCATGCTGTGTCATTTCGACTCGGATCCGATTTAGTTGACGACGACGGATGCCGTACTCTGGATTTTGCAGAATTTTCACGAGAGTGACATGAAAACAACCCTGACTAACTTCACAGTCAATGCTAATAGAACAGCGGAAGAAATTTGGAATGATGCAGTACAGCAGAAACACCAGATTGCTAAATGAATGTTAGGAAAATAAAGCGAGGTCATAGGTATATTGATACGGAAACATTGGTGGTGTGATAAAGAATCGCAGGAGAAAAATGGTTTATGAGACATGATGACGAACAAAACTGGACGCAGACTTTGATCGGGACCGCTTACCGAAACAAGGTGCCAAGAGAGGGGTGGCTGCTGCTGGAAACAGTTACTTCAGGCGCTTGTATGGCCATCTCAGCAGGCCAGGAGAAATAACAAGTGTATACCGCCTCGCCAAGTCCCGCAATCGTGCATCCGGTAGCACGCTCATATCATGAGAAGATGAAGAACGGAATGACAACCGGTGCAAATGATGCAGAAACGTGGAAAATAATGGGAGAGCTTGGGACAGAATTTCTTGCCACTCTCTTCAACTGATAATAAGTCTCCATGCATATGGACCACCAGGAGTGTTCGCATGGGTCGGGAAGATTCCACTGATTTTAACAGCTATAGACCGATTCGCTTTTTATGTCACACTATGAAAATATTTCAGCGGGTTCTGGGTAGTAGGCTCAGGATAATAGTTGACTTATATCATGATCAATATGGATTTGTCAAGGGCTGTGGTACTATGGATGTGCACGCCTCACGCTTGAATGATGGAGAAACGCGTAGAAAAGGAGAATGTTGTGCACGTGGCATTTTTGGACCTAGAAAAGCCTTTGGTAGTGTCACTGCCTTCGTAATATACAGGCCGTACTGTAGAAAGCGCACCAAGCACATCAGCTGATCAACTGAGAGGAGCTAAGCGAAAGTTACAAATTGTACTTGTGAATGTAATTCATGGGGATTGGGAGAATTCTTTGGATAATTGCAACTGTTTAAAGACAGAACTTTATATTTAAGTATATTGCATGTTTGTTCTTTAAATTTATCACATCAGGATTTACGCAAACAGCTGTTATTAATATAATGAGACCTCATAGTTTAGGTTAGGTATGGTATCTTCACGTGGTGAGTGATATAAATTCAAGGGACGTAATACTTCTCGTGGAATTTATTAATTTAACTAGCGAACGTACCCGTGCTTCGCTACGGTATTCTACATTGTATTCGAATATCGACGTAAATAGTGTACATGCAGTAAATAAGATTGTTTTAAAATTGCATGTCTCTTAGCGTTATCCGAGAAAGAGCATGGGGAGGTCCCCGTACGTTGTTTCCAATGTAAAAAGTTTGTTATGTATTTGTGATACAACGGCAGGCTCCCTTGTCTACTGCCATTCACAATCGAGTTGGGAAGTTTACATTATAATTGCAGGCCCCATTGCCTACTACGCGGACAGAATCGATTTGGGGAGTATCGTTAAAATGGCAGCCCCCTTTCCTACTTCCAGACAGATTACAGTTGAGGAGTTTTTATTATAATGGCAGGCAATTACCCTACTATCACTCGAAGTTGAGTTGTGCAGTTATCATTGTAATGCCAGGTCCATTTTCCTACTTCCAGCTACCTTACTGCCAGTCACACCAAGTTGGTGAGTTTCCATCAAAATAGCGGGCCACTATGCCTAATGCCAGTCACATTTTAGATGAGGACATTTCTTTATAATGGCGGGCACCCTTGCCTACTGCCAAACACAATCGGGTAGGGGAGTTATAAACAAAACTGCATGCTCACTTGCCTTCTGCAAGTCAAATCGAGAAGGGAACTATTCATTACTATTGTAGGCCTTCCTTACTAATGACAGTTACACAGGAGTTGGAGAAGGAACCCTTTCATACTGCCAGTCAAAGTGCGTGTGGGGAGTACTGATTACAATAGCAGACCCACCCTTTCTCGATCGCTACAAATCGACATCAGTGAATATATATAGATCGACATACGAAAGTATATGCGTGTTTACAATATTGAAGACTTTCATTTACAGATTAACTGCTACTAAACGTACGTCATATCGACAAAGGATTATACCATAAGACACGCCGGATTTAGTGGCCTAAATGGCTGGTCCTATGATATGTCATCTATTCTTGGGTCAGATTGAGTTAGAAACGTGGAACAGGGTAACGTTTTTGTAAGATTATCTCACATTACATTACATTTCGGATAATTATGTGACAGCTACATACATAGCATTTGGCTCACATATGGCTACTGGGTGGGCCAATTTTCGTGAAGAGTTTGATGATTCTGTATTTCATATGAGTAATCGAAAGTATGAATTATGCTGTGAAAATTCCAAATTGACTTAACATCGATTAATAGAGAAAAATCAAACGTAAAATGTATACAGATACGGCAAAAAGTCATAAGACCAAGCTTGTAGATCATTCCAAAAAGAACGGAGATTGTGCAATCTGTTATGTGATAGGAATTTCCGAAGGTCTGCACCATCATAAAAATTGCCTCCATATTTCGATATTCTTCGGGGATAAAAAGTGAAACATTTAATGATCTTGGATGTTTTCCGTTCGTTACAGGCTAAAACGTATAATTTTGTCAAATTTCAATTATCTTCTTTTTCTTCTGGCAAATTATGCCGCAATCTGGATTTTGGGCGAGGCGGGTAAAAATTAGGACTTTCAGGAAACTAAACCAAAAATTATGGAGATGGTCATTATTACCCCTTAAACGGAAAGCTGTACGAAATTTTCGCCAAAATAGTCAGTGTAGAGGTACACAGTCGTTACGATTTTATTTATATTGATAAGGAATCTGCTCCATGTAAAACACCTTTTGGGCTATGTCCGCTGGACTTAACCTGCAAAACTGACCATTCATGATATCTCCCTTATTAATCCTCCTGACGAAAAAATGCACATGAAAAAAGGTTTAGAGGTGGAATTCCATCACGTTCGGTCGATTTCCAATCAGGTTGGTCTTGGTTGGTCTTGTTCTGTATATATTGTGGAAGAGTAAAATCACCATTTCGGTTCCCTATAGACCGCCAGTCCATCCCGGAACATGAAATCTTATTTACGTTTAAAACCTACCTTTGGACAGGTGGATGCTAAATATAAATTTTGGTTTGAATGTCTTCAGTAGTTTTCAAGTTGTAAGGAATACGCTTTACTCGCACCCGCTCGTGAGTTAAGTCCGATGGGACTTGTACAGAAAAACGGTCCGTTAATGATATCTCCGTTATTAATCCTCGTATCGAAATGATGCACATGAGAAAAAAGGTTTAGAAATTAATTTCTACCAAAGCAGGTAGATTTAAATTAACTTTGGTTGTGTATATTTTGTGGAAGTGCAAAATCACTGTTTTGGTTTCGTATAAACCTCCAGTCAGTTCAGGGATTTAGAAACAATATTTGCCCTAAAACCTATCAAGGACAGGTGTATATTCTAAATATGAGTCTTGGTGGAAATACATCCAGTAGTTTGTAGCACTCGCGTACATACGGCGTAATTAAGGAAGAAAATAATACAGTTAAGAAAGTTGAAAGTAATAGAAAATGGATTATAACTGAGGACACCCGGATAACGACAAATATGTAAATGCCAAGTGAATGTATTGGAAAATCAAATGCCCCTCAATAAATTATGCTAGTGTGAGTTATGGATATAATAAAGCGGTAACAGAGGAGAAATTTAGGTCCACTGATTCCTATGTAAACAAATAATAAGATGACTGATGGTGTTATTACTTAATCTATTCGAGGGCGGTTATAACATCCAACGATATTCCGCCAATATCCCTCGGATAGGCCGATTGACGCCTCTCTTGCCTTCTACCCAAGGAACAACCACGAATGTAAAAGCATAATGAGGAAAATGTCAATACGTTACTTCCCTGCTGGCATGCAGTCAGAGACGTTGCCATGGTAACCTGTAGGTTCGTTGTCGGTCTGTCGGTCACTCAATGCAGAGCATGATACCAGCGGAAAACTGTAAATTTCTCCGTCATGTGAAGAGTAAGGTAAATTATGAACATAACGAAAGTTGTTTATAATGAAGAGACGTTTCACGTACGGTAAACGAAGTTTACAGAAAATCAATAGTATAAGAGAAAATGGAGGAAAACCATTCTGGTTTTCCTATAAACCCCCGTCTATTCAAAGATTTTAAAATAATATGCATATTGAAACCTTCCCCAGTATGAGCATACTCTAAATATGAAGTTTGGTTGAGATCTATCCAGCCGTTTCGAAGTGATGGTGGAAAAACCATTCTGGTTTTCCTATAAACCCCCCGTGTATTCAAATATTTTAAAATGATATGCATGTCGAAACCTTCCCCAGGATAAGTATACTCTAAATATTAAGTTTGGTTGAGATCTCTCCAGCCGTTTCGACGTGATGGTGGAAAAACCATTCTGGTTTTCCTATAAACCCCCCGTGTATTCAAATATTTTAAAATGATATGCATATCGAAAACTTCCCCGAGATGAGTATACTCTAAATATGAAGTTTGGTTGAGATCTATCTAGCCGTTTCGACGTGATGGTGGAACAGTCAAACAAACAGCGGACCCCCTACAATTTTATCTCTATAGATTGTTATCGTATAACACACCTTTTTGAGGAAATATAATATGTTGCTACAATGCTAAGAACTTGTGCGTACCACGGCGAAAATACAACTATACAAGTAAATATACACTGATATTTTCATTTTCTTCATATTGTGGCAGGTTACCTTTATGAAAAACGAAAATCCCAACCGAAAATATACCTGTTACGAAAAATAAAGGCGTATGTTTCACTCATTTTCTCGAGATGATGATGAGTTCTGCTCTTGACTTTCTTATTACACATATTTACAGCGGGGCTTTTTTTTATACAGAAAAAAGCATAAAAATGGACTGTAACCAATCGAACCTACATATGGTTATTTCTTGGGTTAGTAATGTTTAGTACGCGCTGCCCTTCCACCCCAAAATTAATGCGAGTAAAAACAAAACCCAGTCTAAAAATGTAAAACTAAATGGAATTTACAAAACCTAACTTTATGCTAAATGATTTTAGCATATATATGCATACATTTAAAAATGTTAAAATTAAACTATTGCTGGTAGATAACATTTAGATGTTGGAAGCAATGCACCTTAATAATTAATTAATAGACTCCTTAAGTACTGTAATTATTCCGCGACAATTTCCGTGAATGTGGGAAGTAACTAACAGATCTTGCTGGTCATTGCATTGATATTTGGGAAAACGTGTGCTAATTCTAAAGAAAAAATGATACAAATGTTTGTGTGGAAGAAAGGTTCTCAAGAAAGTCTTCGAAGGATAGTGCCATAAGTGTCAAGTATGAAGAAACAAGACAGCTACTGTATTTATGGATATCTAGTGTTATTATTGTTGTTGTTGTTTTTGTATGTTTCTTGTCTCCATATTTGTATTAATGCATAATAATTATTTGGTGGGTAGATTGACGAGTAAAACACTCAAGCTTTGACCGCGTAGATCGCACTTCAAACCTACTTCTTCTAAAATTACATAAACCTCGCTTACGATTTACGATGAGATTGCAGGTGTTAGTGATTTCACCTGTTATATTATTGCAAAATTTGTGAATATTTCTTAATTACAAGGTACAGACGTATCAAGTCTTTGCATTGCACGGGTCGGACGGAGGAAACAGCTCGCCTCTTTGAGTGACGTCATCGGAGCTACAGTACGGCCTGTACATTACGAAGGCAGTGGTAGTGTTCCGCATGATCTGATCTGGCGAGCTATCCGGCACCATAGGGTACCAGAAATGTATGTGATCTGGGTCCAGCTTCTCTAACAACCTTTCTTTTAGGAACCTCCTGTATTTACAGGCTGCCAACAAAACGAGGTAAAACATATCCAGTTTTATCTATACAGTTCTATTACTTGAGGAAAATTCTAAATTATAACGAAGATATTCATTCAACCCTTCCACCACTACTGTTTTTTTTTAATCAAAGTATGAAGGCTTTTACGGCCGGTGTCAATATAATAAAAATCTTCTGGGCTATAATGCCTTGGTCCACTCCGCTCGCTTCTTCCAGACGTTTCGACTACTACTGCGGTAGTCATCTTCTGTGGCGTCGTGTAGGTACTCTCTCCTGTATCCCGCCCGTTACAGAAGATGACTACCGCAGCAGTAGTCGAAACGTCTGGAAGGAATGAGAGGATTGGACCACGGCATAATAGCCCAGAATATTTTTTATTATAATGTTCATTTTTTTATGGATACTGTGACGTGGATATGCAGTTCCCGAATCCCTGGATGCTTCTATTTGCAGGCGACGTGATACTTACGGGGGAAATCCCTCTTGACTCCAAAGTCAGCCGCAAATGTGGAAAGACTTGCTGATAGAAAATAAAATGCATCACATTCAAAAAATATAATCTGGAAATCGGTCCTCAGATCAGTGAAATCATTAGCATCGGCGGCCAGGATTTGAAGAAAACCATAAAGTTTAAGTACCTTGGATCCCTGAAAACATCCTGGAACGATACCATCCCAGATGGGAGTTAACGCGGCATGGCTCAAGTGGAGACAAGAAGATGTCTGAACAGCTGAATGCAAAATGTTATAAAACTGTGGTTTGCGATGTGCGAGTGGCAGCCTGCGTCAAGACTTAGTGTAGTCCCAGTTGTAGAAAAAGCGAGAGAGGCCCGGCTCTGGTGGCACGGTCATATCATGAGAAGAACGGACTACTCCGTGGCCAAAACAGCCCTCCAACTCGATCTCGGAGGGCGTCGATCCCATTGTAGATTACTAAAGGGGTGGTAGATAACATCAGGGATGACATGTAGAATGTAGATCTCAATCCTATCGTCTACGACAGAGTTGTGTGAAAGGGACACAGCAGAACAGCGGACCCCGTACAACGCTAAGAAAGAAGAATACGAATAAGAGGAAGAAGGCTGTAGGCCATATTTTAAAGTTTTGAATATTAAGTTAGTAGTAAAGTAGACTTTCAGGGCCGCCATCTGATTGAAACATTTTTTCTTGTATTCACTCTCTCCCTTGCTGCATTGTCATTTCTTTTTACATTAAAAAATAACTATTATTCACCTGATGGTCATAGCAAGGCCCGTTGTAAAGCAGATGTCTACTCTAATCAAAATATGACTATGGCCCAGTGGTCCGTTATAAACATTATCAGTATTAAGAAGGAATTAGTGTTAACATTCTTGTATTTAATAGACCTCCCCTCTATTCAGTTTGTCATTTTCATTTCCCTGTTGGTTGTTTTACTTTCTTACAATGGAACGTTTATATGCATGTGTTTTCTTGGTTTACAGGTTACAAGAGGAAAAAATGGACAGATGTCTTGAAAAGCTTATGCTAGTCGGTTGCTCTTCTTTTAGTAAAAAGGTAAGACATGCTTTATACAGATTGTTTTAGGCAGAATACGTTTCTTAGTGTGTTCTGTTTGAACTTAATACAGTGTATTTCTGTCAAAGATGAATAATTTTTGTCGAGAAATCAGAAAACATCAACAAATATCCCTTTTATGCACAGAGTTATCATCATCCTAATGTTTGTGGAAATGGTTGAAATGTGATTTCTAGTTTATTAAATTATGATACACCTTTAAGCATTTCCGTAGGATTTGTCTCCAAATATATTTTCAGGATTAATTGTTTCTCTCCAGTCCTGGAATTCAACTTGAAGGTTCAGATCTCGTTTTGGATAGAGGGCATTAAATGGTGACACATTTACACAAAATTCAGATTATGAAAAAAAAAAAAATTCTCTACAGGCTTGTAAAAGTTGTATTTGAGCCATTATTGAACTACTAGCTGTTGTACCCGGCGCTGCCCGGGTACTTTGTTGAATGTTTACTTTGTAGCAGCTCAGATCCCGTTACAAGATTTTATATATATATATATATATATATATATATATATATATAAATAATAATAATAATTATTATTATTATTATTATCGTGTTTTAGCGGAGAGGTGAAAGAAGGTGCGGGCTTGAATGGGTCTAACTACAATATCAAGAATTGAATAAAATCTTTAACAAAGGTTATATTTCTCTCAATAAAAAAATACTTAACAAATTTCCACTAGGTGAAATAACAATGAAATATCAGACACAATGCCAATCTTGAAACCAGACTTGGAAAAATCCAAGATTAAGGAATTTTGCAGCTTTGGGGCTTCAAGCCCTTAGTTTACAATTTCAGAGATACCGGATCCAGTTTGCAAAACGTGTGAACTCACAGTGTTTAAACAGGGACGGACATATACCGATTTAAGAACACTTGCTCCCAAAAGTACAATATCTAGCCTTCCAAAGGCACCGTTCACTATTGCAGAAAACTTAGAGAAGAGCTTACAGGCTCTCAGTTTCTTCCAGCCTGCTCAAGGCAACATCACATCAAAACTTACAATCTCTGGTCTCTAAAGGCACTATTTACAAATAGAAATAGTTTCACACAGGGGTATCTAGTACCCAACCTACTGGGCCTTTGCAAAAAAAAAAAAAAGAAGAGGTTAAATAAACGTCCCGAACACAAACTGAATGGAGGCGTACACTGCTCTCCCAGATAATGAAAAATGTAAAACCTACAGGACTCTCGGCTGATTAAACTGGGGCTAGTCCCAAACTACCGAGGTGGCTCGCATGAAAATCACTTTAATACATCACCAAAAAAAACCAGTTATTAAATCGTAGTCACATCAAACCAAGATGAAGGGGAGCTAGAGAGGGTAACCCACTCTTTATCCCAGTTTTACGGTTAAAGACTTTACGAAATTTTACATGAAAAGGAAGAACTTTACATCAAATGGTTACATAGTTCGAAATTCGGACCTTACCCTCGGATAAGTATGCGAAATCAGCAAGAAAGATTGAATTTATGTGGCCATTACCTGGTAGATGTTCTGCGGCCGAAGAAAGAGGCGTCCCGCCTCCTGCCTTAATACACACACTTAGAAAGACGACGATAAGTTGACGAGGAAACTCGAAAAGCCGCAACTTATATACCCTTAGGGAAGGTTCGAGAGAATTCAAGACTAATCCGGACACACCCTCTCAATTTTTATTGGTTAATTCAAAGTGAACAAGACATGCGGGATTGGTTGAAAATTAGTTACAAAAGTTCATGATTGGCCGGATTCAAAACTAGCGGAACGAAAAAGAAGTGTTGCCAATCCAAATAAATGAACATAGATTCAGTTATGAAAATCTAGAAATACGAAACTTTTTTAAGTTATAAGTTTTGGGTAGTGTCATCTGTGAAAAAATGCCCAAACTTCTTGATGTCTAGCAAAACAAAACAAGGAGAAATTCAATCAGTTTAGGAAACTTCACGATATCATAATTACTTAAGATTCCAGTAGTGGCATCTTCCGATTAAAGTCTCAACTTCCTGAAGTAGCAATTTCACATTTTGGTTGGTAGAGGAGTTCATTAAGGCGCTTATTTTGAAAGTGCAGAGTTGAGGTGTACCCCCCGGTACAATTATTATTATTATTATTATTATTATTATTATTATTATTATTATTATTATTATTATTATTATTATTATTATTATTGATGCTTGTTGCTTGTTGTTTAAAGGGGCCTAACATCGAAGGTCATCGGCCCATTATTATTATTATTATTATTATTATTATTATTATTATTATTATTATTATTATTATTATTATTGCATCTGCATCATTATTATTTAATTTCAATTCTGATTTCGCTATGTTGTAATTGATTTTCGCTTACTTGTGTTCGGAGTGTGTTTCGTATATCTGTTCGGTCGAGTTTTTGCGTCAGTGTGGTGACAGCCGAATATTGATTAGTCGTAATTCAGACTAACAGTTATCAGTGAATTACCTGTAAAATTGATTGTCAAGTGTGAATCAAATTTCAAGCCATGTTGTATCTCGCCAGTGAAACAAGAAGGATACATCACCAAATTAGGCTTGAGATACCTACAGATGACACCAACTCAAAGGAATACTTCGTGTTTAAGGTATTGTGACGTGAACCAGTGAGGGATACATTTCTTGTGCAACTTTGAAATGTCCGGTCAAGAGGAATTCAAATTTAATACCTAGTTTCTTTCAGTTATAATGTCATAATTTTATATTCTCATCTGTTTTATGGCAGCAAGTCTTACTATTTTAAGACAAAATTTAAAGCATATATTTTGTTCAATATAAAATTAATTTATCGTTTTTCTTCAATGGTAGAATTAGATAACCTTAAATTCAATGGGGAAACAAAACGACAATCTCCTTTTCCTAGAACTTGTATGTTATGCTGTCTAAGTAAGCTTATTACCTCACACCCTACCTACCTCTGTGGATCAGCGGTAGAGTGTCGGCCTCCGGATCCCAAGATAGCGGGTTCAAACCCGGCAGAGGTAGTCGGATTTTTGAAGGGCGGAAAAAAGTCCATTCGACACTCCATGTCGTACGATGTCGGCATGTAAAAGATCTCTGGTGACACATTTGGTGTTTACCCGACAAAATTCATTAAATCTCAGCCATAGACGCCCAAGAGAGTTTCGGTGTACTCGGTCTGCCATCTAGTGGGGGCCTAGAGTAAAACGGAACGTCGAAATTGACGAGCAGACAGCCAGATGGCGTCAAATTGAAATGTCTGCACACGGTAGCTGAGGCCATACGATTATTATTATTATTATTATTATTATTATTATTATTTACCTCACACCCTAGAGCTATTCAAGACTCTTATTCTATTACTGCTGCATTGAGTTGTAACTGGTCCCCATCAAATATTGTATGTGTAAGTAATCAGGTAAAAACTAAGTGTGAATACATAGTCCGACGAATGCGTGTTTTAATTCATGAATATTTTAATATTTTTTCATTAAAATTCAATTTCATATTTTAAATACAAGTGAGTGATAGTCGCAACTTTTAGCGCTTGTATTACGTGTTAATTATGTGTGAAGTGTACTTTTGTAGATTTATTTATTCTGACGTTGATTGATTTTTTACAAACTACTTTGTAATTTTAGAGGTACTGCTATGTGTTAAATTTTAAGTTTGGTTTATTTTTAGCGTTAAACTTCGTCCTTGTGACAGCGCAGACTGTCTGGGAAGTAGTTGATCTTTTCAAATAAATAATACAGATATGTTATAACTGTATACATTTTCGCGTCGTGCTATGGACATGACGAAAATAATTTCATATGTTATTGGGATTGTCACCAATTAGCCTGGCGACTGGATTCTACACTAATCTCGGTCATTTTGGACATTTTCTTTTTCACCCCTTGCCACTCACCCCCCCCCGCCCGGTGCCTGTAGAGGCCGAACTGGGACTTAAACGGCACCCAGAATACCATAATTCATATCAGCGGCCCTGGAAGCAATGGGTTTGACTCTAATGTAGGTCGTTTTGGTTTTTTTACATGCCACCCACACAGTATTGTTTTCCAGATAACAAGCAATGTGTGTACCAAGTTTGGTTCAGAGTTATATTGGAACATGCACATATACATCCATAACTCGGTCGTTTCGGACATTATGTTTTTCATGTCTTTCATCCCTCATGCCAACATCATTATTTAGATTGTCACTATTCACCTCAGCTGCCCTGAAGACTATGGATTCGTCACTAGTAGGCCTATTGCTCTTTTTCAATTATTTTGACATTTCACCCCTCCTCATCCCCACTCTTAGAGGTTCTAGGGGTTTCTTACCCCCACATTATTTTTTTCCAGATAGTAATATGTGTGCCAAGTTTGGTTGAGAGCCGTGCTGGAACATACATTCGTAATCTCGGTCATTTTTGACGTTTTCTTTTTCACCCTTTCTCACCCTCTGTGCCGATGGTGGATGATCGAGGACTTGTTTAGTTGAGAGCTATATCTGAACATGCACATATAAGCTAAATCCATAATCTCGGTCATTTTGGACGGCACCCAGAGTGTCATAATCCATCTCAGCGACCTCAGAACTATGGGTTCGACATTAATATCGGTCCATACGTTCTAGAGTTTGTTGAAAAAATACACACACATATATATCGAAGGGTACAAAACATCTACATTATCACACTTTTTATACAATATATTTTAAAATGATACTGTGGAGGTAAATTCAAAATAAGAAGAAAAATTCCAAACACTTTCGGCTGCATTTTCTGAGCCGTTTGATGACCATTGTTATCAGTTTACAGTACGATTATTATTTTGTCGAAGGAATTGTGACGTAATATGACCACAGCAATTTGATTGGTACATTTGTTAGATAGATACAGATTATACAATAAATGCTCAAACAACCAGGCAGAGCAAATTGCCACACTGAAGACCCTTGACAAGTTACAAAACATAGACAATATACCTGCAAAATCTGCAGTAATGCACACCAACCGAGTTTTTATGGAACAACCGCAAGTGCAATACATTGACAGAAGAAATAGATCGTACATGTTACGTGGGTCAAGGCCCATGTTGACAGTTCAATGAAGGAAACGAACTTGCAAAGCAATATTGGCCAGTCAAGCTGCAAACAACGCGGACTCAGAAGTGGCTTGTTATCGAACATCTATCATTACAATCAAACAAGAACTGACGGAGGACACCATTCGAATGTGGGAGAGCGAGTGGGAAAATAGTGCAAACGGAAGCCTAGCAGAATCACATTTTCGTAATGTACGCAGTAGACTGAACACCAAACTATACCTAAGCAGTAATATGACTGCTATGGGTCACAGGGAAATTGGTGAATACTTCTTTAGGTTCAAAATAACGGAAGACTCCACATGCGTGTGAGGTAAAGTACGTCGTCAGACAGCTGACCAAATCCTTTGGAAGTATAAGTTATTCAATTCTGAGACAGGCAAACTTGGTAGAAGTGTTATAAACTCAGAGGGTCGTTTGTCGGTATAGAAGTACGAACTCGTGGAGAAAAACCTGACAGATTCTTTTTTTTTTAAATTTGTAAATGATATAATTTTTTATATCTTACAACGAACAAACACTACATGATTGGCAATATTGTTTATAGGGTATTGAATCAGTACTATCATTTTCATATACAGTAGTCTCTCGTTAATCCGAACTAATTGGGACCGGATTCTGTTCGGTTTACGAAATTTTCGGATTAACCGGAAAATATTTTCTAATAATAATGTTATTGCTTTTACGTCCCGCTAACTACTTTTACAATTCCGGAGATGCCTATGTGCCGGAATTTTCTCCCGTAGAAGTTCTTTTATGTGCCAGTAAATCTACTTACACGAGGCTGTCGTATTTGAGCACCTTCAAATACTACCGGACTGAGCCAGGATCGAACCTGCCAAGTTGGGGTCAGAAGGCCAGCACCTCAACCGTCTGAGGAAAATAGTTTCTAGAATACAGTGCATACTGTAGTTTGAAATGTGCATTCTTTAGCAGTTACATTAATAAAATACTGTATAAAAGTACAGTAGGGTAGTTAAGAACCCGTAGAGGAGAAAACGACAATGAAAATCACATTAGCGACTGGATGGAAGCTGACTGTCATCAATTACAAACAGACCAAGAAATTGTAGGTTTGGTGGAGAAAGAATCTGGAGTTGATGAGGAACAGAGTGACGACGAAGAAGACCATAATGAACAACTAGTGTCACATTCAGATGCTGCGGCCGCTTTAGAACTTGCCGTACGCTACGTCGAGCAACACTCCGCTACGCCCACTGATGTGATGTTTATGAGACGCTGGTTTAACACTGTATCTTCGAGTAGGTTCCAATCACTACGGCACAAAAAACTAACAGACTTTGTAAAGATAAACGACCAGTGATTGATGGTTTATGATGTGTAATTATGTTTACATTAAGTTATTCTAGTAAAATATGACTAATACAATGCAAGAAAATCTTCATTGTATAATATGTTCTTTCATTTCAATAAGGAGATTTTAAAAAAAATATGAATATTTCAGTTCGGATTAACCGGACTTTCGGATTAACGGGACTCTAGTGTATAAGCATTTTAAAATGGGGCACACTGTTAATAAACGGTTTAAAAATACATACATACTGTTATGCTTTTCAGCGATCAATCCGCAAGCCTCTGTTAATTAGGGAACATTTTTTTAAAGTGTTGTATTTGATTTAATAATTTTAATCAGCAAGCTTTATCATTTTCTCTGTGCCTAGGTTATTTCAAAACTGAGAATTTTACACCGACGATGTCTTCCTTGTTTAGCGAAGTATGGGGAGCTGAATTTGCGAAACACGGACTGCGTATGGAGTGCGGACTGCAGACAGGCGGAACCATCCAGGATTTAAACAAAGCTGACCAGTTCTAATACCTTGGCTCCCGTACCTGTGTGGACTGTGACCCTTCCCGATGCCCGTGATCTTATCAGTGCAGCAGGTCATTGGAGTCATCTGCGACCAAAATCTACTACAGTGGATCCGAATGTTGGTCGGTGATAGTCAAACGTGAGCAAGCTGTGTATGTCACGGCATCGTGAAACTAGACCACGTCACGAACGAAGACGTCCAGGTCGTTCTTGGAGTGGCGCCCGTACAAGATAGAATGCGAGACTCGTATTCGTTGGACTAGTGATGCTGTATGTAGTAATGAACAGTCCGTGGACAGAAGGATGTTCAACCTCAACACAGAAGGACGCCGACCCCGTGGCCGACCCAAGAAACCCTGGCTTGGTCGGCTGGAAGACGACAGGAAACTCCTCAGTGTCACCTCCATCGATGCCCTCGATCGGTAGAAGTGGCGATTAGCTTGTAAAAAAGCGGACCCTGCGGGACAAACTAGGAAGAAGATATTAGTACTAAACATAGGAAGAATGTAACTAGTTTTAATAGAATTTAATATGACATTATTCTATTCGTTCGTTGTTAAGTTTCATCTCGAGTATGTATGCTTTTCAATTCGCCTAGTTTTCTGAAATCTAATACCTTCGGAATCTGAAAGAAGCATAATTGACTCAGGTGTTTCAGGCTGGAAAGATGTAGGAGCAGTTTGACGGAAATAATTGGATACAATGCTGGGATGACGTAATTCGCCTGTGAATCTCGAAACATATGAGCTGTTGATCCTCTCATTAGAACCTGATGAGTTGACATTTCACCTTTTCTGGATTAGGATCTTACGAATCTCAAGGAGATGATGTTTTACAAAGGCCGTTTATGTTCGTAGTATATCAGTACAGTAGTCGAATGTTTCTTTAAAATTGAACAGAGGAGCGGTTTATTTTCAACACTCTCCTATTTTAAAATGCCTACATAGAATCTAACGTCCGAAGCCATGCGTCAGTATAGGTGCGAGACTGCAATTGGCTTGTAAAGATGTCGACTTCATTTCCCTGACTTTCTTCAGTTCGGACTCACAGAGTAGGCTAATGATAAAAGTTGTTTCAGATCATATTTATAAGTAAGTAAGTACTCAGAAGGTTTACTGGCAGTAAAAGAAGATTAGTGTTATTTAACGGAATTGTATCATCTCGGTATTATTTAGTAAATCCACATTATTGTTAGGGCGGCCATAACATAAATAGTGTATTAGTTCGTATTGAGCTATAAATATGCGTTGTCCACTGATATTTCTTCCCTCTGTTCAAAAGACGGGGTTGCTGTTCGGTGAAACGGTGTATATTGTCGACTCAAAGAACGATTTTATTCTTCTGAGACTATGTATCATTTTGTATTCGGATGCAGTTTCTTATTTCAGAGACCGTCTTTGTTTCCCCTCTCTCATGAGAATATTGTCTTCATATAAGTAGTGTTAAATATCATCGGGCTCTTTGGCTGAATGGCCTTTGGTTCAGAGTGCCCTAGGTTCGATTCTCGGCTCTAGGACCGGAAAAATTTAAGAACCGGGCGAGTTAGCCGTGCGGTTAGAGCGCGCGGCTGTGAGCTTGCATCCGGGAGATAGTGGGTTTGAATCCCACTGTCGGCAGCGCTGAAGATGGTTTTCCGTGGTTTCCCATTTTCACACCAGGCATCAAGAAAACCTTAATTACCTTAATTAAGGCCACGGCCGCTTCCTTCCAACTCCTAGGCCTTTCCTTTCCCATCGGCGCCAAAAGACCTATCCGTGTCGCTAACGTTTGTTAAGTAGTATTTATTAATAGAATAAGAGAAAGGGACAGAGAGAAAACATTTATTTACAAATGTACTGCTATATTTTGATCTAGTCGCCACAAGACACGGTATACTAAAAAAAATCAACATTTACAATCTGTTGTGAACACGTTTTCATTTATATTTGACAAGATATTGTAAATTATTTTCCCTGCTTATTTCTTCACATAAATGTAATGGTGGATGACGGTCACGGAGTCGGCGATGATGCTCTCCATAATCAACATTAGATTTTGTCGTGAAATGCCCAATGTTGCGAGAACTTGGCCACGGATCGTTACACAGATATTTGAGAAGTAAATTTTAGGCCTTCCCCTGAACTACCATTTTACCCAGCGTGAATATAATTATTTATAGCCTAGATTGTAGTGCCTTATTTCCCGAATTTCCATACCGATTTTCATTAAATTGTGCTCAGCCATTTTCTCGCGATGCATGTACATTAAATTTAATTTAAATTTAAATTACAAATTATATTGTAGTCCATATGGTTGAAATAGTACGAAACATAGTGAGACCGAACGGCTGTGGTAATTTTCTCCTCTATTTTTCAAGAAACTACGTGACACGTGCGCAGGAAACTGTGCTACGAACACTGCGTGGGGTAGGCGGAAGTAGGCGGCAGAACCGGCCTGCTCTGCTCTGCTCTGACCTGCTCTGTCTGTCAACTTGCGATGGTACAATGATTTGTGCGGATTTCAAGAATCTGCTCTGCTTTGCGCTGCTTTTGCTGCTTCGCCTGCATCCCAATGTGTGCCCGGCCTTACTGTTTGTCGAGGTGACGTAAACGACGCAGTTTCTAGGTTGTTCATCCCTATAGTGTATATATTTCTTGCTAAAGGGTAACAAGTGCTGTTCGAGTTCCTGGATAAATGCGAACAATATTCTCAAGAGCTATCTCGTTGTTTATCACCATTGGTTGAAGTTTCTGTTATCCTTAGCATACATGTAAATTGAACTATTCTCTTCCTCGTGTGAAGTACACAGCCCACTGTGTGTTACGGTGGTCGTACTCAATAAATTTCTATTTTTTATAGGCTCCTCCAAGTTCTCCAGAGGCTGCTGCTACCGCTTTACAGACTCGCTTTGAAGTTGCTGTTATGGAACAACGCAAACTTCATGATCTGGCCTGCAAAGGTAAATGAAAATATATCCATTAATTTCATGTTCCTTATTAGCAGATATGGGAATAAAGATTGTTATAATACTGTATTTCATTTTGTGTGTGCTGAACAGCTTGCTTGATATCTACACCATTGCCACAGGATAAATTGTTTTAAGTAGAATGAAAACTTCGTAAAGTAATCGTTAGTTAATTGCTTCGTACGCATATGTTATATTTTACCGGTAATTTAAAAGATATATTATAACTTCATTTGAATTAAACATTCAGTACGGCTCGTTAGCTAAAGGGTCAGCGTGATGGCCTTCGGTTCAGAGGACCTCGGGATCGATTCCCGACCGAATGGGAAATTTTTAACTACGTCTAGTTAACTCCTCTAGCTCGGGAACTGGGTGTTCGTATTCATCGTTATACCCAGCTTCATTTGCATACTACACATGACACTACCAACCACCACAGAAACGCCTCATAGTGAGTGTTTCTCTCCTCGAAGGGTCGGCGTCAGGAAGGTCATCTGGCCGCAAAACTGGGTCAGATCCACACAAAGAAATTGGGAAAATAATAGGCTGAAGAAAAGTGTGCTGTGAACTTAACATTCAGGTAATATTCCAAAGGACAATCAGAGGGGGCCTAAGAGAGTTGTTTCTTTCTATTTATGCATAGTTTTCGTGATCCTGTAACTATCGTTGTGGGCCGTGATAGCCGAGTGACTTAATCACTGGCGTCTCATCAAGGCTGCCGCGGTTCGAATCCAGGCCAATGCATGTGGCATTTACAAAATGAAAAGTCACGTCCCTGTGATTCGGATTCCATGTAAAACTAGAGGTCCCATGGGTATGATCACGATTTCATCTTCTTCCTAGGACGTGGTCTTCCTGCGAAGGTTGTCGATCCAATTGATTACATGATTAGGCCTACTCGCGAAACAGCGGCTCGAAAGATTTCAGTAGACGTTCGTCCATACCAGCGACGCAAGTCTTAATTTTTTGCTAGTTTCTTTACGTCGCACCGACACAGATAGGTCTTATGGCGACGATGGAATAGGAAAGGGCTAGGAGGGGGAAGGAAGCGGCCGTAGCCTTAATTAAGGTACAGCCCTAGCATTTGCCTGGTGTGAAAATGGGAAACCACGGAAAACTGTCTTTAGGGCTGCCGACAGTGCTGTCTCCCGAATACAAGTTCACAGCTGCGCACCCCTAACCGCACGGCCAACTAAAGAAAATTTGAGACAATTAACCTCAGGATAGTCAAAACTTCCAATGCGTGCTATGGTATTATTACTCGCCGAAAGGACATAAATTCGCAAGAGACCACATCATTAAACGGCCAAGAATAAGAACTCTGTCTACTTTCGTAGGAGATATGTCTTGAAACTTAAGTTACGCCTCTAATATTAAGCTAGGCTCAGGGCAGAAGCTGAAAATCGCAGTAAGGCCGAATTATTGTGGAGTCTAGTTATTGACGAAATGTCGATCAAACAGCGGCTCCTGTATTATGCCAAACTTGACGTAGTTTTTGGAGAAGACACTTCAAGCCACATTCAGACACTAAAGGACTAAAGGATAAATGGTTCGCTTTTCATGATGTAAGTAGCGTTACTCATCATCTTAAGGCAGAGAATGAAGACCGAATGTCTGTTTCCTCCATTAGCGACGAGAGGCTTCAATGGTTAGTTTCTCGAATATCTCAAGAATATTAAGATAGGAAGTGAAGAATCAAGAAAGGATTTCATAAGTACCGAAACATACGCAGCAATCATGGTTGAAACGGCGTCAACAGTAAGCTACATAAGGTATCTCATCAAGAACGGTGTTCGCTACATTTTAACAAGGTAATTTAAGTCTGGTTGCTTTGAACTGTTCTTCGGTTGACTGCTCTACTGCAGAACTGCAACTTTTAGTATGAGTAAAGTTATAAAAGCAAGTGTTTTGTCTCTGTCCACTTCTGCAAAAGTCGAAATCGTAGAGAAGACAGTACCAGTATGGACCCAACAAGTAACAGAAGGTAGTGCTTGCGAGATTCCTGAAGCATCTTTACGAATTCCACTCTACATACTGTATCTTGGATGACTTGCATGATATCCAGGACATGTATTAAAATAAATATCATTTATAGTTCGTTAAATTCCTTCTTGTTTAGCTGGAAAATCTAGTGGAAATTCTTACGCAGATTACCATACATTTATCTTCCCTGTCGTACGTAGGTGGTTTCGTGGTGAAGAAGATCTTGGTTGAGAAATCCTTTGCTACTTGCAAAGGCAAAGTGATGACTACGGGCTGCCTTTCTCCCTCTTGAGTCTCATTTAAAAGTGCGACAAGAGCTCCACATTCCATTACCCATCCTCTTAGGTTTAAAGTACTTTTGTGTGAAATACAGAAGTATTTACTGACTGCTCATGTGCACTGAAAATTAAATGCATTTCCGTTTCATTTAATGAACTGAACTTCAAGAACTTAATTCCAGGTATATTGAGAAGTATACCTTCAGCAACAACGGAAGTATTCGAAAAACCGAAATACTTAAATAGCAAATCCTCAACCAGCAAAGATCTGCGCGTGTAAAGTTGCTGCTTCAAGCCGAGACATGCTTGCAGGGGTCAGCTCTCAGCGCCAAACGTAGAAATCTGTAACTGCTACCTATAACAAGCCGGCCCCGTGGTGTCGGGATAGCGTGCCTGCCTCCCGCCCGGAGGCCCCGGGTTCGATTCACGGCCAGGTCAGGGATTTTTCTCTCGACCTGAGGGCTGATTCGAGGTCTACGTGATTAGAATTAAGGAGCTATCTGACGGTGAGATGGCGGCCCCGGCCCCAAAACCCAGAATAACGGTCGAGAGGATGCGTCGTGCTGACCACACGACCCCTCGTAATCTGCAGGCCTTCAGGCTGAGCAGCGGTCGCTGGGTAGGCCAAACAACATTCTTAGGGCTATGTCAGAGATGCAAAAATTGTTTGGACCAACGGAACATAGGGTGTGGTCGTGCATTGTCATGCAATAACAACTATTACTGAGGTACCTGGGTTGGCGACTTCGGGTGGTAGTGGTGTTAGTTGTTTTGAGGGAATACATGACGTGATTATCAATCTGCGACCACGGGTCCCATAGCTAAGTCTGGCATTGCTTCCGCTCCTCACGTTCATCTTTCTTATCCGACCCCTCTTGTTCTCTTACGATTCCGATGGTATTAATTGTGTTTCATTTACATACCCCCCCCTTCCCTTTCTTTTGCCGCTATGCTCATTCTTCCTTTTTTCCTCTGATTTTTTAAAGAGAAAATGGTTACTCACTTGTACTTCCTTTTAAAACGGTAATAACTTAATCAACGCCTCAAACATATACCTAGAAATCACGCGTGTCAGTCATCGCCAGCCCCATTTCTTTGTAAAATATATAGTTCATGACTGATGAACTACGGGAAGAACATTGACATTTTGACAAAGGTTGCATATTGCTGTTTGGATTTTGAGAGATTTTGGGACAGTTGCTTTCCGTCTGACAGGGAAGGCTTAAATGTGGGTAATAGAATGGTGTCGAAACTAAATATATCGACTGGTGTTTCCACAAGGGATATGTTGGTAAGTGAACGGGTGGGTATTCGGTGCTGTAGAATTGTAAGAATCTGCCATGAGCCTTCCCAACCCCATTTGGACCCACCGTCGCTGGTACCTACACGATGTTATCAAAGCGAGTAGTGATACAGATTTAGATTTCAAACTGATTGTATATATTGGTACCTCGGAATTTAGCCTTGTAAGTGACATTAATCTTAAAATACCTTACACTCCTTTGAGATAATGTTAGTATGTGGGTGGTGTGGAGGAAACTTTTACTATAGCCACGTAAAGGATAGCTTCTGAAGTCTTGTTAACCTGGAAACGAACCAATCAAACTTCTCTCCATATACTATTGTAGATTATATCTTAACAGGATAGGTTACAAAGGTGGATTATGATTTACTGGAACGCATGGCAATTGAGTATAGTTGCTTGCTCTCAAGTCATAAATTGGTTCGTGATCGATGCATCCTTATTACCTCTTTGGCTTTGTAGGTAGAGGTTTTATCGTGCTTGTTGACTTCGATTATGTTCAACTGCCTGAGAAAATACGAAAAGTGATCGTCTGTAGACTTAGGGGGCAACGTTTTACGCTAGATTGGAAGCTGAATTCCCTCAGGTTCGACATGTTTACCGGTTCGTTGCGACAGAGCACATCTGGATCTTTAAAGAGTAACTTTCTTCTTGGTTGGTTCGTGTGATGCCATTCCTGTTGGGATATAGGCTGAACTAGAAAAGTAAAATTGTCAGGGGTTCTAGTTGTATGGTGTTATTTATAAAAATCCTATTTAAAATAATGTCTTCATTTTATGATCAAAAGTTTGGATAACTGAATTGATGTATTTAATATTAAGGCAGTGACGTTCGCAGATTTTAGTGAAGGGCAGGGGACCAGTAATTTGGATGCAGTTTACCTGTATTTGCATTATGTTTGCTACCACCGCCAATACCACCTCCGTCTAAAACACACCAATGAATATATTACTTAATGAAAGTGTGAAACTCACTCTGGATGATGAATAAAACATGATGTGGAATTCACACGCTATGGAGATGTCTTACACATTGCTCCATTCCACTATGTTCCGGTACACACGTTTGTCATTAAACATAAGGAATCACAGTACGATGTCCATCTCGCGGCTTATCTTCATTAGTTTATTCAATACATCTTCTAAATTTGGAGTGCAATTTCTGTCTTTTCAGATGTGCCAAATCAGTTTAACAATAGAAATATATTTGGGTGACACAGAGCTAACGCATCTTTTGGTTGGTCTACCTCAGTTATGGCAAGCTCAGATGCCACCAGAACACATGCAGAGCGAGCGTGAAAGTTGAGGGCAAATGACGCAACAACAGATTCAGCAAGTGGAGATAAAGCATAGCAGTGTAGCAGTTACGGTTTAGTTGGCGACCACCTGGCTATGTCTGAACGTTCAGCATTACTCTCTTCCAAATGTTTCTATTCCACAAATACAACCCGAGGATAACGAGTTAAAAAACAAAAGTTAGTACGATATTTGATAAAGCAGATACTTTTTTGAATAATAATAATTTTTAAGAACAACAACTTGAGGGATTTTCATCAGTTATTCAAAAACAAGACTAATGGGTTAACTCCAAAGAACATGTGCTTCAAGAATGAATAAGGCAAACACATAATGGCAAAGAAGAAAAACTGTAGGCACTTGGCTCAGTACTTCCAAAAGCTTGTGAACTGCAATCAACCTGAATCTTTCGAAGCATCTACAGACAAACTTCAAAATTAGCATCCTGCTAAACATAGAGTTGAAAAACAACAAGCCTTCTGGGAAATCACGGCGGAACTCCTCAAGCACTCCTCCGAAAACACTTCAGCGTAGAGTGGAGGTCCACCTGGACAAGCAGCTGGGAGAATACCAGGCACGGTTTAGAAAAGGGCCGTCTTGTGCAGAACAAGTTTGCATCCTTGAATCACTGAAAGCCGCCAATGAGCGTTTTTGATAAAGTTGGTCTACCTTAAGATGACGTGCGATATTTCTGTACCATAATTTCAACTCGGTGTTCAAGTCGTCTTCTGTTACAATTCAAAAAAAGAGAAGTTCACATGTTCTGCGTAGTGGGGGAAGGGGAAATTCAGTACAACTTCCCACCACCACCAGCTACTCCTTGTGTATGCCTCTGGATTAAGGTTTGAATGCCCCGAAAGTTTGGCGTGCCATGGACATTGTCCTTATGTCATATGAATGATACAGGTTGATATGTTAATAATGACACTTAAGGAGTTTGTGATAGTTAAGTGGCATTGTTACTGGCCTCTCGCCGTCCGCCTCCGTAGTGTAACGTTTAGGGCTTCAGTTGCTATCCTCGGAGTCCCGCGTTCGATTGCCGGTACTGCCAGAAATGTAAGGCTGACAGGAAATTTGGTAAAGGTCAAATAAGTACATGCAATTCACGTCCCTTGGGGTTCTGCCTGAAGGAAGTTGAACCACCTCTAGACGAAGGCATGAATGTACTTTTCTCATCAAGATGGCTGCTGTTTGAATCCCGGTCAATGAGATGTGGAATTAATGAAATGAAAATTTACATCACTGTGTGGCTCGAATACCACGTAGACTATAAGGTTATTTATGTCATTGAGGTTGTCCGTCCCAAGTATTTACTGATCTTGTTAACTCTATGTCAAGACCTGTATTTCTTTGTTGCTATCATTGCTGTGTATATTGGTAATGAATTGCGACTAGCATTGGTAGGGAAGCGACCGTGGCATTGAGACGTCCTAGCATTTCCCTAGTGCTAAATAGCAATACCATGAAATGATATTCCTTCTGGTAGAATTGAACTGCAGCAGCGAAGTAAGCTAGAGTTTGGCCTTAAAAATAAACATTCAGAAGACATTTGAAAAACAACATTCTTCGTAATCATCAAGCAGAATATCACCAACGTTATCACCCTAGTCGGAAATACCGTTTCAAGTTCCTTGAATGCTGGCTAACACAAGGATGGAATCCGGATGTAGAAATCGGAACCATATTCGGCATTGTAAATATTGTGTTTAAATTAAAACATCTTGTGTGGAGGCGTTACTGCTGGTTCGAAACTCGTTGGCGTGTCGTGAAATGCTGGAATGTTACCATTGCTGTTTTACGGTGTTGAAGTATGGACAATAAAAGCTTCGTCATTGAACCGACTGTAGGCCTCTGAAATTTGGATGAACGCAAGAAAGAAACCTATTTCCGCCATATATTCCGAAATTACAAATTCAACCTCTTAAATCTGATCAGAGAAGGTAATATAGAAGAGTAACGTGCACGTGTGTGGAGAAGGTTATCTTGGACGCGGAACCTCCGAGAGTGGTTCAGCGTCAACGATATGGCAACTCTGATACGGGAAACATAACATAGGATGGCTTACTCCATGATGGTGCCAACCTTTCGATAAGGAGACAGCACCAGAAGAAACAGAAGAAGAGTTTGGGAGATCAGAGAAACACATGTTTGCTCCAAGTCGTATGTTTTATCGTCCGAAGTTAGGATGGTAAAGATAACAAGGTCATCACTAGAACCCGGAAGTTCTGGCATTTATTTTGGCTAGATTAGGCAGGCAAATACTCACTTACAATTTAAGTAACAGACAGTAAAACATTGGGCTTTTAAAAATGACACAAATGGCCACTAAAATAATAATAATAATTAATGTTATTGGCTGCAATGGTTAAACTTACTAAGATCTGGCAGAACCGGGCAATATCAAAAGCCACGAAGATGCGCTTGGTAGAATCACTAGTGTTCTCCGTCTTTTTGTACGGCTGTGAGACCTGGACCGTGAATGCTAAAGACAGAAAGCGCATTGATGCCTTTGAGATGTGGTGTTGGCGGAGAATGCTACGTGTATCCTGGACAGAAAAAAGAACTAATGTTTCCATTCTGGAAGAACTCTGCATCAAGAAACGTCTATCTTCCCGTGTGAGTGAACGTTACCTCCAGTTCCTTGGCCACATTTTGAGACGAGACGGAGAGAACTTGGAAAAGGTAATTTTACAAGGCAAAATTGAAGGCAGTAGACCACGAGGAAGAACAGCAAGCAGATGGATAGATCAGGCGAAGAAGATCACTGGGCTACCACTTCAGGTCATACTAACGAAATGTGAAAACCGCTCTGGATGGAGACATCTTGTCAAGGTTGCAACAAGGAAATGATGGAGTTATGAGGTCACGACGCTCAGTAATGAGCACAACGACTAATGATGAATGATTGGCTTTTACGTCCCACTAACTACTTTTTCGGTTTTTGGAGATCCCGACGTGCCAGAATTTAGTCTCGCTGGAGTTCTTTTACGTGCCAGTAAGTCTACCGCCATGAGGCTGACGTATTTGAAAACCTTCAAATACTACCGGACAGAGCCAGGAACGAATCTGCCAAGTTGGAATCAGAAGGCCAGCGCCTCGACCGTCTGAGCCACTCAGTCCAATTCTAAAAAAATAATAAAGGTTTAATATAAGGTACTTAATACACATCTGCATCACATTAGTACTTTACCTTACATTCTCCTTGTGGGCGGGGGTGGTACAGTAACATCAACAGTATCCCTTGCCTATCGTAAGGGGTGACTAAAAAGGGGACCAGGGACTCTTAACACGGGACCATGTTTTGGCTACCATTGTTCCTCTAGCTGAGTCTGGCATTGCTTCCACTTCCTTGTGTCAGGCTCCTCGCTCTTGTCTTTCCTATCCGACCTCCCTTGGTCTTTCATTTTCACGTCCGATACCTTCATTTTGCGAAGTGTTGGACCTCCTCCATCCTCCTTCTGATTAATGTTAATAGAGGCTGGTTTTAACTGTAGGCTACTTCCTCTCAAAACCACCACCGCCACCGCCGCCACCACTTAATCTTAAGTAGCGGGAACGGGACCGATCAACCCTCTCGATCATTTGGCTTGTGAAGTCAGATTTTCTGTAGAGATTTGTGTACAGCGAAAATATCGTTTGCCGGGCTGAGTGGCTCAGACGGTAGAGCGCTAGCCTTCTGGCCCCAACTTGGCAGGTTCGATCCTGGCTCAGTCCGGTGGTATTTGAATACGTCAGCCTCGTGTCGGTTGATTTACTGGCACGTAAATGAATTCCCGCGGGACTAAATTCCGTCACCTTGGCGTCTCCGAAAAGTAGTTAGTGACACGTAAAAACAGATAACATAATTATTATAAAATATCGTTTGTACAAATGTTATTTTTTAATATTTTAAGTTAAAATGAATGTATTCTTTTTATTATTAATACAGAACTTTCGAATTATTTTTCCAATTATTAATTTTAGTATCTAAATAACACCGGAAAATATCCATAACAACTCATGAATGGCACTAAAATTTGAAATAGGCAACGGCCACAAAAAGGCAAAATAACAATTGATCCTACCATTGCCAAACGTACGGTAACACGTTTATCTTTATATGACACTTCGATATGTTCACCCAGATAAAAAAGACATTTTGCCTAACTTCCAGGCTCTAGTCATCAGACTGGTGCAAGAGGGGGAGGAAATATTCATGAAAAAGAAAATTAGAATCAGTGAAAGAAAGGTTAAGAAGACAAAAGAACAGAATTCATTTAGGAATGGAGAGAGAATGAAGTATAAGATAGGGGGGGCAGAAAAGACGGAAGGCGCCGAGGATCTAGATGATAGGCCCCTTTAAACAACAAGCATCATCATCAAAAGACGGAAAGGATACATAGAAGGTTAAAGGAATGGGAGGAATATCTGTTACATAAAATGGATCTATTAGTTTAGATTTCTTGCACTAAAGCGTTTGGCACTCCTTTGTTTACCAACGTATAATGTGACATATTTCTGGAACCATCGTGTAATAGGAGAATGGGAATTTGGAAAAACGAAATGGAGTCATTGAAGGACATCTTAATAGCTGGCAATCTGATATTGCTTAACTGGTAGCCAGTGTCGCTGCTGTCCTTTAGGAATTGGAGCACTGTGGCCACGAGACTGTCTAACACTGTGAATGGAGCAACAAGCATCTAAATCTATTCGACCCTCTGGATATTCGCTAAGTAGTTCTGTTTTCGACATACATATTTCTTTTGTGCCATTTTATTTAGAAAGAGCGATGAAGGTGTCCCGGAAAGACGCGAACTAATGACAGCCGGGCTTAGAGCTAACCACTCGTCACACGTAGTGCCGAGATTTCGGATGTTGCGAGCTTTTAGCTTCAGTTCCACTGGGGATCTACGTAAGGCTCTACGGAGATGCCCATTTGGCTGTACTAAAATGAAGTCAAAATTAGCCGAAATCGGTCTATTAGAAAACGATGAGATAATTAAAAATGATGTTTGCCAATCCCAACAACCACCATACCTCACTAGGTTAATCGGAAGCTGTATTCACACGACTCTCTAGGATATAAATGTTTATACTCATTCGAAACGAAGTTAGTTATACTTCGTAACATATAGGCTTGTCAGGTGAAGCTTTCCCAGTACAAGCACGACCGTAATGAAATAGTACATTATCGCAGAGATGTCTTGGCTGTTCAGTACGCAGAGGTTTATCTACACTTTTTCCAGTAAAAAGATACTCTTGTATGCTTTTTTAGACCGAATTCAAATGACAGCGTTCTCTAAGTGCTAATATGATAAAAGTACGTAAGTTTATTGGCAAAGTGTATCTTGGACAAACGTATATGCTAGAGAAAGGCAATAAATATTTAAAACGAAAGACCATAGCAGGGGAGAAGGTATACAAAGTTTGGCGGTGATTCTTCCATTCAAGAGTCCGCTAAATTCTTGTCAGAAAGTGTACCTGATTCTCTGTAGACAAGCTACCAGTTTGCCCGTTTATTTCAGAATGTTGAGCCGTAGTGCAAAGTGACGGTAAATATACGCAGAATTAAAGGTGGGCATCAAAGTCATTTATTCGGACAAACTTTTAATAAGCAAATAAATTTCATATTATTTTGATCCTCAGACGTATTTATGGGTTAGCCGGGCTGAGCGGATCAGACGGTTGAGGCGCAGGCCTTTTGACCCCAACTTGACGGGTTCGATCCTGGCTCAATCCGGTGGTATTTGAATACGTCAGCCTCTTGTCGGTAGATTTACTGGCACGTAAAAGAACACCAGCGGGACTAAATTCCGGCACCTCGGCGTCTCCAAAAACCGTAAAAGTAGTAGTTAGTGGGACGTAAAGCCAATAACATTATTACTTTACTTTACTACTAATGTTTTTCGAATTCTCATTTATAACACTCCAAAAATTCTATATTTACCTAGGTACATTCTTCTCGTTATACCTCTCGACATTAGGTCTGCAATATAATAATTTGATTCGAAGTAATCTAATTAGTGAACACTTTTGTAACAAACACGTAATAAAGTGTGTGGTAAGTAATCAATATTACGTTGTCTACCAGCATGCACTGCTACTGCGACAGGTGCTCATGAGCTGAAGGAACGTTTTAGATTACTGTTCGCGAAAACGTAAGAGGGGATACATATAACACAACACGTGCTGATTCTTATCGGTACCTCACTAATTGGTGGCTCCCTGGGAGGTTATCCATTAGCTTGGAGTAATTGGTGGATTTTATAGAGGAAGTAGAATATGAGCTGGTCTATGTTGCTTCCGGAGCAAGGGAATGATGTGACAGATAATGGTTTATAGCATGTTACTTAAGTGGGCTCTCAGCGTTGCAAATCGTGTTCCGTCTAACTCAATTTAAGAGCTGAGTTTTGCGAGTTGAGTGGAGTCACGAAAATGCGGCACATGAAGAATTTGAGCGTAGACAGTTAATTAATTAGTCTTTTCATGCAGTTCACGATTTTACGCTGGTGTTGAGGATAGATTTTCAAAGAATATGCATTACCCTGGGACAGCTGACAGGTGTGCAGTGTGATCGACATTTGCCTTTCTGATTCAAAGCTAAAATCTCTAAAACATGAGCCAGAGGTTACACGGTTCCGTATGAGCATCAGAAAGGACGTGAGGAAAACAAATTACAAACCACACAAACGAAAATGCTGCGGTGGAGTAACTCGCGCGAACAAAATACAGAACATTTACTCGTATATCAGCGGGACAGTAGCTCAGCAAGGGTCGGCCGATAAGGAGGGGGTATAGTTATTATGTTTATATTCAGACTGCAGTTCACTACAAAATCTTAGATTAAAATACAGAACAGGGACAACACGATCTAGGTCAAGAGTTTTACAGCGAATGGTGTGCTCAGTTTACAATCTAGAAACAAACTTTGGAGGTTTCTTAGAAAATACTGTAGATTCCACATATCTGTTGGTTTTAGAATTATGTCTTTGAATGCTTCTTTAGTTTATTGTCAGTTTCTGGCAGAGAACCGATTGCGTTTGTATGGTCATGTCATGAGGAGGATGGAGCTACGCATATCTCGCAAGATTTTTTTTTTCTTTACGTGGCACCGACACAGATAGGTCTGATGGCGACGATGGGGCAGGAAAGGCCTAGGAATGGGAAGGAAGCACCCGTAACCTTAATTAAGGTACAGCCCCAGCATTTACCTGGTGTGAAAATGGGAAACCACGGAAAACCATCTTCAGGGCTGCCGACAGTGGAGTTCGAACCCACTATTTCCCGGATGCGAGCTCACAGCTGCGCGCTCCTAACCGCGCCAACTCGCCCGGTACGCAAGATTTCCGTACAGTAGCAGTTGGAAGAGGTAGGCTCCCAATCATGTCGTCAAGCGTAATAAGAAAACGACCTGGAAAGCACTCAAATAGCCCCAACTGCTATACAAGACTGTAAGAGCTTGAGACTGAGGACTAGAAGAGCCGATCACAAATGAATGAACCGAGAAAAGAAAGCTTGGACAATGATGATGATTCACTACCCTGGGATTAAAAATCATAGTAGTAACAATAGTAATGTACCCTTGGCGGATTTTCAAAATATACCAAATTCTATGATTGTGGACGAATTCAGTTAACCGCGAGTCCCTGCTTCTTCTTTCCTAGGATGAATCCATTATGTAATGTGGAATGCGTTGCATCGCTCTACCGGTAGAGGAAGACGTCAAGTAGCACTTTCTCAGAGTATTGAATCATCATCATTGTCAAGCTTTTCTTTTCCTCGGTTAATTCATTTGTGGTCGGCTCTCGTACTCGTCAGCCTCAAGGTCTTACAGTCTTGTATAGCAGTTGGGGCTATTTGGGTGCTTTCCAGATCGTTTTCTTATTACGCCTGACCACATGATTGGGAGTCTACCTTTTCCACGCGCTACTGTGCGGAAATCGTGCACGAATTGTGTTGTCCCGTCCTCCTCAAGACATGCCCATATTAGCGCATTCAGTTCCCTGCCAGTTTGTCTGGCAAGGTTCTGACTTCAAAGGTCCCTCTGATATAAATGTTTGCCGGGCTGAGTGGCTCAGACGGTTGAGGCGCTGGCCCTCTGACTCCAACTTGGCAGGTTCGATCCTGGCTCAGTCCGGTGGTATTTGAAGGTATTCAAATACGTCAGCCTCGTGTCGGTAGATTTACTGGCACGTAAAAGAACTCCCGCGGGACTAAATTTCGGATCCTCGGCGTCTCCGAAAACCGTAAAAGAGTAGTTAGTGGGACGTAAAACAAATAACATTATTATTATTATCATATAAATGTTCTCTAATTTGCCGGCACGGGTTTCCTTTGCAAAACTACAGACTCCCAGAGTGAAGGGACCTCAATTTCTTGGCAATTCTACTATGTGAGTCTATTTTTGACATCGTTAACAGTATTTGCATTCGAAATGAGACACAAAACAGTATTAAATGATTGACTAGTAATTAAGGATTTTCCTTAATCATGTTTAAACACATTAAAAGAATTATCCTAAGAAAATTTACAAACATATTGGATGATTTTTTAAACTTCCTGTGACCCTTGCCTCAGAAAGCCTTACAGTTTGCAATTTATTGAGATAAGAAGTCTTATCCCTGGTTTTACACTGTTGGCAATAAATGTAAAGCTACTGTTTCAAAACTTGTTTTTGACTCTTGTTTTAAAATAATCTATATTACCTATGTAGTTATTAGACTTTCGTTTAATAGTGGAACGATCTGTTTTAGAATATAACTCAGAACTAGATTAGTTTTGATGCATTTAAAAACGTTAATAGAAAGAAGAGTTTAAAAAATATCTAACTTAAGAACCGTATGACCGGGTGAGTTGGATACGCGGTTTGGGTCACGTAGCTGTGAGCTTGCATTCGGAATATAGTGAGTTCGAACCCCCCTATTGGCAGCCCTGAATATGGTTTTCTATGGTTTCCCGTTTTCACACCAGGAGCTGTACCTTAAATAAGACCACGGTCGCTTTCTTCCCGCCGGGCTGAGTGGCTCAGACGGTTGAGGCGCTGACCTTCTGGCCTCAATTTGGCAGGTTCGATCCTGGCTCAGTGCGGTAGTATTTGAAGCTGCCCAAATACGTCAGCCTCGTGGCGGTAGATTTACTGGCACGTAAAAGAACTCCCGCGGGACTAAATTCCGGCACCTCGGCGTCTCCTAAAACCGTAAAGTTGTTAGTGGGACGTAAAGCAAATATCATCCATAATCAGTTTCCTGCCCAGTCCTATCCCATCGTTACCATAAGACTTGTACGGGCCGGTGCGACGTAAAATGGAAAATCTGTCCAAATCTAAGACTTAACGAACTTACGGTATGAAGTCCAGTTAGCCCACATTTTTAGCCGTCATTACAGATTTTCTTCCAATTGTGTCACAAGAAAAATTTACACAGACGTTTGTAAGAATAAAGAACAGCAGTACTCCCAGGTTGTGTGTTACTCAAGTAGTAAGTTTAACAGCCTGCTCGCTTAGCGTTCGTACGCTTGCTGCTCTATCTGCGTTCATTTCTGTATTCAGATAATGAAGTTTCCTCACCATCTTCTTGCTGACCTGGTGGTAATATGGCTATTTTCATAGGAATGAATAGTTTCCAAGTTAGACCTACGACTTCTTCCATGTTAGAAAGTGGGCTCGTTTCTACATTAAAAAAAGTTCTGGAGCTGTACCTTAATTAAGGCCACGGCCGCTTCCTTCCCACTCCTTTCCGTGGTTTCCCATTTTCACACCAGGCAAATGCTGGGGCTGTACCTTAATTAAGGCCACGGCCACTTCCTTCCAACTCCTAGCCCCTTCCTGTCCCATCGTCGCCATAAGACCTATCTGTGTCGGTGCGACGTAAAGCAAGTAGCAAAAAAAAAAAAAAAAAAAACCAACCTTCCCACTCCTATAACTTTCCTATCCAATGGCCGCCATAAGACCATCAGTGTCGGTGCGACGTAAAGCAAATAGTAAATAGCAAAAAAGAAGGAAGTTTTATTTCTGACAGGTTGAGATAGAACACTGAATTACATACCAAAACAGATCGTTACATTCTTGATTTTTAAAAAAATATAAAATGTTCAAATTTCTCTAAATACAAACTTGGAAGCCAAAAATAATCAATAAAGGGGGAGCCTAATCTTTTTACATGTACTGTACAAGAGAAAATTTCGGGTTTGGAATGCCTGAAATCTCACCGTTCCCGATTAATTTGAAATACAAAGGAGCCGTTAAACTGCGATATTGATAAAATAAAATTCATCTTTGTAGAGGACGTGTATTTTATTAATAAAACTAGCAGTACCTTCTACAACAATTATTGATATTAATAATTATATTTACGGAGAACGTGAACGTGAGAACCTAATCAATCTTTAATTATTTTAACGTAGATTTTCTCAAAATTTGATTTTCTCAAAATTTGATTTTCTCAAAATTGAGCCCATATTATAAAATATATGTAAAACCTACGTGTTAAATATTATTGACGTATAGTAAACTGTGCATCTTTTACATCAAGAAATGTTAGGTACCTTTTACCCTTTCACAAATTTCGCGTTAAAGAAAATATTTTTAGATGATACATTTGAGAAAGTATTGCATGTTCAAGAATCAAATTTCACAATTTATACTGTTTATTTTATTATTTATAATGTGCATTAACGTTGCCCGTTTATTCGATCCATTTGTCCTACAACCTTGTATTTACAGACAATCCTAAAATTTTAACATTTTTGTTTAATTTGACTCTGCCACTTTTACTAATTTAAAGTCGTTAATAATGGGAAATTTATTTGGAACAATTTTGTAACCTAGCTTACTACAACATTGTTGCAGTTATTTGCAGTATGATGAAATATTTTCAGACTAATTCACTTCATTTTGTTCATTTTGGTACGGGAAATACAAAATGCTAGCATGTGCCTTAATATAACATTGTATTGCTTTATCAGGAATACTATGGAGAATACTAATATCAAATTTCCAAGAAAAAATAATTTATGGCATTCACTCAAAAGTAACTGACCTACCATAAATATATTTATGCCTAAATCTACTCGAGAGGAGTATTATATAGGCCCTACTTGACGTGAAAAACGGAGTGACAGAGTTACGGTCCTCACAGAAAGGCTGCCGCAGTGTGGTCATTTTCTAACGTCGGGGCTTGACATCTTAGTGAAGAATCCCATGTACGTACAGGAATTTTTGTGTTAGCGACTTTGCCGTTGTGGGATTTATTTTGAGGTATCCTGCAATTAATTACGTGTAGCCCTCCGGAGAGGCTGGTGCAGGGTACGCCCATGGAGGACTTGTGTGTCTGGACGTGTGATAAAGGTAATGAAGCAGGGAGAGGGTGAACCCCGCTGTCGGCATGTTGTCTATTCCTGTCGAATAATTGCAAGGGGTCTGTTCAAAGCTTAAGTCGCCATCCGACGGACGAATTACCATCATCATGTCATATGACCTCACTCTATATGAACACCACGGACAGGATTGGAATTGAACCTAGGCTTTGACACGCAATGTACTGATTAGAAATTGTATACCACCACCTCTCCTATCCTGCCGGCCTATATTCTGATGGAGATTTTCTTCCCTCGCCAACGGGACTCGAACCAGCTAACTGTGGTGTCAGACCGTAAAGGCTTGACGCTCTAACGATACTGGCCACCAGGCGGGCTATTTTGTAATAAAATGAATGCATAAGGTAACCCTTGTGCATAGAATAGTACTACATCGTTCCCCCATTAAATAACACCCCCTGGAACGTTTAAGTCCGCTCTGTTTTCAAGAAATACACAAAATATTCGTAATACAGTATTTCGCACAATACTGTCTACTTTAAAGTCTCTCATCATGCATAATGTTAAGTTTATGACTGTCAAAAAAGTTATTTCGTATGGTTTTTCTGTTCGTTTAATGTTGCGCTAACACATTTAGGTTTTCGGTGCCGATGAGGTAGGAAAGGTAGATACACTAGGTAGATGGGGATAGTGGTTTTAATTAAGGCATTTCCTTGATGTGAAAATAGAAAACCGCTGGTAAACCATCTTCAGAACTGCTGACTGTAGGATTCGAACCCACCATCTTCAGAATACAAGCTTGCAACTGCATGACTCATAGCCAACTCGCTCGTTTATATTGGTTTTAGCACTTCTTCTTTTATAGGCCTCGTTGAACCACTTCATTCAGTCAGTTTTTTGTTAACTTCTTCATCTGTAAATACCCTTTTCATTGTACGCCGTTTGTCTAATTTTGGTTTAAATCTTATTTCATAGTCTTCAGTTTCTTTAAATTTTTGTTTTGCAAATCGTCCAGAGTTATTTCCAGTTCTTCCATATCCTCTCTAATTTCCTTTATCCATCCTATTTGTTGCTTCGGATTCCTGAGTTTCTTTATAATTTTTCTTGACAATCTGGTTTCTGATGTCCTCACAATGTGACCAAAAGAATAGACCCTCTTCTTCCGTATAGTATCGGTGAAGGGCTCCAGTTCGCTGTACACCACTTCATTTGGCACTATCCACCATTGCCCTTTTTATTGATATTTTTTTATTTATGCATATTCTAGCTGTTCTCTCTACTTTTAGGATTTTGTGGGTTCTGTTTCTCTGAGTGACTTTAAAAAGTTTCCCTTCTGTATGTCACCTCTGGTTGAACCACAGTCTTGTAATGCTTTAATTTTCTTTTTTTCGATAGATTTTTTATTGTGTGTAGACCATGTTAATTTTTGAGCTCTTATCATTTTATTAGCTCTTTCTTGGCATGCAGGTTTCTCGTACAAATTTAATGCTATAAATTCCTCCTAGATATTTGAATTGTTTAACTATTTTTTACTTTCCTGTTATTTACTTGTATATGGTTTACTACTAATGGATCTGCTACCATTTTCTTAGATTTTCGAATGATATCTGGCGTTCTTTTTTCTTCTTTTTTTTGCTATAAGTTATTTTGTAGACTTGTCGTTTGATTTCTGGCTTCTTGAATGTTACTTGCTAGTAACGCCAAGTCTGCGAATTCCAAGCAATTTAAGTTTACTTCATCTTTTTTGGTTCCAATCTTCATGTTGTTGTTGTTCTTCTTCTTCTGCATATTATTATTATTATTATTATTATTATTATTATTATTATTATTATTATTATTATTATTTTGCTAGTGGCTTTACGTCGCTCCGACACAGATAAGTCTTATGGCAACGATTATTATTGAATTAGTACTCAGTGTTAAATCCCCTTTATTTTGCGATAGATAGCCGATGTCTTGAAGTTGACGACGCTGCTCGAGTTGGTGGTGCTTGGTGAGTTTGAAAGAATGTATAAAGAATGTTTTATTTAAAAGATTGTTGTTGTTAATTTTCAGTTTCATCCTCGTAAGTACTGAATCAGATTTTTGAACAGACAATTTATATGTTGCGCATGCATATTTCCCTACCTATTACTCGACAGCATTGCAGTCGAAACCATGAACTTTGTGGTTGAATGCTTACTGTAGTTGAGCCGTTTGGCCACGTTCACTTAGTGTGTTGAATAATTCAGAGAGGATAGTAGGACTCGGACTTGCATATCATCAGCGAAACATTAACTTTATGTGTGCAGGACCTTGCTTAAGATGCTGTACATCCTCTGATAGGGCTGTATTGCTCGCTGTATTACACTCACAGATATTCTCTGCAGTGTAATATTGATGGTTCATCATCATTCGGATGATGCTGAAATTACTGACATTTCTCTTTATTTATAAATCCATGAATTATATTTCGATCAGTTTTGTTTTCTAGTCTTCTAATCCGAATGATATAATAGAATGAAATCTTCTCCTTATAGGCCATGGAAGCCACCGAAGGAGTGGAAACTAAAATATTAATTTCTTTACATACTAGTGTAAAAACATCGCCTTTGCAAATCTCTTTGTAATTGCCGCCATATTTGATGTATTCACTGCCTTGAAAATACTTCGGGTTTGGTTACGAATCAGAAAGAATTGCGAATCAATGAATATTTTTCACTCGAAATAAAATTTCAACTTATTAGATCGTGTTGGGGAGGATGTGGGCTCGGATCCTACGGGTGTCCGGTTGGTTATATTTGTTCTGTACTTAACATCTCTTCAATATATGTACTTAACACGACATAATAAGTTGAAGGATCTTGAATCTCGAATTGCGAATCACCTTCAATAATTTCCTAACAGTTGCCTAAGTTGCGATAAGCTCATTTGATAATACTTCAGTTATACTCGACCATGATTAGTTGAAACTGACGCGAAGTGTAAATTGGATTGATCAATATTCAATGTGTGGCTGATGAGGTAAATAGTTGTAGAAATTATTTACACTTTACGTTGAATAGATTACCTTGCCTTCTCCAGGAATGGAAGTAACGCGTCTGTGGGGAAGAGTGGCTCAGCTGGTAAAAGTGCTGGCTGGCCTTTGGACAAAGGATCTGTTTACGTTGAACAGAACAGATTTGAACTAAATTTGGTAGTGTGTGTTTGAGTCATCAGTCCATAGACTGGTTTGATGCAGCCCTCCATGCCACCCTATCCTGTGCTAACCTTTCCATTTCTACGTAACTATTGCATCCTACATCTGCTCTAATCTGTTTGTCATATTCATACCTTGGTCTACCCCTACCGTTCTTACCACCTACACTTCCTTCAAAAACCAACTGAACAAGTCCTGGGTGTCTTAAGATGTGTCCTATCATTCTATCTCTTCTTCTCGTCAAATTTAGCCAAATCGATCTCCTCTCACCAATTCGATTCAGTATCTCTTCATTCGTGATTCGATCTATCCATCTCACCTTCAGCATTCTTCTGTAACACCACATTTCAAAAGCTTCTATTCTCTTTCTTTCTGAGCTAGTTATCGTCCATGTTTCACTTCCATACAATGCCACGCTCCACACAAAAGTCTTCAAAAACATCTTTCTAATTCCGATATCAATGTTTGAAGTGAGCAAATTTCTTTTCTTAAGAAAGCTCTTCCTTGCTTGTGCTAGTCTGCATTTTATGTCCTCCTTACTTCTGCCATCGTTAGTTACTTTACTACCCAAGTAACAATATTCATCTACTTCCTTTACGACTTCGTTTCCTAATCTAATATTTCCTACATCACCTGCCTTCGTTCGACTGCACTCCATTACTTTTGTTTTGGACTTATTTATTTTCATCTTGTACTCCTTACCCAAGACTTCATCCATACCATTCCGCAACTTCTCGAGATCTTCTGCAGTCTCAGATAAAATAACAATATCATCAGCAAATCTCAAGGTTTTGATTTCCTCTCCTTGGACTGTGATTCCCTTTCCAAATTTCTCTTTGATTTCCTTTACTGCCTGTTCTATGTAAACATTGAAAAGGAGAGGGGACAAACTGCAGCCTTGCCTCACTCCTTTCTGGATTGCTGCTTCTTTTTCAAAGCCCTCGATTCTTATCACTGCAGACTGATTTTTATACAGGTTGTAGATAATTCTTCGTTCTCGGTATCTGATCCCTATCATCCTCAGAATCATAAATAGCTTGTTCCAATCAACACTATCGAATGCCTTTTCTAGATCTACGAATGCCATGTACGTGGGCTTGTCCTTCTTGATTCGATCCTCTAAGATCAGACGTAAAGTCAGGATTGCTTCACGTGTTCCTACATTTCTCCTGAAGCCAAATTGATCTTCTGCCAACTCAGCTTCAACTTGTTTTTCCATTCTTCTGTAAATAATACGTGTTAAAATTTTGCAGGCATGAGATACTAAACTAATGGTGCGGTAGTTTTCACACCTGTCAGCACCGGCTTTCTTGGGAATAGGTATAACAACATTCTGCCGAAAATCGGATGGGACTTCTCCTGTCTCATACATCCTGCACACTAAATGAAATAACCTTACCATGCTGGTTTATCCTAAGGCAGTCAGTAATTCAGAGGGAATATCATCAATTCCAGGTGCCTTGTTCCTATTTAGGTCACTCACAGCTCTGTCAAACTCTGACCTCAAAATTGGGTCTCCCATTTCATCAGCATCAACAGTCTCTTCATGTTCCAGAACCAAATTATCTACATCGTTACCTTGATACAACTGTTGGATATGCTCCTGCCATCTTTCTGCTTTGTCTTCTTTCCCTAGAAGAGGCTTAACCACCTGAGCTCTTAATATTCATGCACCTAGATTTCCTTTCTCCAAAGGTTTCCTTGATTTTCCTGTATGCAGCATCTACCTTTCCCAAGACCATACAGTCTTCGACATCCTTGCACTTCTCCTTCAGCCATTCTTCCTTAGCTACCTTGCACTTTCTATCCACTTCATTCTTTAATCGCCTGTATTCTTTTCTGCCCTCTTCATTTCTAGCATTCTTGTATTTTCGTCGTTCATCAATCAGGTCTAGTATCTCCTGAGTTATCCACTGATTCTTAGTTGATCTTTTCTTCCTTCCTAACATTTCTTCAGCTGCCCTACTGACTTCATTTTTCATGACTATCCACTCTTCCTCTATTGTGTTTCCTTCAGCCTTTTCATTTAGTCCTTGTGCAACATGTTCCTTGAAACAATCTCTCACACCCTTTTCTTTCAACTTGTCTAGATCCCATCTTTTTGCATTCTTTCCTTTTTTCAATTTCTTCAACTTCAGATGGCATTTCATGACCAACAAGTTGTGGTCAGAGTCCACGTCTGCTCCTGGGAAAGTTTTGCAATCCAATACCTGGTTTCTGAATCTCTGCCTAATCATAATGAAGTCTGTTTGATACCTTCCAGTGTCTCCAGGTCTCGTCCACGTATAAAGCCGCCGTTTGTGGTGTTTGAACCAAGTATTGGCAAGGACTAAATTATGATCAGTGCAGAATTCAACCAGCCGACTTCCTCTTTCGTTCCTTTGTCCCAATCCGAATTCTCCTACTGTACTACCTTCTCTTCCTTGGCCTACCACTGCATTCCAGTCTCCCATCACAATTAGATTCTCGTCACCTTTTATATATTGAATTAAATCTTCTATCTCCTCATATATTCTTTCGATTTCTTCATCATCCGCTGAACTAGTAGGCATATAGACCTGCACAATTGTGGTGGGCATTGGTTTGGTGTCTATCTTGACAACAATAATTCTTTCACTATGCTGGTCGTAGTAGCTTATCCGCTGCCCTATTTTCTTATTCATTATTAAACCAACTCCTGCATTTCCCCTGTTTGATTTCGTGTTGATAATTCGGTAGTCGCCTGACCAAAAATCCTGTTCTTCCTGCCAACGTACTTCACTTATACCAACTACATCTAACTTTAGCCTATCCATATCCCTTTTCAGATTCTCTAACCTACCACAACGATTCAAACTTCTAACATTCCACGCTCCGACTCGCAGAATGTCAGTATCCATCTTCCTGATGATCGCCCCCTCTCGTGTAGTCCCCACCCGGAGATCCGAATGGGGGACTAGTTTACCTCCGGAATATTTTACCCGGGAGGAAGCCATCATCAGTACATCATTCATACAGAGAGAGCTGCATGTCCTCGGGAGGTAGTTACGGCTGTAGTTTCCCGTTGCTTTCAGCCGTGTAGCAGTATCAACACAGCTAAGCCATGTTGAGTATTATTACAAGGCCGTATCAGTCAATCATCTAGACTGCCGCCCTTGCAACTACCGAAAGGCTGCTACCCCCCTTTCGATGAACCATTCGTTAGTCTGGTCTCTCAACAGATACCCATCCGATATGGTTGCACCTGCGGCTCGGCTATCTGCATCATTGGGACACGCAAGCCTCCCCACCGCGGCAAGGTCACATGGTTCGCAGAGGAGGTAGTATGATCAATTAATGTATTTTAAACTTAATGGTAGTAATAATTTTGCCGTGAAGTAAACAGCAGTGTTATAATGAATTGCTGAAAACTAGGTAGGCACCTTGGAGCGGTTAGCTGATGATGACGTACCGTCTGTGTGTCGTAAGCACTGCATAAATAAATAAATAAAATTATATGCCACCCTTTATTCCCGTTCCCTGATACGGAGTCAGGGATGAGGTGAGATGAAATTATGTGGCATGTCATTACCGCGGAATGCACTATAGAAAGATATTGATAGATAAAAAACACTTTATACTGAAAACGAAATTTTGACAACACGAACAGCATTCACGCTCCACAAATTTATTTTATGAACACACCCAGTATATGAATATGTCAAAATATTAGGGTTTTAATACTTTTGTATCTTTTATAATGGAAGCTAAAATATTATATTGGTTATCTACGGTATATTTAAACATGCATGCTAGTGGTATAACTTTATATTAGTACAAAACGAGGAAACTTCCGGATTTCTGCTCAAAATCACACTTTTTTATTCATTGTGTGGACAGCGTATGTAACGACAAGCTTGCTGCGATATTCTGATGTCTTAGCGTAATATTATTCATCATCCTGCCAAGTTTCATTGGCAATCAAGGTCTTCGATACATCCCGTTCCATTTAAAACTGTAGCAACAAATTACTGCCTTCCAGGTACGTAATTATTACTTTACGGCAGAATAACTATTATCATTAGGTTTATGTCTTAAGTGATCATCGTACCAAGTATCGTTGCGATTGGTCGAGTGCAACACTCTTGTGAGCCTAAGTTGGCGGACTCGATTCCAACCCAGTCCCTTGATATTCGATTGTTCCCAAATACGCCAACATCGTGTCAGTGGATATACCGGTTGCTAAAATAACCCGTGCGGGACAAAATGACGTAAAATGAACAATATTGTTAAAGTAACCCATCTAAGTTCATTGGCTTCGACCATTCGACCGGATCAGGGATGGGAATCACTGAAGCCCCCATCTAGCGGCGAGGATACGCATTGTGCCAGCTGCCGAAGCCACCTCTGGGGCATTGATTAACGACTGACGGTTGAAGTTTTTGGAATGAATGTCGACAAGGAAATCCGGATTACTCGAAAAAGCCTGTCCCACCTCCGATTTGTCCAAATCTCACACGGAGTGGCAGGGATTTGACCCACGGAACCCAGCGGTGAAAGGCCGGTGCGCTGCCGCCTGAAGCACGGAGGCTCTCCGACAGGACAGGAAACTACACGTAACAGCAATAATAGTAATAATAATAATAATAATAATAATAATAATAATAATAATAATAATAATAATAATAATAATAATAATAAAAGTGAGACATGATAGTGACATCATCTATAACTTCTCACCAAGACTGCCACGGAGATCTGCGACATCGTACGATCTAGAGTGCTCCAAGGACTTAATTTACTCCCTTGTGTAGAATTTTGAACTCTCAATGTTGAGATCCAAGAACACCGACACCGTACCACCGATCGGCAGAATCTATACCATGTCGCATAAAGCAGGAATACTTTTACCGCTTTGGCTAGTTATCCTACTCATAAACTGTCTAAATATTCGAGTATAATATGACCAAAATGTAGATTTAGGAATCTGAGAATGTATATTTGCGTGTTATTGGTGTGAAAATATATAACCTCACAACGATCCATATAAAACGGGTTATTTTAAAAATAGCTTGTTCATACTGCATGCATTTTGACGTTATTGGAACTATGGGAGTTTACTTATATGAGGTATCCGAGTGACGCCGCAATGTTTTATATGAATCACTCTATGTCGAAAGAGTTCAAGCCCTCCATCTCCTGAATACAAGCTTGCAGCTACACATCATTCACCACGTAACCATTTCGAAAAGACTGAAACTGCTGTAAATTACGTAAGATGTAGAGACCGAGTGAGTTGGGTGAAGTAGCTGTGAGCTTGCATTCGCGAGATAGTACGTTCAAGCCCCGCTGTCGACAAGCCCTGAAGATGGGTTTCTTTGGTTTCCTTTTTTGACACCAAGCAATAATAATAATAATAATAATAATAATAATAATAATAATAATAATAATAATAATAATAATAATGGTTCATGGCGTGGGTTACTGTAGTCACGTCCCAGTTCGGGAACCATGTGCGACGGCTGAGTGGCCTACTAAGTGGTCCTGAGAGTCGGGATACCAGTTCCTATGGAATGGGAATGGGCATCTCGGACATATTCTGGGTCATGGCCCTCCTTGTGCTCAGGCGGCTAGGACTATACAATCCACCGGTGATCCCCAACCCGTTAGAGGAGAGATCCTTATTTGGGCTATGTGTAAGTAGGGTAGTATCCTGCTTCATGAATTTACCGAGCTCAGGACATTTTAAGCAAGCCTCGGACCTGTGGGACTAACGGAGTACCATCTCATTTGACAGGCGAGGGACTCCTTGGAAACATCTCTGCGAAAGAAATGGAATTCGATGGGGAGCTATCAATATTGATGGAACTTATGGAAGAAAGAAAGTACACCTGGCTGAGTCAGCAAAGAGGATGGGTTTAGATGTACTAGGAGTAAGTGATATTCGGGTAAGGGGAGATAAGGAGGAGATAGGAGATTATAAAGTGTGCTTGACGGGTGTTAAAAAGGGAATGGCAGAGTATATGGGGTTGGACTGTTTATCAGGAATACTATTGCACGCAACATAGTTTCTGTTAGGGACATAAATGAGCGAATGATGTGGGTAGATTTGGCAGTTGGATGAATTAGGCCGAGAATTGTCTCATTGTATTCACCATGTGGGGGTGCAGATGTGGATGAAGTTGACAAGTTTTATAAAGCATTGAGTGACATCGTAGTCAGGGTGAACAGCAGGGATAGGATAGTTCTAATGGGCGATTTCAATGCGAGAGTTGGAAATAGAACTGACATCTACGAAAGGGTGATTGGTAAATGTGAGGAGGATTTGGAAGCTAATGGGAATGGGAAGTGTTTGCTGGACTTCTGTGCTAATATGGGTTAGGCAGTTACGAATACATTCTTCAAGTATAAGGCTATTCAACGCTACACATGGGAGGCTAGGGTTACCAGATCCATAATAGACTATAGGCCTATCGTAACCGACTTATTCAGGAAGTCTGTTAGGAATGTACGGATTTTTCGGGGATTTTTCGATGATACAGTCCACAGTCATATCTGTAGTGAACTAAGTATCTCTAGGCCTTGGATAGAGAAAGTGAAATCTGTCTGCAAACGAATAAGGGTAGAAAATATCCAGGACGAGGAATTTAGACAGAAGTATATGGATATGATTAGTGAGAAGTTTCGAACAGTGGACAGTAACCATATTCAGGATATATAAAGATAATGGGTGGCATACAGGGATGCTGTAGTTGAAACATCAAAGGAATGCCTAGGAACGACTGTGTGCGTAAAGATGGGAAAAAAGTGAACATTTTGGCGGAATGATGAAGTGAGAGCAGCCTGTAAACGTAAAAGGAAGGCTTATCAGAAATGGCTCCAAACAAGGGCCGATGCAGACAGGGAATTGTAGGTAGATGAAAGAAACAGAGCGAAAGAAATAGTTGTTGAATCCAAAAGAAGCCATGGGAAGATTTTGGAAATAACCTGGAAAGGCTAGGTTAAGCAGCAGGCAAACCTTTCTGGACAGTAAGAAAGAATCTTAGGAAAGGAGGGAAAAAGGAAATGAACAGTGTTTTGGGTAATTCAGGTGAACTCGTAATAGATCCCAGGGAATCACTGGACAGGTGGAGAGAATATTTCGAAAATCTTCTCAACGTAAAAGGAGATCTTCCTGGTGGTGTCACGAACAACCAAGCTCATGGGGAGGAGGAAAATGATGTTGGTGAAATTACGCCTGAGGAAGTGGAAAGGATGGTAAATAAACTCCATTGTCATAAAGCAGCAGGAATAGATGAAATTAGATCCGAAATGAAGTATAGTGGGAAGGGAGGGATGAAATGGCTTCATAGAGTAGTAAGATTAGCATGGAGTGTTGGTAAGGTACCTTCAGATCGGACAAAAGCCGTAATTGCAACTATCTATAAGCAAGGGAACATGAAGGATTGAAACAACTATTGAGGTATCTCATTGATTTATATACCAGAAGTATTCACTGGCATGTTGGAAGGAAGGGTGCGATGAGTGGTTGAGGAAGTTGGATGAAAACCAGTGTGGTTTCAGACGACAGAGGGGCTGTCAGGATCAGATTTTCAGTATGCGCCAGGTAATTGAAAAATGTTACGAGAGGAATAGGCAGTTGTGTTTATGTTTCGTAGATCTAGAGAAAGCATATGACAGGGTACTGAGGGAAAAGATTTTCGCCATACTGGGGTACAACGGAATTAAGGGTAGATTATTTAAATCAATCGAAGGCATTTACTTGACAATTGGGCTTCAGTAAGAATTGATGGCGGAATGAGTTCTTGGTTCAGGGTACTTACAGGGGTTAGACAAGGCTATAGTCCTTCACCTTTGTTGTTCGTAGTTTACATGATTCATCTGCTAAAAGGTATAAAGTGGCAGGGAGGGATTCAGTTGGATGAAAATGTAGTAAGCAGTCTGGCCTATGCTGACGACTTGATCTTAATAGCAAATTGTGCCGAAAGCCTGCAGTGTAATATCTTGGAACTTGAAAATAGGTGCAATGAGTATGGTATGAAAATTAGTCTCTCGAAGACTAAACTGATGTCAGTAGGTAAGAAATTCAACAGAATTGAATGTCAGATTGGTGATACAAAACTCTAACGGGTACATAATTTTAAGTAGTTAGGTTGTGCCTGCTCCCAGGATGGTGAGATTGAATCAAATTGTAGTAACGCTAATGCAGTGTGTTCGCAATTGCTATCAACAGTGTTCTGTAAGAAGGATGTATGAAGCTGTACGCATAAACGGCTTCGGTGGTGGAGTCATGTGAGGCGAATGGAGGAGGATAGGTTACCTAGGAGAATAATGGACTCTGGTATGGAGGGTAAGAGAAGTAGAGGAAGACCAAGACGACTATGGTTAGACTCAGTTTCTAACGACTTAAGGAAAAGGGGCATAGAACTAAATGAGGCCACAGGACATAGTTGCAAATGGAGGATTTTGGCGACGGTTAGTAAATTCACAGAGGCTTGCAGACTGAACGCTGAAAGACATGACGGTCTATAATGATAATGTTTGTGTGTATAATAATAATAATAATAATAATAATAATAATAATAATAATAATAATAATAATAATAATAATAATAGAAGAAGAAGTGTGAGGCATGGTAGCCGAGTGACATCATCCATAGCTGCAGTTTGAATTTGCACACTTACGTCATTCTCTTTTTCGCACAGAAGCTCTTGTTACAGACACCGCGTTGGCCATTGGGTTACTATTGTGGCATACCCTTACCTTTACATAGCTCAGGTACTACATCTCATATCTTATGCGTTGCAACCACTAGGCTCTAGCAGAATATGGCATTACTTTAATTTAGTTGTGCCGAATCCCTTCGTTGCATCTCCTCTCAACTTCGCAGCGTGAGTTGCTTAACACGGTTTCCGCAGGGTCACCACCATTTAAAAATAAAATATACTAAACCTGGCTGGAAAAACGTACTACATCTCTGGAAATAATACTAGATAATTTCCCCCTGTTCTATCAAGTTTGTTCTTGATATTTTTCTTTTAGGATTCGAATGTCAAATACATGTATTTGTATTGATATACCAGATAAAAGCACTGTGAATTTAATCAACACACTAGAGAAATAACTGACCGAATTTAGAAACGTTAATTGAGGTCACTGTCGCTTCTTCCCCAGTCCTGGCCCCTTTCTGTCCCGTGGTCGCATAATGTCTTTCTGTGTCAGTGAACGTAAAACAGGTAGAGAAATGACGGAAAGGCAAGTGAAGAAAAAAAGAGTCCGTAAGTCCAACCCTACAATTTGATCTTTCACACCTTACTCCGAACACACTCTTTTTATCCACAGATTCTCTTGTTACAGTTGCCGCTTCGGCCCAGCGGCTTACTGTACTGGAGTACCCTGACTTATGCCTAAACATCGCTCAGAGACCACTTCCCGTATGTAATGCGTTGCAACCACTGGGTTCTAGCAGGATTTGGCATTAGTTCAGTTTCGTTGTACCGAGTTCCTCCTTTTTACTGACGCCCGTGATTAGTCTTACTTTGTGAAGAACACCATGGGTCTGCGTTGCTTGTGAGTAGTACCTTTATGTGCGAAACACCATAGGTTGGTGCCATTGTGTGTGACATGTCATGGGGTCTACATTGCCTGTGATTAGTACCACCATGCGAGAAACACCATGAGCCTACGTTACCTGTGATTAGTACCACTATAGCAGAAACGCCATGGGTCTGCTTTACCAGTGATTAGTATCATTATGAGGGCCCGGTGACCTGGATTTTGGACCTCGTTAGATAAGTATCATCCCAGTACTTCAGGGATTGTGAGTAGGATCCACAGATTGTGTTTGTTTCACGATCATTTTGTCATCACCATTCGTTTTAGACTCTAGTCAGTGGATACATTGTGAAGTTAAAATGTTTGTTTCGTTCACCTCGTTCCATTAAGGGCCGATGACGTAGCTGTTAGGTCCCTTTAAAAACAATCATCATCATCATCATCATCATCATCATCATCATCATCAGACTGGTGACTGAACTGGTTGTGCTGCCATTCGTTCGCAGTATTCAAGGGGGGTGTTTTCCAACAAGATAACGCTCGCCCTCATACCACCGTTGTCACCCATTGTGCTGTAAAAAGTGTCAACCAGTTGCCTTGGCCCGCGAGATCACCAGACCTTTCGCCCATTGAGTACGTATGGGACTTAATGGAACGACAAATTCAACGTTCAGCCAATACCAGCATTAACTGTTGCTGATGTTACTGACCAAGTGTAACAGGCGTGGAACTCCATCCCACAAAATGGCATACGGCACCTGTATGACGCAAACGTGCATGCTTGCATTCAAAATCGTGGGAACTACAGCGGTTATTAATGTACCACCATGCCACATGTCTTCTCGCGCGTACTTGAGCATGTGACGTGGGAACTTTAATCAAACAAATATGTTAGCTAGACAGTTACCGAAATTACATTGCTCTGAACTCATGTCTGGTTGGTATTGGGATTTCATTTTCCGCCAGTGTTTTTTTTTTTTTTTTTCAAAGACATCTTGAGACGCCCAGGCCTTGTTCAGTTAATTTTTGAGGGAGCTGTACGGAGTAACAATGGTAGGGTTAGACCAGTGCATGAATATGGCAAAGAGATTTGAGTACCTAGATGTACGATATAATAGTTAACGTAGTAATGAAAATGTCAGCACAGGATAAGGTGGCATGCTGGAGTGCATCAAACCAGACTAACGACCGAACAACACATTAGATGTGCTGGGCGTTTGTTGACGCTCCTAGCACCGAACTGAAAGTGCCTTCAATCTTTTAGTTAAGTTGATTGCTTAAGGCACGTTTTACAGAAATTGTCGGGATCTTCATAACTGTCTTCAGTTCGCCGAAAGTCATGCAAGCATATTAAGTGGATTAAGTGGCACCTTTATAACTTCGTTATCCCAGTTTCTGTTCGCAAACTTTGATCACTTTCAAGTTTCTATTTCGGAAAGTTTGAAGCTTCTCTTGGAAATCACATGAGACCTATCACTTTCTGGAACATTCTCCAAAATCTTGCAAGCTGTTACCGTCGACGAAGGTTTGATTTTTCTAATTGACTGGCTGTTATCATAGAATCGTTTCTCTATTGCCTATGGCAGATATAGGTTGGTGTTATTTTTGTTCTTTCTTCCCAGACGAGGAATCGCGAGGTGTTTCGCCTGTCTTCGCCATAATACATATCTGTGTCGGTGGGACGTAAAGCAGATAGTAAAATAAATTTGTTTTCCTTTATCGTGCTTAATTATTAGGTGCAGTTAAATGAAAACCGGTCACCTGTACCTCTAAAATAATCACAAGAACTCTTACGACATGTATCCCACTGGCGAATGAGATGGTCAACCCCACTCTTCATATAACTGGCGGCTGTCGACGGAATCACATTTGCACCCAGTGAACACATCATCGTTCGTTTGCTTGCGTTTTGTAGGAACGATATATTTGTTAATTCGTGAGAAACGTATATGAAGGAAAAATAACTAAGCTGTGCATATTTTTTGTTTGTTTTATACGAATTTTCATGGGATTGTGCATTATTTGAGTACATAGAAGCTTTCTAGGCTAATTTCAAACCATTCTTACTTATTATTTGTTTTAGTGTCTACGAGAAAAGCGAATGCTTCTTACTTCTTTGTGATTTACTTTTTGAAATGCGATCTGGTTTACTCGTGTTGGAACGAACGCTAAATTATACTTCTATTTCAGGAGACTAAATTAAAGCTATCTGCTTCCTCTTCTCTGCCTAGTTGTAATGGAGAATGGATACTGTATTCGCTAACAACTTGAATTAACTTATATTTGACTTGTTAAACTTACTGATAGACTGTAGGTTATGCATATTTAAGAGATAATTGGCTGTCATTTTCCTGTGGCAATCTACAGGATTTGTTTGTTGTTTTTTTACAAGTTGATGTACGTCGCACCGACACAGATAGGTCTTAGGGCGACGATAGTATAGGGATGGGAAAGGGCTTGGAATGGGAAAGAAGCGATCGTAGCCTTAATGAAGGTACAGCCCCAGCATTTATCTGGTGTGAAGGTGGGAGTAGAAAATCATCTTCAGGGCTGCCGACAGAGTAGTTCGAACGCACTACCTCGGGAATGCAAGCTCACAGCTGCCTCTCCCTAAGCGCATGCCAACTCGCTCGGTACTACAGGATTTGTTTCTTGTACGTTGTAATCCAGGGTTGGCTTACACATACATACATACATACATACATACATACATACATACATACATACATACATACATACATACATACATACATACATACATACATACATACATACATGCATACATACATACATACATACATACATACATACATACATACATACATACATACATACATACATACATACATACATACATACAGCTTTGCTGAGTGGCTCAGAAGTTGACGATCGCTGGCCTTCTGACCCCAATATGGGAGGTTCTACCATGGTTCAGTCCGGTGGTATTTGAAGATGCTCAGATACGTCAGCCTCGTGTCGGTAAACTCCTGCAGGACAAAATTCCGGCATCTAGGCATCTCCGAAAACCGCAAAAGTATTTAGTGAGACGTCATGCCATTGACATCATTATTATTATTATTATTATTATTATTATTATTATTATTATTATTATTATTATTATTATTAAGATACATCATTATAGACATTTATGCCTTTCAGCTCTTTCAGTGTGCAAGCTTGTGGGAATTAATTAAACACCTTCGCAATCTTGTATTTGCAGCAAGTTTTCTAGCCTCGTTTACTTCCACCCTTCGTATGTATCAGTAATTACAGACGACGTCAGAGGAATACCAGCCACAGTGTCATTTAAAAGAGCGTTAAAAGGTACACCAGGATGCGAATGAACTGTGCAGTTCTAGGCTTTCACTGATCGTGTTATTACAATATTATTACTTTATAATCATATAACTATGTGTCTCACCGCGGTGGAATTTTATTTCGCATATAACATATTTTGATTGTGTTAGAGTAACTGTGAGGCGATAGAAATTGCTAAACACCCGAATCTTTTTAACAAAGGTGACGGCTATATATTGGGTAGATCTTGGCTACCCTCCATACTTAAGTCAGCATCTTTCTCCTTGACTCTGGAGGCCCTAGAATGCGCTATATTTCTAACAGGGGCTCTCTATGCTGAGTCTGGTTGTTATGGAGTGACAGTTGCCAATGCATTATTTGTAGACGTTCTTGGTAGCAGGATCGAAACGCGTCAGCAGACTCTTAACATTACGCGACCTAATATCCCTAAATTATTCTTATTCTTATTCTTATTCTTATTATTATTATTCCCAGGAATCTGTGGAACAGCAGAGGTGAAAGAAGGTGCGGGCTGGAATAGGTCTCAACTACAAAATGAAAGTTAATTTTAAAACTTTAACAAACGTTATATTTTCTTTTCAAAATCTACAAATAATGGATAACAACATTTAACAATTTCCACTAGGTGAAATAACAACGAAAGGCAGGTAAATTTTACCCGTACAGGTTTTTTTAAAAGGTTTTGGGCTTCGAGCCCCGCCGTCACAGTCCTTGAGCTATTAGCCCAACTTTACCAAGGTACAAAATTGAACAAAGGGGCAGAAAACCCATCATGCCAAGGAGCACTTGCTCCTAATTACAATGTTAAGCCTCCTAGAGGCACTTTCCAAAATACCAGAAAGAGCGGACCTGCTCTCAATTTTACAAGCCTATCCAAGGCCACAACAAACTTCACTTCTAACTGCCCTCAAGGCACACATACAGTGAAACAGGGGTATCTAATACCCAACCTACAGGGCCTTTGCATGAAGAAAACAAAACATCAGGATGAGTTACTGGCCCAAAATACAGAAAGAATTGGAGGCGTGAACTTGCACTCCAAAATACACCTTTTAAAACCTAAGTGGCTCTAGGCCGATACAGGGGCTAATCCCAAGCTAGGGAGGTGACCCGTATGAGAAAACTTTAATACATTAAGGAAGAGAAGAAACGGTTATGAAAACGTAGTCACCTCAATTTCGAAATGAAGGGGAGTTCGAGAGGGTAAAGCACTCTCTATCCCCGCTTTATAGTGAAAGAGATTTGTAGTTTTCACATAAACAGAAGAGGAATTTACATTTTAAAGTGGTAGGTTACATATTAAAGGTTTCGAACCCTCCCCGAGAATTAAACTGCTGAGCTAGCAAGAAATAAAGATCTCAAAGGCCATTACCTTGTTGAAGAGCTGCTGCTTGAAGAAAGAGGCGCTTCCCGCCCCCTGCTACATATCCACACACTGAGTTAGATGTTATCCTAGTGGCCCGGAGACAAGAAAATCAGCAGTTTTTATACCCTCGTGGAAAATTCGAGACCTTTCAAGAATGAGTAGACACACCCCCTCGACTATTGGATAGCTTAGAGCTACATATCCATATCGAAGAAGACATACATGATTGGCTGAGAATTAATTAAAGAAATTCGGGATTGGCTAAGTTCAAACCTGGCGGAAGGAAAGATTAGTATTGCCAACCCAAAAATAAAAGAACAAAATTTAGTAAAGACAACAACTTTTGAATACAAAATTTCTTCCAAAAGGTTCATTCCTTTGCACCAGAGTGCATGATCATAGTTTTTTTTGTAGAGACATCTGGTAGAGAACGTCCACACTTCTTGATCAATGACAAACAAAAACACATCAAGATTCACACAGAGCCATCTTCGGAGAAACTGTTGAGTTAATACAGTTTTTCAAGGTTCAGGCTTTGTCCTGTAGAAGAGTTTCAATTGACGCAATATTTGAACAAGTGGCGTGGAGGTGTACCGCCCGGTACAATTATTATTATTATTATTATTATTATTATTATTATTATTATTATTATGTAATTTAGTGGTAGCGAAATTCTACGTATTAAGATAACTATGCTTTATTTAGTATTAATTACGATAGCATTAATCATGATTCCAGTGTACAGTTATTGCTTTAGTGTAGGAAAAGGCCTAATGGCCTTAACCTCGCTAGTAAATACAACTATCTACCAATCTATATATCTCTCTAATTAAAAAGTCTTCTCTTAATATCAACGACCGAGTCCATTATTCACCTTGTAACCTATCTTCCTCCATTCGTCTCACGTGATTCTACCACCGAAGGTTGTTACGTACAGCTTCATCCAACGAGTTCATTTCGAGTACCCTCCCGGCATTGTTCTGACCCGTTTGTACCAGCAATTTTTCTCGCTGCCTTCATGTCGGTTTGTTCTAAGAATAGGATATCGTGAGTCCACTTAGCATTCACTTCCGTACAACAAAGACAGTCGGAAAATAAACCAGTCTAACGGTTATTTCTTCTTAGAACTCACGTCTTTCGTACACTATAAACTTGTTGTTGATCGCAACGGTGAGCGGACTGCGTTAGCGCTGTTACATCTTGATCCTTCTTCACTTACTATACCATATGAATTGGTAAAGTGAACACTAGTTCTTATAAAACAACTTCTTCCGATTTTAATTATGTATTTACTGTTGTGTTAATGACTGTATTGCTTTTTGTCAATTTTCCTGTAATTTAAAAGTGCATTGAAATCCACGCCCTGATGGTTATGCTACTTTTGTATACCTGTTTCGACTAGTAAAGGAACAGTCTTCTCCCCCCTGCCCATTTTTTGGGGGTTTTGTTTCCTGTTTGAAGTTTATGTTTGATCCCCATTTCGTGTAGAGTTGCGTGTTTAATTGTTCGTGAACAAGACGCCACAAGCTTGAACCATTGGTCAGGAAGTGTGGCTAGCCAACCAGGGCGAGGAGAATCAGATTTGGGGTGCCGTTAGAATGTCATGTCCCAGTGATCCAAACAAAAGGTGGCTGGTTGCTCACAACAGGAAATCCCTCACCCTAACCACAGTCATGAAAGGTATCGTGCTAAATATTCCTAGCACTTTATTTGTTTTATTTGCTCTCTGACAAGTTCGTTTTCGTGACTTTTGTTTTGGTGACCCCGAATGTTACGACCGAATGATTACTGTCGTTTTTGTGATGACCTGTTTGAGATGATTACTTTAGCTGCCAATAATTCGTCTATTGTTCTGAAAACTCGGAATGACATCACAGAATAGTGTGTGAGTTTTTTTTATGCGTCACAGTTCCTTGCCGTTACAGTTCTTCCGTCAGCATTGGACGGAATGTTGTTTGACTGTGAACTGCCGCGGTGCTTATTGTTAGTTGAGAGTGTCTAAAGTGTTAACCGTTTAAAATTGTGAACATCGCCAACATGTAATACTAAGTATGCGAACATCATGAGATCGAATAGTTTTAATTAATTAATTTTTAGACACTCGCCAGGTTAATGCGATCCTTGAGAATAAATGTTACTCTGAATTTCAGTGATGTCCAGGGAGAAATTGTTTGTAGCTTCACGCAAACAGTCCTGCAAATGTGAATCAGTTAATTATGATCGTTCTATGTTCCTAACATATGGCATAAGTTTGTTTCTGTTTTCATATCCGTACGGGCCATGAAGGCCCCTGGAGGGGTGGAAGGTAAAGGCTTCCACTATCCGTAACCTCGGCACTTGGTGGGGTAGAGTGGTTAGCTCTACGCCCGGGCGCCTTTTGCCCCCAGTAATTAACCTGGTACTCATTTTTGGTGTAGGCTTAGTGAACCTCAGAGCCATGTGCACCTACGGAAGTAGGAATCTCGGTTTTTAAATTTTACGACTTCCTGGCGGGAATTCAAACCTACGTCCCTCCGGGCGAGCCGAGCACGCCTTTACCGCCTCGGCCAGGCAGCCCCTTATCTCATAAGAGAGAAAGCTTTCTCCCACCGTTAGGTCGTCTTGAACATAGCTTAACATTTGAAAGAACTACTCCTCATTATTTGGAACGTTTTGATGTCTTTTGCCCCACCCCGAAGATTATAAGCTTCCAGTTTCCGAAAAAAATAGTTCAGCACTGGAAATTATTTCAAATATGCCAAAGCAGAGTTGTAGATATGAGTATAGGCTATTGGTAGCATAACCAACTTGACAGCTGTAAAAGTCACTAAATGCTAAAACACTGTTACACTATTATTCCGGTTTGAAATTAACACTCTTGGACAGACACCACACTAAGATTTGCTGTTATTTTACATAACACCTTACTAAAATCCTCCCCGCCGGCTTGAGTGGCTCAGACGGTTGAGGCGCTGGCCTTCTGACCCCGACTTGGCAGGTTCGATCCTGGTTCAGTCCGGTGGTATTTGAAGGTGCTCATATACGTCAGCCTCGTGTCGGTAGATTTACTGGCACGTAAAAGAACTCCTGCGGGACTAAATTCCGGCACCTCGGCGTTTCCGAAAACCGTGGAAGTAGTTAGTGGGACGTAAAGCAATTATTATTATTATTATTATTATTATTATTATTATTATTATTATTATTATCCTCCCCACTGAGAATTACATAAAATTTAATTAATCAAATAACAGTCAGACATACATTTTTGTATAGGGTGTTACTGTATGGTGATAAACCTCATTTATTACGCTTATGCTAAATAAAATGCGCGCTGAGCCCATTTTGCGACTTGCGGCTTTTCTGCTAAATACTTCACTAGTTAGAGCCACTGAAATTATCCCAAGAATCTTTCCGCGCGTGTGGTATCTATATAGTCAAGTGATATATACTGGAATGTTCTCGTTTCTTTATTGAAGCACATTGCGGATTCATTGAATAGTTCGTAAGATATAGGCATACTTGGTTAACCTAGGATTGAAAACTAAAAGCACTTGTTGCCCTCAACTTACACTACATCTTTGGTAGGCATAAATCAGTCGTTCTGGGTTCCTTCTTACTTTATATGAATAAAGGAGGATGAAACTTGGTCGAGATCGTTGCTGGCATAGTGGTGTTTGCAATAAGCTCTTGACTTAAGCCGAGTGACGGTACGTGGGCGATCAATGCTGTAGTGCTGAGCTTTGGTAGCTGCTCGCGCTTGGCTGGACACACTCTTACATACTTTTCAACGCCGCACACGGTTAGCAGCGCCCGCTTCCGGTCTGATGCCACAATGACTACCACTTCCTGCGCGGCTCCCATCCGATCCTATCCCACCCATCCCAACTTATGTCACCCACAAGCATACCTCAGAGGGAAAGACGGGTTGTTCTGGATACTGTTAGCAACTTTCGTTTCCCTAAGACAACAATCACAGACTTTCTTCCCGTATCCTACTCCTAGGATAGGTTAGACCCCAGCTGAATGTCGTTGGCGTCTGAAGGTCTTTGTCACTGGTTTCCGGCAAGTACGAGGTGCATTCAAGTTCTAAGGCCTCCGATTTTTTTCTAACTAACTACTCACCCGAAAACGATGAAACTGGCGTTACTTCTCGACGTAATCGCCCTGCAGACGTACACATTTTTCACAACGTCGACGCCATGATTCCATGGCAGCGGCGAAGGCTTCTTTAGGAGTCTGTTTTGACCACTGGAAAATCGCTGAAGCAATAGCAGCACAGCTGGTGAATGTGCGGCCACGGAGAGTGTCTTTCATTGTTGGAAAAAGCCAAAAGTCACTAGGAGCCAGGTCAGGTGAGTAGGGAGCATGAGGAGTCACTTCAAAGTTGTTTTCACGAAGAAACGTTTGCGTAACGTCCGTCAGCATTCGTGGCACCCACCTGGATGACACTTTTCGCATATTCAGGTCGTCATGCAGGATTGTGAGCACAGAACCCACGGAAATGCCAACACTGGAGGCGATCTGTTCAACAGTCATTCGGCGATCCCCCAAAACAATTCTCTCCACTTTCTCGATCATGTCGTCAGACCGGCTTGTGCGAGCCCGAGGTTGTTTCGGCGTGTTGTCACACGATGTTCTGCCTCCATTAAACTGTCGCACCCACGAACGCACTTTCGACACATCCATAACTCCATCACCACATGTCTCCTTCAACTGTCGATGAATTTCAATTGGTGTCACACCACGCAAATTCAAAAAACGAATGATTGCACGCTGTTCAAGTAAGGAAAACGTCGCCATTTTAAGTATCTAAAACAGTTCTCATTCTCGCGGCTGGCGCTAAAATTCCATCTGTCGTATAGTGCTGCCATCTCTGTGACGTTTTGACAACGAACGCGGGCTCATTTTAAAACAATGCACATGTTTCTACTTCTTTCCAGTCTGGAGAAAAAAATCGGAGGCCTTAGAACTTGAATGCACATCGTAAAATAATTTTGAAATTAGAAATCTAGAAAAAATGAAATGGCGTATGGCTTTTAGTGTCGGGAGTGTCCGAGGACATGTTTGGCTCGCCAGGTGCAGGTCTCTTGATTTTACTCCCGTAGGCGACCTGCGCGTCGTGATGAGGATGAAATGATGAAGACGACACATACACCCAGTCCCCGATGCAGCGAATTTAACCAATGACAGTTAAACCTCCCGATCCTGCCGGGAATCGAACCCGGGACCTCTGTGACCAAAGGCAGCACGGCGACCATTTAGCCGTGGAGCGGGACAAAATCTAGGAATGATATAAAAATTTAAATATGTGTTAACCTAGCGCCCCATGGACTGATGTGTGCTGTACGCAACATGCATGACGTTTGTGTCTTGCAGACTGCATACGTGCCTGGTTAAGAAGATTCGCTTCGTTAGAACACATTTTTATATGTTCAGGTACCAAAAAACACAAGTGTATTTCAATACTCATTCTTTATAATATGTACAGAACTGTATATAACCTACGTTGAAAGTCGAAACGCGAATTTCCTCCTTGTGCCACTCACTTTTATTGGTACCGAGCGAGTTGGCCATGCGGTTAGGGGTGCGCAGCTGTGAGCTTGCATTCGGGAGATAGTGGGTTCGTACCTCACTGCCGGCAGCCCTGAAGATGGTTTTCCGTGGTTTCCCACTTTCACACCAAGCAAATGCTGAGGCTGTACCTTAATTAAGGACACGGTCGCTTCCTTCCCACTCCTAGGTTTTTCTTATCCCACCGTCGCCATAACGCCATTCTGTGTCGGTGCGACGTAAAGCCAATTATTAAAAAAAGTGTTATTGGAGAGAGATGGTCTTACACCTACTGATCTGCGCAACTCGCAAGACATCAGAGGCAATCGCTGGAAGTGCAAATATTCGTGTGATCTTACCATGGCAGTGGTACGTTGACCACGACGAGAGCTTAAGGATAATAATGTGATGAATTGATGAAATCATAATCCAAGACATTTTCTGACCAGCAGAAATTTTGAAATGGAAGTCACGACCGTGTGATTTGGATTCGTTCAGTGTAAAATTGAACGTCCCATGATTCTCATTACGGTATCAACAATCAAGTAAAACTACAATCTTGCTCGCTTTTCAGCTTTTCTGAAGCGTTGTGTCATTGTCAAGATCACACGAATATTTGCACTTCCAGCGGTTGCCTTGACAACGTTTGCCATGTTTTGGACATTCTGTGCCCTATAACGATGATCACTCACAGTTACTTGTTTTACTCACCACTCAAAGGTATGAATAGGCGTTGAGTGACGCTCTAATGACCTCAAGGTTGGGTAGATTCCTAGTTGATTATATCTATATTGATATCACTTAATCTAAAGGCCTACTAATAAGTGTTTTTACGGGTTGAAGGACTCGAAGCTCTGTGGAGCAAGGGTAAATGGTTCAATTTGATATGGGAACGATGTGGATGTTTTATCAGAATTTCTGACATCGTACTTGAGTCAGAGTTACGGTACTAGTAAGGAGGCGGTGGTGTTTCACCTTTAGCTGTCTGCTCCCAGACTAATGAAGACTTGACATAACTCGTAATTGGAGCCGCTTTACCAGTCCGCTATAACCATTTACAAGCGAGATAACGGCCATACCGTCACGTCTTGAACAGCATTCCACTTCTCTTGCAGATCTTCTCGTAAGCGATGTTATCTTAATTGAACGACTCCTGGAAATCATTTTAAACGTTAAAGAATTTCCTGTACGTTGGCCTATTAAATCGTCTTGTTGTTATTTCTTTTTGTAACCGTCACTGCAGTAACACTTCTCACTCTAATGATGCTGATCTGTCCTCTTGCCAGATAAGAAATGTGTGTAATGTTGAGTAGTTTGCACAGTTTGAACTTAAATTATTGTTGCCAACAAATGGGCTGTTTCTAACGAGATTATATCGTGATTGCTATCACGTTTCAATCATTTAGTTCACTTATCTCCGAGTGGACTGAGGACTGCGACACGACCGGTTTATTACTTTCTAACGACTCTCATATGTCTCACGCCTCGTTACGGACATAGAAACTTGTCGGATGAATGCTCCTTGCCCACTTTACATTCTTTCATTGAAAATATAATATATCGTTATCTTTCTGGCATAAAAATCGGATTGCCTGGCTGTCGTTCGACACGTCCTTTTACGGAAAGCGGCCACTGTCTTCGGGCAGTACTTTTATAAACTCCTTTATATTTTATTAGTAACTAGGTGTTGTACCCGTTGTTGACGGGGAACAATCGATTAGCATGTGTATGATTATATTTTGGTCAGCCCCTTGTATTGTTTCTGAGATTTTGAGGCAGCTTGTCGTGGCGCACTCACTTCCGCGCTCTCGTTGGCCCTTTGCATTTTCATCTCTTTGGAATAATGCTGCTCTAGATTTGTTCTCTTCCTTCCAGTATAAAAACTAAGTAAGGATAGATTTAAAAAACGTACAGACGGATTTGCAAAGTCTTTAAAATGTTGCCAGGATGATTTCCTTAGATTTAGTTTATTGGCTCTTGTACTTAGTTTTTCACTCAACCGCCACTATTATCTCCCTTACTTTTCACTGTATCGGGAAAAAAGTGTATTGTTTTAAAAGTTTGGAAGTAATACGTTAAATAAATTTTGTCATGAGCAATTTTCGTATGAAACCAACCGTTAAAGAGATACATCAGGCTCTGTGTGTTTAGTTCCCTCTTTCTTTTTCTTGATACGGAGTCGAGAATGAGGTCAGATACAATTTATGGCATATTTTCTTACGGCCAGATGCCCTTACTGATGCCAACTCCAATGACTGTGAAAGGATAAGGGAGTGGAAGGAGTCGGCTTTGGCCTGTGAATAGGAACTGTCCTTGCCTGGAAGTGAAAATGGGAAACCACAGGAAACCATTCTCAGCCGACGGTAGATTTCGAACCCACTCGTCTCCCAAATGCATAGATTGGCTCTATAGCTGTAGCACGTTAACACGCGCGACCACTCCGCTCGGTATTGGCAGATATATGTTGTGTTCGCGATAAATTCACATGAAATTAAATCACATACATACATACATACATACATACATTGCCATTATAGACCGTTATACCTTTCAGCGTTCAGTCTGCAAGCCTCTGTGAATTTACTAAACGTCGCCACAATCCTCTGTTTGCAACTAGTACTGTGGCCTCATTTAGGTCTATACCTCTTATCTTTAAATCGTTAGAAACTGAGTCTAACCATCGTCCGCTTGGCCTCCCTCTACTTCTCTTACTATCTATAACAGAGTCCACTATTCTCCTAGGTAAGCTATCCTCCTCCATTCGCCTCACATGACCCCACCATCGAAGTCGGGTGATGCGTACAGCTTTATCCATCGGGTTCATTCCTAAATCAGCCTTTATCTCCTCATTCCGAGTACCCTCCTTCCATTGTTCCCACCTGTTTGTACCAGCAATCATTGTCGCTACTTTCATGTCTGTTACTTCTAACTTATGAATAAGATATCCTGAGTCAACTCAGCTTTCGCCCCCGTAAAGCATACATTTCTCTCGTAGCATTTGTCAGTTACCTGGCACATACTGAAAATCTGATCCTGACAGCCTCTCTGTGGTCTGAAACCACGCTGGTTTTCATCCAAGTTCCTCTCAAATACTGATCGTACCCTCCCTTCCAAGATGCCAGTGAGTACTTTGCCTGGTCTGAAAACAGACCGATGTAAAGATAGTTTTGTCCGGGAGCTGACTTCATTCTTACAGAATACTGTTGATCGGAACTGCGAGCTCACTGCATTAGCTGTAATACACCTTGATTGAATCTCACATACTATATTACCATCCTAGGCGAACACACAACCTAAATACTTTAATTGATTTATCTGTTCCAGCTTTGTATCACCAATCTGACATTCAATTCCCTTGGATTTCTTACCTACTGACATCCATTTGGTCTTTGAAAGACTAATTTTCATACCATAATTGCACCTATTCTCAAGTTCCAAGATATTTGACTCCAGCCTTTCGGCACAATCTGCCATTAATACCGAGTCGTCAGCATAGGCCAGACTAATTACTACATTTCTACCTACCTGAATCCCTCCCTGCCACTTTCTACCTTTCAGCAAATGATCCATGTAAACTACGAACAACGAAGGTGAATGATTACAGCCTTGTCTAACCCGTGTAAGTACCCTGAACCAAGAACTCATTCTACCATCAATTCTCACCGAAGCCCAATTGTCAGCATAAATACCTTTGATTTATTTTAATAATCTACCTTTAATTCCATAGTCCCCCAGTATGGCGAACATCTTTTCCCTCGGTACTCTGTCATATTCTTTCTCTAGATCTACGAAACATAAACACAGCTGTCTATTTCTCTCGTAGCATTTGTCAGTTACCTGGCGCATACTGAAAATCTGATCCTGACAGCCTCTCTGTGGTCTGAAACCACGCTGGTTTTCATCCAACTTCCTCTCAAATACTGATCGCACCCTCCCTTCCAAGATGCCAGTGAGTACTTTGCCTGGTATACTAATCAATGAGATATCTCGATAGTTGTTTCAATCCTTCCTGTTCCCTTGCTTATAGATAGGTGCAATTACTGCTTTTGTCCAATCTGAAGGTACCTTACCAACAATCCACGCTAATCTTACTACTCTATGAAGCCATTTCATCTCTGCCTTCCCACTATACTTCACCATTTCAGGTATAATTTCATCTATTCCTGCTGCTTTATCACAATGGAGTTTCTTTACCATCCTTTCCACTTCCTCAAGCATAATTTCACCAACATCATTTTCCTCCTCCCCATGAGCTTGGTTGTTCACAACATCACCAGGAAAATTTCCTTTTACGTTGAAAAGATGTTCAAAATATTCCCTCCATCTCTCCAGTGATTCCCTGGGATCTATTATGAGTTCACCTGAATTACCCAAAACACTGTTCATTTCCTTTTTTCTTCCCTTCCTAAGATTTTTTATTACTGTCCGGAAAGGTTTCCCTGCTGCTTGATGTAGCCTTTCCAGGTTATTACCGAAATGTTCCCACGACTTATTCTCGGATTCAGCATCTGTTTGTTTCGCTCTGTTCCTTTCATCTACGTACAAATCCCTGTCTGTATCGGCCCTTGTTTGGAGCCATTTCTGATACGCTTTTATTTTACGTTTACAAGCTCCTCTCACTTTATCATTCTACCAACATGTTCGCTTTTCCCCATCTTTACACACAGCTGTTCCTACGCCTTCCCTTAATGTTTCAAGTACAGCATCCCTGTATGCCACCCGTTCCATGTACTTCTGTATAATTTCCTTGTCCTAGTGATTTTCTACCCTTATTCGTTCGGAGACAGATATTACTTTCTCTATCCTAGGCCTAGAGATACTTAGTTCACTCCAGATCAGATAGTGGTCTGTATCATCGAAAAATCCCCGGAAAATTCGTACATTCCTAACAGACTTCCTGAATTCGAAGTCGGTTAAGATATAGTCTATTATAAATCTGGTACCTCTAGGCTCATGTGTAACAATGAATAGCCTTATGCTTGAAGAATGTATTCGTAACTGCTAAACCCATACTAGCACAGAAGTCCAACAAACGCTTCCCATTCCCATGAGCTTTCATACCTTCCCCACATTTACCAATCACCCTTTCGTATCCTTGAGTTCTGTTTCCAACCCTCGCCTTGAAATCGCCCATTAGCATTATCCTATCCTTGCTGTTCACCCTGACTACGATGTCACTCAATGCTTCATAAAACTTGTCAACTTCATCCTCATCTGCACCCTCGCATGGTGAATATACTGAGAGAGTTCTCGTCCTAATTCATCCAACTGCCAAATCTACCCACATCATTCGCTTATTTACGTGCCTAACAGAAACTATGTTCCGTGCAATAGTATTCCTGATAAACAGCCCTACCTCATACTCTGCCCTTCCCTTTCTAACACCCTTCATGTACACTTTATAATCTCCTATCTCTTCCTCGTTATATCCCCTGAACCGAATATCACTTGCTCCTAGCACATCTAGATGAATCCTCTTTGCTGACTCAGCCACTTGTACTTTCTTTTTTCCATAAACCCGTTAGTGTTCATGGTTCCCCATCGAATTCCATTTAGTTCGCCAAGTTGTTTCTAAGGAGTCCCTTGCCTGTCAAATGAGAGTGGGACTCCGTTACACCCACAGGTCCGAGGCTTCCTTAAAATGTTCTGAGCTCTGTAAATTCATGAAGCAGGATGCTACCCTACTTTCATATAGTCCAAGCGAGGATCTCTCCTCTAACGGGTTAGGGACCAGCGGTGGATTGTATAGCTCTACCCGCCTGAGCACGAGGAAGGCCATGACTCAGAATATGTCCGAGATGCCCACTCCCATTCATAGCATCTGGTATCCCGATTCTCAGGACCACTTACTAGGCCACTCAGCCGTTGACCATGGTTCACGAACTAGGACTTGACTACAGTAACCCACAGCACGAACCATTAAATCACATTCCAACAAAAATAATTTATATGGTACGTATCCAGCTGTTTTACGATTCTTGTCTAGTATTAACTATGGCTGCAGTTGTTAGCTCGTGATGTCCTCCAAGGTCCTAAAATATTTCCATCTGGTGACCATAAAACACTTCTCGACATTAAACCCGCTGTGCGTGTTTAACATATTTTAGAAGTGCGTAATTGTCCAATTTTTCGGAGGTTTGGTATATAATATAACGTGATTTTACAATATAAATGAGCATATAACTCCGCTTGCCTGGGTGGATTGAGTAGCCCAGTAGCTGCTGTTGCCGGTTCGAAGCCCGGAAAAGGCAGGAGGGTTGGCTCAGTGCAGTAAAATGATAGCCAAAGAACTTCTTGAGGCAACCTCTAAGACTCAATACCTTAGTTGTAATGTTCTCACGACTTCATTAATCACCAACTCATAAATCATTATCTGGATCTCATCCAGAGTTGTATCTCGGGACCTAGTCCCATCACATGTGATACCTCGACAATCAATTACGGAAAGTCTTCAAAGGAATATTCCGCTGTCTGAACCAAATGATCAGAGAAGGCAGTACTCGGATGTGGTGGGCTGCCACCTTGAAGATCCAGTGCAGTCGGAGGCATTGAAATACTCACATACAGACTATACTATTGAATCTTAGTCAAAATTAAACCAATCCATATGTCATAGTTTGCAATACACTATGTAAATTCCCTTCTACACATTGGCAAATTAAAATAACTGACATAATGGACCAGCGTAAGTTTCTCATTATGGGATTACAGGAAGTAAGAAACACCGTAATTGGGGATCTTACGTGATGACGTCTTGCAACGCGTCCCTTTAAAGAAAACTTGAAGGTCTACAGAGTTTTCGAACAAAACTTGAAATGAAGACAGTCAAAACGTGGACCGAAGAACGAAAGGAAACTTACCGAAGAAGGATGCAAGAGTACCGGGCGGGTGATAAAGCTTCAGAGAGAAAACAGTTGAAATACCGTGGTCCATAGCAGGCTGAAACTAGCGAATAATAATAATAATAATAATAATAATAATAATAATAATAATAATAATAATAATAATAAATAATTTTAGATGTGTGCTTGAAAATGCCTTTGAAAATATAAAGCACTGAAATGTGAAGGTTTAGGACGTAATATGAGCGTTAAACTTTCCTTGTAGTCACGTTGTACTTCTCTCTGACAATGTAGGAGGATGTAGGATGCTAAATGGTTTATTTTGTCACCTATTCAATACATATAAATTTTACATTTAGGAATTTATTATTAATTCCGCTTGAGACATGTTTCGCCCTTCATTGAGGGCATCATCAGTCAAATTATCTCCTCAGGGCAAAAATCAGGTACCTGATTAGTATTTAACATGCACAAATTAATAAATGTATTGAATAGGTGACAAAATAAACCATTTAGCATCCTACATTCAGTATCTTCAATACGGACAACAATGATTTTTATCACTGCAATATAGGAGGAGCCAGCGAAGAACATGGAGGAAGATTCCGTCGAGATGTTATGCGTTGTTGATTAGAAAGACGGATGAAGTGAAGATGTCCGATCGTTACTGATCACTAAAGAGAGAACGTATGGAGTTACGACGTAGAATATGTCTCCAGAATAAAATGGAGCGGGTTATGTAACTCATGTTTCTATACGAATTGTAAATAACTGAACTTGTATGTTTAAAAGTAAATGTTTGTACTGTATTGGAATTCTTTTACGATTTGCCTTTCTGAACTCACCTTGCTTTATATTTACATTTTACAGTCTTTGTAAGTTACATTGCTCTTTGCAGCTCGGCTAAATGACTAAATCTCCATTTATATTTGGCTCAATAGGACCCAGGAATCATGGACAGTAAAACTTGATGTGATTTGGGCACCGTTCAAAAAGATGGCCTCCAAATTCTCATCATTTCGGTACCAAACCAACACACACAGGAAACTAAGCTGAGCTACGTTATGCTACGCAACCCAATGAAAGAGATCGCTCCTATGAAGTTAAATGGAATGGTACACGTAGAGTACTACTTTAAGCTGCACTAATCTATACTAAGCAACGCAAGGCTACATTCTACAGATGACCAAGGAGGCGATTTTCTTAGCATGCGCACAATCAGTTATTTTCCGAAAATTTCGTAAACAGACGATGATTTCGTGAATTACTTCGTTACGGTAACTATTATATTTTTGAATTATTTCTTGGCTTGTTAATTATCATGGAAGGCAGGTGACAGTAAGAAAGCCTGATTGAAGAAACACAAAAATATCCTTGTCTGTATGCTTCGTCAATTTCCGGGTTGAGTGACTAAGACGGTTGAGGCGCTGGCCTTCTGACTCCAACTTGGCAGGTTCGATCCTGGCTTAGTCCGGTGGTATTTGAAAGTGCTCATATACGTCAGCCTCGTGTCGGTAGATTTACTGGCACGTAAAGGAACTCCTGTGGGACTAAATTCCGGTACTTTGGCATCTCCGAAAACTGTAAAAGTACGTAGTTAGTAGGACGTAAAAACAAACAATATTATAATGATACGTCAAATTATTGCAGAGACAACCAAGAAAGACGACTGTTGGCAAGAAATAAATGCCGCTCGGGAAATGGACTGTACGAATGATTTATTACTTTTACATAAATTCCATAATTTGGTTACCGGTACTTCATATAATGTTATTCTTATCATCCTCAATAATAGAGAGAAGTTCATGGAACTTCCTGATATAGACGCAAGTAAATTTTAAATTTTTCATCATTTTCATACAGTGCTTGAATCAAATAAAGGAATTCATCATGTATTCTCCTTCGTCGAGTTTCACGTGTCCAGAAATATCATCTCTTTCTGTTTCTCTTTCTTCATCTTCCATAAAAGCAGTCAATAAAAAGAGCCTCACTTAATCCAGCCATCTTTAAATAGCTGCCTTTCACAGATTAGCCATGACGAATACCTAGCGAGATCACTCGCCGAGTTCAGGCGCGCTCCCGCAAAGCGGCGCTAGTGGAGCCTAACACCAAATCTACACGTTCAGCTGCTTAATTGAGGTTTCGCTGATACGCAAATACCCAAATACAACATCCAATTGTTTATGTATAATACTGTCAGAGAATTTTAATTAATAATCTCAGTCCCCATGTAGAAATATCCTTGGACTTTAATAAGTGAATAAACGAGATAGAATGGAGCATTACTAAAAGCAATATTGTGCTGTACATATTTTTTTAAAGGACATTTAAACAGAGCACATACAAAATGAAACACACACCAGATTGCAAATAACACTGACACTTTCTCAAATAAAGTGCATGCGTAAATTTCTCACGAAAACTAGTTTGTTTACAAGTAGACTTAGCAGATTGTCGAGCTTGAAGATCTCTGCGGATTTCTCTCGCTTTGATGAAGAATCGGCACCTTAAATAGTGGTACACCAGTTTGAGAATAATGTCCAAAATGTATTCAATAGAAATTTAGCATTTACAATCTTTAAATTGAAATTCCGTGTTATCAATCTGTCCCTGGAGGAAATTAATCCTAGCTTTGGCTGAGGAAAGACCGCGTTTAGATCGCATTAAATTTCGACTTGCGTTGGTTAGTCGCGTTTTAGGAGAGTCAATATTGTCTTTTCGGCGTCGGTAAGGGAACTAGAATGATCCTGAATTTGAGTACCGGTACTACTATAATGACCTTGAACTTCACTGCTTACTGCTGCCATCACTGCTTCATTCACATCATGATTTTTGTTTCTTGTCCTCTTGAGACTGTCTTCAATCCTTTTCCTACTGGGTGCCTTTCACGATTTTACCTCAGTAGATAGGTATTTCGGCAAACTTGGAAAAACATGATTTACCGCTCACACGAGGAAATTCCACGTTTTCACCATTCACTACGAAACACTCCGCCTTTAGAATTGAATCTGCAGACAACTGTAGGTCACATATTCTGCTTTTGGCCGATAATTCCTTATCTTTCCACGGAATAACTCTCACCCACTTTGCAAACAGGTTATTTGCTTTTGGCGGTGTAAAAAGGTCGTCTAGATCGTCTTACCATCTTGCTTCCTTCCGTAAACCGATTTACAACCAGGAAAAAACAGTACATTTTCTCGAAGTAATAGAAAATAAGTTGATTGCACACACAAAATACTGCGCAAATACTAACACAGACTTTCGGAAAATATTAAAGCAAACAAATGCCCTCGATGGCCGTCAAAACTATCACCATGACTTCACGCATGCACGCACGCTCATTACCTTCGTTAACAACTTGCCGCACATGCTGTTGCAGCCGGTTCCTCGCGAGTGCAGCGCACAGTGGGTAATTTCTAGCATCCAGCCGGCCAAAATTAATATTTTCAACCCTTGTCTTTGGTGCGCATTTTCTGTGAGTCGTGTTTATAAGACTCTTGGGTACAGTAATTCAGTATTGAAAAGTCGCGCTGTCTGCTTATCTAATCTCACCGAAGGCCTAAAGTGGCTCTCCTCCGTTAGGGCATGATATTCTGGCGAGGAGAGCGCGCAGTTATTATGTGAGGGCTCAGTAAAGACGTCAGAACTAAATATTTCTTTAGCTTGCAATGTGATTATATTAGATGAAGGTATGTATTTTTATACAGTATGTAGCATTTTCTGAAAATTACTATATTGTTGTCCGAAATATGCACTTAAAATTCAGGTACACGGTCTCCCAGCGCTATCTAATTATACAAATTTGAGCTGACTTTCAAAATGGATTGCCTTTGATTTCCGCAATGAAAGTCTTTTGGATGAGTTATCTATACTTCAAAGAATAGAAAACCGTGACTTTTTGCTGCGACCAGGCGCGACCATGAGAGTAATTAATTTTTTTCAGAAGCCATGTGCTCTGTAACTCGGAGGTCGGTTTTCGAGCTGTTGAGGAACAGAGGGGAATATAAGCGGAACGATGATATTGCGAATGTTGTAATTGAACATTTAGGCTTTGAACATTGTTTAGAGGATATTTCCAAGTCAATAAGGAAATCTGTCAGTATTTTGTGTGCTAAAATTCGATCACGCTGGACAAAATATAGTAGAAAAAGGGACAAATTGCTTAAGTAAAATAAAAGTTGGTTCGAGCAGAGAATGAGCGTTGCAGAAGGACGTGCATCACAACAATGTCAGGATGAGCCTGCTAGTACTATAGCTCATTCCATGTTAAGAAAACAGTATTGCTCTTATGACAACAGGGTTGCCATATCGAACGGCTCCGCTCAACGCCATCACGGGAAAACGGCGGCACATAAATTTGTGATATTCAGTATGTAAGTTCAAGACAAAAGGCTGAAGAAACTAAGCTACAAATTACTTTTATGAACTGAAGGGGACGTGGGGTTTACAGGGGCCACTTTTGGTTTGTACAGAATCAGAGGTAAACTACGGCACATAAGAAACCTCAGCACTGAAATATAAGGCCAATTGCGAGAGAAAATAGACAAATAATTTTATGGACTTGAGGGGCGGGTGATGTATTTAATTGCATTTAATAAATTTATCCAGACAATAAAAGCTAGAAAACAGACGCAGTGAATAAATACTGCAGATGACTACAAAAGATCACAGTGTGTTGTTGTATGTTAGGTATTCAGCCCGAAGGCTGGTTTGATCCTCTACAGCTCCACCAACAGCTGTCATAGATAGCCTAGGTGTCACTGAAGAGGCATACTAGGGAAGTGAGGAGTGAGGTAGTTTCCCGTTGCTTTCCTCACTGAGCCAGAAGTTGCTATTGCATATCAGTCTGCCAAGCCCACTGAAATGCATGCACCAACTGACCCTATGAGCGATATTTTCACACCATTCATAACAGGGACTGGCTGCATAAGGAATTGCATTACTGGCATCGCTCATACCTCGGTCACTTTCATATTGTCAAAGCCAAGGATGAGACTGAGACAAGTCAATGAAAGTAACAAATTTATTCTAGCCAATACCAGAAGACATAGTGCACCGTAAACACTACATCCTGCCAGCAAAGGCATAAGATCACAGTATTAATGTTAAAGAAATAAATCACACACGTAGGCTTATCGCATAACTCTCATTCAACACAATGTATTTACGCAATGATTTAAAGCCTAAAATACACACGCAATAATAAATACTGTAGATGACTTCACTACAGAAGGTCAGGGAGGAAACCCGTCTATTGGTTGATATCCGAAGCAAAATGCTGGCAATACCAATGATGGAAAGCGCTAGAAGATTCTTCAGAGAGGCTTCCACTTCTGCGGATATTACTGGAGTAGATATAAATTTAATGAACTATCTACGTGTCATCGTAGAAACTCTTTCGTGTGGGTATGCCATTGATAAAGTGACATTTGGCATGTACGCAAAGGAAACTATACAATTGTATTTACAAAAATACAAATCGTACTGCATGCCTGTAACTTTGCACAAACTCTTAATTCATGGCATTGTATTATAGCTACTGGACACCTCTCCGAGGAAGCCCAGGAGACCAGGAATAAAGATAATAGGAAACCTTCCAGAAAGACACAAATACTGACCTTTTCCATAGGTTGCTTATGTCATCGGACCCGTATATTACCAGCTTAGGGAAATCAAGGAGGAGGTAGTTGATTCCGCTTTCACGAGAAGTGCTTAACTTACTGTCTGAGCCTCCCGTATCTGGTTCTGCCGAAGGAAATAATGAAAGTGACGATAGCGATTCTGATGTAACTGCATCTGATGAATAAGTTGTTTGGCAAGTACATGTATTCATGTATCTATTTTTAAACATTCTAAACAGCATGTCCCACTATTAACATCTATTCAATTTCTTAAAGCTATAACGAAAAATGATTAAAATTACAAAGATTACTAATTCTATTCCTGGCGTAGTCATTTGTTCTTTGTACTTGATTGACCACACACTAAATTATCTCCAATAATAACAGTTATATACTAAGTTTTATGTAAATCGGTCCATTAGTTTCCGAGATAGATTTTTGGCCGGCTAGATTCCTGAAATTACGCACTGTGCAGCGCCACACTGGCGGGGCCATTACCGACAATGCTGAGAGAGCGGAGTGATCACACTAGGTATTCTGTTCGTCATGGTTTAGTTTAGCTCTTTATTTGTGTCATAGCACAACATAGTTTGACACTACTTAGCATAGCGCAGCTTATGTTAGCTTTCTGTGTACGGTGGCCTTTATAGTCATCGGCTCTCTCGCCGATGATATCTGAATTATGTCAGTTAAGGTCCTTTCACCCTTGTTGTTGTTGTTGTTGTTCTTGCTTCAAATTTTCATCGCCCTCGTGTATATGTTGTGAAATTTTTCTTATGTTTCGAGGTGGGGTCAGGAAGGGTGTCCAAAGACGTCGTGTAAAATTCCACCCGATCATTTACTGTATTCGAATCTCGGAACTCCAAGATGTAACTTACAACTTCCCAACACAAGCCGCTGACCGCTCAGCTGTGGACCTAGAGATAATATGTTAATGATTCAGACAAGGGTTTCGTCGGCTGTCAATAATTTACATTAATCTCATTTGGTAAATCATTCTTCGATGACTAAATGAATATAATTCGCTTTGCATTTCCTTATCTCTGTGCGTGATATTTACTTCGCGGTCTAGAAAGCCAAGAATAACGGCCGAGGGGATTCATCGCGCTGACTACGCGTCACCTCGTCATCTGCAGGCCTTCAGGCTGAACAGCTGTCTAGAGATGTGCGAATATAATCATTTACTCAGCTGGATGGTACGATTTATTATTATTATTGTTGTTCCGGGGTATCTGTGGAATGCAGAGAGGTGAAAGAAGGTGCTGGGTTTGAATGGTCTAACTTCGATATCAACATTTGAATTAAAATTTTAAATAAAGGTTATATTTCTTTCAAAAAACAAACTTAACAAATTTTCACTAGGTGAAATAACAATGAAATCTCTGGTACAATGCCAGTTCAGTTGCAAGGGTGGAACACCCCAGAATAGAGAATTTAACAATTTAGGGCTTCGAACCCTCAGTTTACACATTTACAATTTCAGAAGAGGTATTGTTTAGACAAAGGTAGAAATCTCCCAAATTCAAGAGCACTTGCTCCAAAGTTACAATATTTAGCCTTCCAGAGGCACCCCTCACTATAATTAACTTAGAAAAGAGCTTACATGCTCTCAGTTTCTTACAGCCTACTCAAGGCAACATTACACTAAATTTAAAGATCTTTGGCCTCTCTGGGCGCAATTTACAGTTGATTAAAGTTAGTATACATGGGTATCTTGTACCCAACCTACTTGGCGTTCGTGGAAAGGGAATAACAGGTTAAATTAATGGCCCGAACACAAAATGAATGGAGGCGTATATTTGCACTCCTAAATAAAAAATTAAATACTAACGGGACTCTCGGCCCAGTGATACAGGGGCTAATCCCAAGCTACTGAGGTGACTCGAATGAAAGTTACTTTAAGGCATTACAGAAAAGAAGAAAAACAATTTGCAAAATCGTAGTCACCTCGAACCAAGTTTAAGGGGAACTCGAGAGGGTAACGCACTCTCTATCCCCGAATTACAGTTAAAGATTTTATGAAATTTTTACATTAGCGGAACGAAAATTTACATTTTAGAAAAGGTTAGAAATTCGGACCTTCCCCTCGGATAAATTTGCGGAGACAGCAAGAAAGATATAATTTACGTGGCCATTACCTGGCTGTTGTTCTGCCTGCCGAAGAATGAGGCGCCCCGCCTCCTGTCTTAACAAACACACTCAAAAAGACGACGATCAATAGACAAGGTAGCCAGAAAAGCCTCAGCTTATATACCCGAAGGGGAGGTTCGAGAGGATTCTGGACTAGTCCGGACACACCCTCTCAATTTTATTGGTAAATTCTGAAGTTACACCCAAAAAACCAAGACGAAGCCTGTGATAGGCTGAAAAATAAGTACAGAAAAATAGTGATTGGTCACATTCAAAAACTGCGGAATGAAAGAGAAGTGCTGCAAACTTAGGAATATATATTTTTAAAAATGAAAGTTGATTTACTTGGGGAAACCTATAAACACAAAATTTCCTTCCATAACAGCTTATTTTACCTTGCACCAGAGTGCATGACCATAGTTTTTGGTAGTGACATCTATGGAGAAATGTCCAAACTTCTTGAAGTAAACAAACACAAAGCAAATAAATCCAGTCAGTTTAGGCAACTTCACAATAGGCCGGCCGCAAAATGAGACGCAGGTGCGTGAGGTGACGCAGGATGACTCACGGTGAGTTTCTACGAACCACAGAACTGACTGGACCCGCGCATGTTACGGCGCAGCGTGACGTGACGCAGTTGCTGCTCGTGGTGACCCTGCGGACCGCAGTCTCTCTTCCGCAGTTTCCTGCAAGACTCACGGTGATTTTGGTTGTTCATATTATTGATAAACCATTTTTCTGACTCAGGAATTCTTTCTGAAATAATATATTAAATGCATTTTTTATCTAAACCACCATAAACTATATACTGTGTTTTGAGGAAGAATTAATGTACAATAAAAAGCAACAGGATACCAATTTATTGCAGTTAAATGTTTTATCTATTGAAGAATGCAAAAATAATTGTTTTGAAATGAGAAATTCCAAAAATAAACTCATGTGACAAATACAAATTATTTGTAATGGCTAAGCTGAGATATACAAATTGAAAACAACTTTTTTCCATACACAAAAAGTGCGTTTTAGTGAGAAAAATAAGTAACAAATAATGTGACGAAGTCTAGACGAGGGGGTATGAGAGAAGGAAGTAATTACGAGTATTTTTTTTTCTCTTTTTACAAGTTGTCTTACGTCGCACCGACACAGATAGGTCGTAAACTGCGTACTGAAACTGCGATCCAACTTGCGACGATCGCCGTGACTCACTCTGCCGTGAAGAATTCGACGTGAGTCATCCTGCGTCACCTCACGGACCTGCGTCTCATTTTGCGGCCGGCCTAACACAATTACTCAATACTTCAGTAGTGACATCTTCTGATTGAAGTCCCAACTTCTTGTGATAGGAGTTTCACATTTTGTGCGATGGATAGAGTTCATTAAGGCGCTTCTTTTGAATGCGCGGAGTTGAGGTGTACCTCCCGGTACAATTATTATTATTATTATTATTATTATTATTATTATTATTATTATTATTATTATTTTTATTATTATTATTATTATCTGATTTGTTGGCTCGATGGTCAGCGTAGCCCCACTTATCTCCCGTTCAGAGAGTCTCAGGTTCGATTCTCAGCCGGACTGGAGATTTTAACTGTGTATGGTTAATTTCTCTGTCTTGGGGACTGGGTGCTCGCGTTCGTCTTAGTACACATCCCTTCATTTACATACGGTACACTACAGTGCAAACCACATTAAGAAACACGCAGTAGTGAATATATCCCTCTATGTGGGGGTGGCGTCAGGAAGGTCATTCGGCCGTAAAACTGTACCAATTCCACATCCAGTATCAGCGGTAATAATTTGGATAAAGGACAGTAGTAGTAGCAGCAGCAGCAGTTTTCCGAGCCGACATTGGTAGGTTCGACACTGGCTCAGTCCGGTGGTATTTAAAGATGCTTCAAATACGTCATTCCCTTGTCGGTAGATTTAAGGGCACGTAAAGTTAGTCCTGCGGGACAAACTTCCGGCACCTCAGCGTCTCCGAAAACCGTTAAAGTACTTAATGGGACATAAAACCAATAACATTACTAGTAAAGTAGTAGTATTCCAAGGAGTTCCTTGCTTGTGAGAACACGACATGTGTTACGCAGTGTGCCTCACTGTGCTGTGTGCTCGGTTGCCTATCTGTCCTGGACCACATTCTTGACTACATTTCTTGACATACCGTATCGTTTACCTTACGTTCTACCGGACCTTTGTAAACAAATGCACTCTTTTTGAAAAGGAATTACTGTTGATAGAGTCGTAGATTACTGTATTTAACTGGCCACATTTAGTCTGTCCACCTTCGTGACCAGTGGAGTTGGAATGCTGTTTGCTGCCTGCTCGTCACAACGAGTGAGATTGTGTCTAATGCATCGTACTGAGGGAATTGTACTTGTTATTACTAACCGAATACATCGGTGCAAAAACCATTCAAGTCCAAAACGTAAAATTTTACAGGAGACAATAAAATCATTCCGGAACTTCAAAATATGCATAAATATCAAATCTAATAGTTCACACATAATGTACCGGTAGGGTAATTATCCGGGATATTGTGTGGTTACCAACTTTTTAGTGCTTGTCATTTTGTACATAGAAAATTTTAAGGTTGACTGTTTCTTGACCCGGTAAGATCCAGTGCCGTAGACTGTTAACCATGCTAAAATAGTATTTATTTGTTAATTACGTGGAAACAAAACCATAAAACGCGTTTTCTTCTCAGTTTACTTACCAAATAAGACAACTCGGTCGTTAACCATTGCAAATGTGGAAATCTTATACATACTTGCATATGCATATATGATCATACATACACATATTTAATTTGTATTTCCATGTTAAAGGTAATACAGGCAAAAGACTGATTTAACGACACAACAATGACAAATGTAACATGTTCAGGATTCTGCATCTTGCAGTCGTTTTGGCCTTTATTCTGATTCACTTAAATTATTGTCTTGTTCTGTTTTTCTGCATGACTTAGGGCTAATGTTAAGGCCTGTTAACACTTGGGCACACATTGTTGTGAAAGCTTTTGCACATCTTTAAATATGGTTATCTTGATTGGCATTGGACTATGGTAGCAATTCACACGTAAATACACAACACATAGGCTACAATTTCACAAGTGCAACAGGGAGTTGCATTCGTATTGTCCTTCATCATAGCTGACTCATAAATAATGTTACTGCCATCTAGCAAGAGGGTTTCAGAGCAAGATTTAATCAAGTCCAGACTTAGCCGGTCTCTTTAAATGCAAATAGTTCGGGACGCAGTCAAATCCCTCTCCACGGCAGAGACGTTACATACAGGTGGGTGTGTCTGATTTTAAAAATTGAAATGTGTGGCATCTATTTCTCTACCCAGTATATACAAAATGTCATTTTTCAATAAAGTTGGACTTCACCGGTATTTGCACCGACGTCTTCAGCTCTTAAAACAAACATGGGACATGATTGCTTCAGTCAGCCTCTGCACCCACTAATAAACAGGTATTACTGAGAGCAAACTGCAAATGAGAACTGCTGACCACCATCAAATGCAGAAAGATTTTCATGTGTTACGCATGTAAAACATTGTGAAATTTTATAAATAATTCTGAAAGCTGAAAATGAATGGCGCACAGGAGTAGGTAGGAGGCAAACATCGTGTGTTAAAAATATTCAGAGATTGGGCGGGCATAAAAAGCATTGAAGAGAACTGTAGCATTGAGCCCGAGTTGTTGGTTCCCATCTCGGTTCTATCCGATGATATTCGAAGGTGTTCAGTTACGCCAGCCTCGTGACGTAAAAGAACTTCTGGCACCTCGGTACTTCCAAAATCATAAGAGTAGTTAATGGGACATACATTTCATTCAGTTATATCATTTTTGCCCTTTTGGGCAGTGTTTGAACTCGAATATCTCATGATGACCCAATTTTCACTTCTTTCCCTTCTTCCTCTTCCCTTCCCAAAATATGTTCATTCTTTGGTTGTGCTCCTGTTTCCTTTGTTATGTCCACAATGTTCCTGTCTCCTACTTCTCATTTACTATAAATTTTGTATTCCTGATTTTGTTTCTGATTCTTTTTTCTCTCCTATCATTTGCCTGTTGATCCCCACCTGCCTTAAGTCTTCCTCTATTTCATGATACCAATTTGTTGTCTTGCTTGAACTGTTTACTACATTAAAGATTTTCTTTGCAAGTCTGTTTTTGTCCATTCTCTGTATGTGCCCATAGAAAGTTAGTCTGCGTTTCCTGATCATGTCTGTGAGTCTGTCAGTGTGCTGGTACAGCTTTTCGGTAGGTCGTTTCATCCATATGCATGTGCATTGGTCCACATATTTTTCTGAGAATTTTACGTTCTGTTTTTTCTGTCTCTATGATACCTGATGCTCCAAGTGTGGTCGTTTCTGACGCAGACAGTGTTTCTGGTAATACGACTCTTTTTGTAGTGTCTAAGTTTGGCCTGTCTTGATATGACTTCTTATTATAATGTGACCATGTGAGTTTGTATGTTTTCTGGAGTTGTTCAATTCGTTCTGTCTTAGACGCCTTGTTTGATCTTCCTATTTGTATGTATTCTCCTAAATATTTAAATTTGTCGACTCTTTTAAGGATCCATATACAGTTTGCATGGTGTGCATATTGTTGTTCTGTCGTTCAGTGTATTGGGTCTTTTCGTAAGATATGTTTAGACCTGTTTTGGTAGCTATTTCATGCAAGTGTTCCAGTGCTTCCTTTGCCTCCTGTGTATTATTGCTGAGTATGGCTATGTCACCTGCAAATGTCAGGCATGTTATGATTGTTTTTGTTTCGCGTGTTCTTCCCAGCTGTATTCCATTAACTTATTATTATTATTATTATTATTATTATTATTATTATTATTATTATTATTATTATTATTATTATTATTATTATTATTATTATTAACCTGAGAAAAACTGTAGTCAAAATTATCGTCGTCGGTTTTAAGATTCTAACATTGTATCTCCTAATTATGCTGCTTCCTAGTCAGCTCAGTTACCAAGATGGAAGTATTATATATTCCCTAATGACTTAACACTGACGATATGCAAGTTATTTCGTTGTGTCCATGATATATGAAGACTTTTAATGTGATTTCTCTAAACATTGTCACTGAAGGCTTTTAATACTTGTCCAGAGTGTGAATCTTGCCTGCATTCCCTCCAGGCATCAGAATGTCCTATCATAGAGTCTTTGGAGGAAAAAACAAGCCACAAAGCCAGCAGGGGACACATATGGTTGTACACCTTCACAGTGTAACGGTTAGTGCAATTAACTGCTGTTCTCGGAGACTCGTGTTCGATTACCGGTACTGACAGAAATTTAAAGTATGGTTGAAAAGAACATCAAGCTCACCCCATTTGGGTTGTGCCTGGAAGAGCTGCACCACCTCTGGACAAGGATACGGATTTCCATTTTCCATAACTGTTTATCAACGGATAGTAAGTGGCTGCGCGGTTTGGGTCACGTAGCTATCAGCTTACATTCGGGAGATAGTGGGCTCGAACCCCATTGTCGGCAGCCATGAAGATGGTTTTCCGTGGTTTCCCCAGTTTCACACCAGGCAAATGCTGGGCCTGTATCTTAATTAAGGCTACGGTTGCTTCCTTCCCACTCTAGCCCTTTCCTATCCCATCGTCGCCATAAGACCTATCTGTGTCGGTGCGGCGTAAAGGAAATTATGAAAAAGGGAGATCAGCTTGTCTGGAAACAAATCACTCTTCAGTTGCTCTCTGGCTCGGAGGACACTTGCAGGTAGCAAAGTGTGTTCCATTTGGTCAGCGTGACGATTTATTGTTGCCCTTCATCACCGGGTTTTGTCAGCTCCTCAGATGGTCTCACGGGACTCAGTGAGCCTCGTTCCAGCAAGCAGTCTAAGATTAAAATTCCTGGACGAACCAGAAATCGAATCTGAGGCCTGCGGGTAAGCAGTAGCCGATGGGCATCCTAGTCCTGCACTGCGAGTCATACCGTGTAACTATTATGTACCTAAATGTCCCCCGTATGATCTGACTAGTACTCCACCATTTTCTAGGACGTATTTACAATGTATGGCGTGAATCGTACCAAAAAAATGATTAAATGTCTTTCCTGGCCTTTTCCCATTTATCTGGGTCGGCACTTACGTGAATTAAGCTCATGCCTGCGGCCGTGTCCTCTTTCTGTCGCCAACTTTATGTAGAGTGATTTATTTAAGGTTGCGTGTTCTGCGGAGGTTTGTAGTGAAATGTGTCGTATGTAAATGAAGATGTGTATTAAGACGACCACAAACACTCAACCCTCTAGCAAGATGAATTAATCAAAAGCAGTTAACATCTCTGACCCGCCCTGGAATCGAACCCAGGGTCCTACGAACGGAAGGCCACTACGCTGACCACTCAGCAAACGAGCTGGTCATATAAAGTCAATAATTTAATAATAATAATAATAATAATAATAATAATAATAATAATAATAATAATAATATCATACCGCCTAGTTGAGTACAGTATTCGCGTTCACACATCTCTAAACGGCATGCAGATACAGAATCACTCGTCCTTCATAACTTTGGTCAGTTCTTATTATTCATCGGGGCTCTTCAGATCAGTATATTATTTTAATAATATACTGCTATGTTACTGCAAGAGATTTTCTTGTTGCTTATGTATGAATGATAGATGCAGTTGGGAATTATTCCAACACTGCCACTCCTGGCAGTTTGATGTTTTCAAATCGCCGTGTTATCCATTAATAGCATACTCTGAATATAATGGAAATAGCCTTCCTGTTTCTCCTATATGCCCATTTGGGAATTATTCTAAACCAGTCACTTCTGGCAGTTTGATGTTTATGAAATTGTAGATCACTCTCAGACCTTTAAAAGCCTCCATTATTTCATATGTGTACAATAAAACGTTCTCAGAATAAAATTTAAAAGAGAGGTGATGTCTAGGCGGCCTGGACGGCCACTTAGCCTCTTAGAGCTGGCCTACCCCTGAGTTATTGATGGATTCGCATCGCTGAAAGGACAGAGGGGACGCTCCACTCCCCTGGGGTAACGAATAGAAAGCCTTTGGCTAGAAATAAAGACGTTTACTAAACTCGACCGTGGTAAGGAATGCATGTTTTATATCACAGGCTGGATTTATTTGTGACCGACTGCTTTCAGTGGTGTAAACGGAAACAACGTGTGTTCTATCGCTGAACTTATAGGAGAGGTTTGTCGAATATACTCTTCATGACTGGTAATAACTTAATAATTGTAGATCTAAAATCCCCGGGTTTAGGAGGTCAGATCATAGAGCGCTGGTCTTCTGAACCCGATTTGGTGAGTTCGATAAAGCTTAATTCGGAGGTCGTGACGGAAGATTTACAGGCACGCAAGGGAATTCCTCAGGGACAAAATTTATTCACCTGGGCATCTCTAAAAACCGTAAAATTCGTTACTGGCATGTATAACCAATAACATTATTACTATAATTATTACGTAATGTACACCAATTACTGTTTTGGTATTAAGTGCTGGAGCGCGGTTACGTCTTGGTTGATGCGAGCGAGAGATCAAAGTCAATAGATCTTTTGCTTTTACCGAACCTCAATCACAAAAATCACTACTGATCTGCATTTAGGGCAGTCGCCCAGGTGAAGGATTCCCTATCTGTTCTTCCTAGCCTTTTCTTAAATGGTTTCAAAGGAATTGGATATTTATTGAACATCTCCCTTGGCAAGTTACTCCAATCCCCAACTCCCCTTCCTATAAACGAATATTTGCCCTAGTTTGTCCTCTTAAATTCCAACTTTATCTTCATATTTTAAAGACACCACTGAAACTTATTCGTCTACTAATGTCATTCCATGCCATCTCTCCACTGACAGCTCGGAACATACCATTCAGTCGAGCAGCTCGTCTCCTTTCTCCCAAGTCTTCCCAACACAAACTTTGCAACGCTACTCTTTTGTCGGAAATCACCCAGAACAAATCAAACTGCCTTTTTTTTGGGATTTTTTTTTTTCAGTTCTTGAATCAAGTGTCCTGGTGAGGGTCCCATACACTGGAACCATACTGTATTTGGGGTCTTACCAGAGACTTATATGCCCTCTGTTTACATCCTTACTACATGTTCTAAACACCCTCATTACCATGTGCAGAGATATGTACCTTTTATTTACAATCCCATTTCTGTGAATACCGCAATGAAGATCTTTTCGTATATTAACACCTAGGTACTTACAGTGATCCCCATAAGGAACTAACACCCCATCAACGCAGTAATTACAACTTAGAGGAATATTCCTATTTGTGAGACAACCTGACATTTAACCCTGTTCATCACCATACCATTGCCTGCTGTACATCTCACAACATTATTAAGGTCATTTAGCAGTTGCTCACAATATTGTAACTTATTTATTACTTTATACGGAATAACATCATCAGCAAAAAGTCTTATCTCTGATTCCACTTCTTTACTCATTTCATTTATATATACAAGAAAACATAAGGGTCCAATAATACTGCCTTAATTATTACAGGGTCAGATAAAGATTCGCTTACTCTAATTCTCTGAGATATTTTTTCTAGAAATATAGCAACCCATTCACTCACTCCTTTGTCTAGTCCAGTTGCACTCATTTTTGCCAGTAGTCTCCCTTGATCCACCCTATCAAATACCTTCGAGAGGTCAATCGCGATACAGTCCATTTGACCTCCTCATTCCAAGATATCTGCTATATCTTGCTGGAATCCTACAAGTTGAGCTTCAGTGGAATAACTTTTCGTAATCCCGAACTGCCTTCTACCTAACTAGTTATTAATTTCGCAAACATTTCTAATATAATCAGAAAGAATGCTTTTCCAAAGCTTACGCAATGCATGTCAAACCGACTGGCCTGTAATTTTCAGCTTTATGTCTATCACCCTTTCCTTTATACACAGGGGCTACTATAGCAACTCTCTATTCATTTGGTATAGCTTTTTCATGAAAACAATAAATAAGTACTTCAGATATGGTACTATATCCCAACCCATTGTCTTAAGTATATACCCAGAAATATTATCAATTCCAGCCGCTTTTCTAGTTTTCAACTGTAGTATCTTATTGTAAATTTCGTTGTTATCATAGGTAAATTTTAATATTTCTTTAGTATAAGTCACCTCCTCTATCTGGACATCATTCTTGTAACCAACAATCTTTACACACTTCTGACTGAATACTTCTGCCTTTTGAAGATCCTCACATACGCACTCCCGTTGTTCATGAATGATTCCTGGGATGTCCTTCTTGGAACTTGTTCTGCCTTAAAGTACCTATACATACCCTTCCATTCTTCACTAAAATTTTTATGACTGCCAATTATGCTTGCCATCATGTTATCCTTAGCTGACTTCTTTGCTAGATTCGGTTTCCTAGTAAGTTCCTTCAGTTTCTCCTTACTTCCACAGCTATTTCTAAATCTATTTCTTTCCAATCTGCACCCCCTTCTTAGTCTATTTTTCTGTTATAATTAAGTGGGTCTTTACCATTCCTTACCAGCTTTAAAGGTACAAACCTGTTTTCACATTCCTCAACAATTACTTTAAACCCACCCGAGAGTAGTTTACATTTTTATTTACCGTTTTCCACTGATCATAATTAATTTCTAAAAACTCCCTCATGCCTGCTTTATCGGCCGTATGGTACTATTATCCTTAGAAATTAAGCTTACATCAAGAATTTTCTACTTTTAGGACAGTCCTTTCTTTCACATTTATTTTGTACTACCACAAAAACAGCTTCGTGATCACTAATACCATCTATTACTTCGGGTTCTCTATAGAGCTCATCTGGTTTTACCAGCACCACATCCAGAATTTTCTTCCCTCTAGTTGGTTCCATCACTTTCTAAATCAGCTCCCCTTCCCATATTAACGTATATGCCATTTGTTGGTCATGCTTCCTGTCGTTCGCATTACCTTCCCAATTGACATTTGCTAAATTGAGATCTACCGCTACAATCACATTCTTTTCCATACCGTTTCCCGCATAGCTGATTATCTTATCAAATAATTCTGAATCAATGTCAGTGCTATCCGTTCCCGGTCTGTACACTCCAAAGACATCATATTGCCTATTATCTTTAGAAATGAACCTTACACCTAGAATTTCATGTTTGTCATCCTTAACTTTTTCGTAGCTTACAAATTCTTTCGCCAGAATGAATACTCCCCCTCTTACCATTCCTATCCTATATCTATGATACACTATCCAGTTCAGTAAGAAAATTTCTTCATCCATTAAATCATTTCTCAGCCATGATTGAACTTCTATTACAATATCTGGTAAGTATATATTTAAGAGTTTATTACAAAACATCTTTGTCTACTTCGTCCGTCTGGGCCGATTTGCTTCATTTTTGTTTTATTTTCTTCGGAATTACCTGCCTGTGAAACATGACGCTTTGATAGGTCTCGGTAAGTTAAGCCAACTTTGAGTAATCATAAAAACAAATCATTAAATGTTCACACCAATAATTGGAGGCGAAAGCTTACCCTAACTCGCAATACATTATGTACTTAGCACGTTGCTAAGCGATTAGCACTTTAGTCAATATTCTTATAAATGATTTTCATCTTTAGTAATGCCATTGGATACAGCCGTGTTTGATTACTGTCTGTGAAGCCAGAGAGTATACACTTCCTCTGATCATGGAAGAATACTATTCTCTGCTAGACACTCTTTGCTTCTCTGACCGTCCCCAGATTCTGAATATACTCAACAGATGGCAGAACGTTCCTAATAACTAACACGCTGCCAAGACAAAGCAGTCTACGTACACACGGACGGGAAGGTATCAAGTCGACTAGCCTTCTGTATGACCATAAGCGAAGCGCAGGGACAAACTCTTGAGAAACTGGGTAGTCTTCTTAACCCGAACCGGTATTCAGCAAGATCGTTTGAAAATGTTAAGATCCTGACAGGGCGGAATGGTCGAAGCGTAGAGATTGTATGGAACGAAGTGTTATAAACTACATTTACTGTATTAAACGTTCATAAAACTATAGAAAAGGGCAGGCGAAACAATATGACTGCGACAGGCGTATCAAGACGAATTATCAGACCTATTTATAAGGAATGCAGTGGAGCAGCACGGATACACTAGAATATCTATTAAATTACTTAATTCTATTCGTTTCTTTACAATACTTTTACAGTTCAACACTAACATTTTTATGTCATCCCTACTTGATTTCTCGATCCCTGTACCCTCATCACCACTTCCTAGACCGCACCATTTCCTGAATGTACATCCCTATAACCCTTCTAAACAAATTTCCTAACTTATACCTACCACTGCGGTTTAAGTGAAGGCCATCTGAGCACAGATCCCTATCTCCTACCTACCCATTAGGATCTAGAACTCTCACTCCCAGTTTCCCACATACCTACTCTATAGTCTCCTTTAAATCCCCAATCACCTTCCAGTCAGTATCTTTCCTACACAGTATTGCACTGATAGCAATCTCCGCTTTCTTAAACTTTGCCCATGCTGCATTTACCAGGTCCTACACATCCCCAACTACGTTGGTACTTATACCTGCTTGCCTCATGTTATTGTTACCAACGTGAAACACTACCACCTTCTCCTTTCCCTCCTCCTTCTCTTATACGTTCCTTAACATGTGCCTCAACCTAATTCCTGGATAACACTCTACCCTGGTTCCCTTTCCTCCACATCCTTTCCCCACGTGTCTAACCATGGAAACCCACATGACTAGAGCCTCAACCCTGTTTACCTCATTTGATCCTTTCCCCTCTTGGTCAGCCCTATTTTTCCTGACAGCTGCAGAAGTTACACTTCCTCCTCCCTTTGCACCCTCCCATGAACCTATTCCACCTGTCTTTACCAATCTTCTACTCTACATTTCCCTTTCCTACCTTTTCCCTTCCTACTACTTCCACACTTATCAGTAACAGTTCCATGTTCCTCATCTTCCCTCTATTGTTCTACCTGCAGTGACTTGTACCGATTTCTCACAGACAGCTGTCCTGAATTCTGATCCTGAATAGAGCCCCTAGTCTGCAATCTCCTTCCCCTTAAAACATTAGACCCCCGGTCTTCTACAATTCCCCCTGTTCATCCTGTCCCTCTTTTGCACCTCCTCTCACCAGTACCGACAGGCTTGCCATTAGCGTCTATGTTCACAATTCTGCCCTGGATGCAAGGAAACAAACCTCTGGTTGTGAACTTCGTCGAAGAACCTGATCAACCAGAAACCCGCATACGAATGTGGGCAAGTTTTCCTTCATAAACACGACTAGGCTTAGCCTATAAGGGATTGGAATAAATGACCTGCAGCAGCTTTTCATACATTCATGTTCATGAAAACCAAAACACCTTGCAAGACTAGAGATAGGAAGTTCGTATTCACAGGACATGTGCATTAGTATGTTCTGAAGAAATGATTGACATTTGAACCATGTCGGCCATCAGGTTCAGGGTCCACATCGATATCTCGGTGCACCACCACCGACTGGTAAAATGTGCTTGCGGCTCTCTGTGTCGCTATAAATCGAACGTAATGGATCAGTGTGCCATGATCAGACATACAGGATGCCTCGCAGACGTATACGAGAACCGTACCGTCAAATGAGCGAGTTTGAAAGAGGGCACATTATTGGCACGAGAGAACGTGATGCATCCGTCCAGAAAATTGCTGGTCGTGTGGGACGAAGTGTGGCATTAGTGCAATGGGTGTGTACAAAATGGTTCACAGAAGGCCGTAGAACACGACGAGATGGGTCTGGTGGCACCACTCAGAACAACCCCCGGGAAGATCGACATCTCATCCGAATGGCTTTGAAGGACAGATCAGCGTCCTCCTCGGCTCGAACGCAACAGTGGAAGAATGTAACACATCGCACACTATGAGGAGTGACAGTCCGTCGTCGTGTATTACGGTCTGGGTTACCAGAGCATCGTCCAATTCTCTGCCTACCTTTGACTAATGTGCATAAACATGCTAGACTGCAGTGGTGTATGGAACGACGTCGGTGGGGACAGGAATGGCAGCAGATAGTATTTTCGGACGAATCCAGGTTCTGTTTGTTTGAAAATGATGGCCACGTTTTGGTTCGCCGCAACAGGGGAAGAGGCATCACATTGACTGCATTCGCGCAAGATATACAGCGCCAACTCAATGTCTTAAGGTGTGGGGTGCTATTGGATACAACCACAAATCACAGTTGGTGCGTGTTCAGGGCACTGTGACTATTTTGACGTATGTGAATGACATCCTTCGACCCGTAGCCATATCGTTTCTGCGCGACACCCCAGATGCCATATTTCAGCAGGACAATGCCCGGCCACATTATTCTGTACGAACACGTGACTTCTTGTTGCCATAGGATGTCAGACTGTTGCCCTGGCCCACCCGAGCACCGATTTGTCGTCAGTCGAAAATGTGTGGGATATGTTGGAACGAAGGGTGCGGTGCTGTGACCCAATGCCAACCACCAAAGATGAACTGTGGAACGAGGTGAATGCAGCATGGATGGCTATATCCCAGGACGCCATTTGCGCCTTGTACACATCCATGCAATCACGCATGGAACAAGTTATCAGTGCCCATGGAGGCCCGGTGCCTACTAGGCAACAGGACACATGCTGAACCTAGGTGACTGAAATGCTAAGCGTTTCTGCAGAGCATGCTAATAAACATGTTCTGTGAATATGAACTTCCTACCTCTAGTCTTTCAAGGCGTTCTGTTTTTTATTTTTATTTTTTATGAACATGAGTGTAGATTCCCTTTCGGTATCAAATTGTTTTAGGAGATCATTAGAGCTAGTGAAAAGTGAAAGTTGTAAATGACGGACACTGAATTTGTGATTACTTACACATTTTTCAATGTATATTTTTCCACCTGTTCCTGTTATACAAAAGCCATGATATAAAATTACATTATATCATATTTTAATTGTGTGACCTTGGAGTTACATGTCTTCTTACTGGATTTAGAATATTAAACTTAAACTAGTAGTATTTCTTGTAATATTTTCATTCCATGGAATTGCCTGTTGTACTCTTGTTGTTGTTGTTGTTTTGTGTAATTATGTTTTAACTTTATTATCACACTACTGTAGGTGATCATTGCCACCAGGATATTTCCCAGTTGCAATGTATTTGTTAATAATAATAATAATAATAATAATAATAATAATAATAATAATAATAATAATAATAACTTCGAACAGTCAGGACAAATCATCCGTGCCATTAGTTTAACATAGGATACTCCTGCCATTGATACTCTTACCATTGGCCATTCAGCGTACGTGCCTCGTGCTAACTGTACACTGCTAAGTTTACATTATTATAAATAATTCGGTTGCAGTTTTTTTAATAACCTTCTCGCAGCTATTTGCGATTGACTCTTTGTATGTATTTAGCCAAGTTTTACGGCCAAATGTGTTCACTGTTGCATTGTTTCTGTATTGGTGTGTAGTGTGATGTGTTCTATGTAGGCTATATCATAGCCCTATGAACCGAAGACCGCTACGCTGATCATTCAGCCACGGTGCAGGACTTCCAGTGCTTTAATAATCCCACAGGACTAAGTGGAGTCGAATCCGTCAAGTTGGGCTTAGAAGACCAGCGTTTTACCGCTTAAGCCACTCAGTCTGACGTTTCAAACATTTTAGTGTTTTTAGTTAATTTCGGGTTGTGAAATCGGAACTAATTCATAAAGAGGACTAGAAGTAATTATCAATTTTATAGTCTTATAGAAATAAATGGTGATTCCTTGTGCGGAGTGAGTGTGTTGTAAACAAACTCTTGGAAGAAACGAAACGTCAAGGAAATGAGTAGCATTTGCCCAGAATGGAATTCACCATATACTGATATAAATCATTTTGTTGTTGTATACTTTAAAATGATATTATCTTAAACATTTTAGCAATTGTTAGGGTTAGTTAGGAAATACAATAGAGCTTGGTTATAACGACATTCAAGGTAGACCCCGATAAATTGTGCCTATAAGCGAGTGTCACTGTAACCGAGATTCGTACTATCAGTCGAGTGGGGTGGAAAATTATACAAAACAAAATTTAATAAGGCTTATTTTAAATTATATATTTTTAAGCCTGACATTAAAGTGTAAAATTAATTTACGTACAACATAAAGTACAATATTAAATTTCATAAAAGAGTTTTAGCTTGTACAGTTACATGTACATGTACAGTTTCCGTGGTTTCCCATTTTCACACCAGGCAAATGTACCTTAATTAAAAATTAATTAAAAAATCTACAGTATACTGCATTATGTGTGGTAGGCATACCGACCAAGCTTCTTCATGTAGGAATAATTATTAGTTTTCGTCTGCCCATTCCTGTGTGCCTGATATCGTACACTTTTAAGTTTCATCCTGTGTTCATAACAAATTCACTGGACCCTCCCTATTTTTTTTTAACAGTAGCTTCGTAGAACATGCTCAGAACTTGAATGGCTTCTAACGTATCACTCACTGTTGTGATAGTTTTCTTCTTCCCTTTCTTGGTCACTGTGGCCATTATTCTTCTCTCCATTTAGGGAATATTTGATATGTACATGGGGCTCACCCTTTTCCTCTAGTCCTTCCAAATTTCTGCTCAAATTTATGGTAAATAAATAATACTGAATCGACGTCCGTTTGTATTTTTGAAACTAGGCCATCGTATATTGTTACATAGTCACATCGATTCAGACTGTCATAGTCAGTTTTTCGCAGTAATTCAGATAACGACAAATTATCATGACTGTCATCGACATCATCTACAGCTTCAGAATGTTCAAATGGCGATAGAGATCTTAAATATTACTTCACTGCTTAGTAAATCCTAATCCAAACTGAGGTTTAAAATGGCGTGTACGAGCTGGATGCATATATCTTTGTCGTATTAAACAGCACTGAAAGTCTCTTCCAGCCGGCCCCACTGGTCTTGGAGTAGCGTGCATGCCTTTTACCCGGAGGTTCTGGGTTCGATTCCCGGCCATGTCAGGAATTTTTACTTGTATCTGAAAGCTGCTTCGAGATTTGCTCAGCCCACGTGATAACAATTGAGGTGATATCTGACGGTGAGATGGCGGCCCCGGTCTAGAAAGTCAAGAATAACGGTCGACAGGATTCGTCGTGCTGACTACGTGCCACCTTGTAATCTGCAGGCCTTTCGGCTGAGCAGCGGTCGCTTGGTAGGGCAAGGCTGATCAAGGCTGTTTTGCTATGGAGTTTTCTTTTTGTTTGTTTGTTTGTTTGTTTGTTTGTTTGTTTGTTTGTTTGTTTGTTTGTTTGTTTGTTTGTTTGTTTGTTTGAAAGACACTTTCCATATGAGGAATACAAAGGTATCACAGAATACGCTATAGATGACGTATCGCTAAAACCGTTGTCGCTGTAACAAAGTTGTATATCGCACGAGCTCTGTGTTCCAATGGGGCTGCCTGGTGAATGCAGTAAAGATTCATTGGGAAGGAACAGAGGAATTTAGAAACATGAGCTTCTAGAGATAGACATGAACCCCGCGTTCACCCAGCGTACATAAGAAATTAATAGACTTACCAGGTCCCCAGGTATTGGATTACCCACGCCGTCCCATTCAGTGACAATGTTACCGATTGTGGAAGTGTTTAGGCCTACTTTTCACTCCTTCAGAGGTTTCGAGGTCCCTACGGAGATGATTTTGCTCTTTCTGTAATACACATGTGCCCCTTTAAATTCTGGAAGCGGTTTTCAGCCTTTTCCGTAGTCAACTCGTGGTGAATGGACATTATGTAAAGCACTAGCCATACCCGCTTCGTTCTCGAACTTGGTACTCGTTCTTTTTTTTTCTTTTTTTTCTTTTTTTTTTTTTTTAACCATACATGCTCGGTCGCGTATAACAGATTCCTCTAGCCAGCCAGGCTATTGGAGAAATTTCATCCCCACTAAATACACAGCACTCTTGCCCGCGCTGTTTTCCCCGTTGTAACAACTCATCACCACAACAATGAACAATGGGAATTCATGTTCGGAATTGTACAGCAATTGTAGTGTTTGTTGTTTCAAGTGCCAAACAGTGAAATTGTACTGGATGTCCATACCAGAACTTTTAAAAAAAAGTTTAATTGGGATTAGATAATAAAGATTAGAGAGATGAGCAATGCTGTACTCGTGTGGAACATCAAACTTGTCGTACACGTCTGATGGTAATAGTGATTATTGTTTTAAGGGAAAGTACATTAGGTACCCACCCCTCTTAATCTTAACCGGGACAGAGAAAAGGAGGATACCTGTTCCTTAGAAGAGTGATGGTGCCAGAAAAATGGAGGGGAAAGGCCTGAAAATTAAAGTCTCCCCAGGCCTCGCAAACCTGATACCATCGTGGTCGGAAAGGAACAAGGGTTGTCCAAGTGAGGTCGGATAGGACATTGCGCTTAGTTTCTCTCTAGGGACAACGTTGACATCGAACGCTCTGAACCGCACGAAAACATGCTTAGAATATACGTAGATCGTTCATCACCATGTGGGCTGTGACTTTATGATACAAAACTCAGCAGCTGCCTGATAGTGCCGTATTGCTGTATGATTCCTGGTCAGTTCATACACATGGGATGGTACCGTTTTATATGCAAGTTTTCCAAACAAAGATGTTCAACTTGGAATATTGCCATTGAAAACAAATTACGCCAATCTCGATGTGTAGTTCTTTCGGCAATATTGAAAGGTTCGCTGTTTTTATAAGACTACAATATGAAAAACCACAAGTAAAGTTACATATTCGGCATTTTATCATTAGAAGTCACTGTGTGGTAAGCCTATACAATAATTAATTGTCTACTCTAAAGTACACGCCTAAGTTGCAGTATGCTTGGCAAAAGGCAGGTTATGATATTGAAATACCCGTATTATCGTTTGAAAATCTAATTAGTGTGGCTTTTGATATTGGGCTGCTTGAATTCGCTGGCACGGGGGCTGGGTGTATGTGTCGTCTTCATCATCATTTCATCCTCATCACGACGCGCAGGTCGCCTACGGGAGTCAAATAAAAGACCTGTATCTGGTGAGCCGAACTTGTCCTCGGACACTCCCGGCACTAAAAGCCATACGCCATTTTTTCTTTCTTCTTCTTTAGTGAGATGTGCATATTGCTCTCTACCTCTTTACTTTAGCCACTTCATTGAAATCCTACATCTGCACTTTGAAGACTTTTAACATTTTGCTTTACGTCGCACCGACACAGATAGGTCTTATGACGACGTCGGGATAGGAAAGGGCTAGGAGTAGGAAGAAAGCGTCCGTGGCATTGATTAAAGTACAACGACAGCATTTGCCTGGTGTGAAAATGTTATATCACGGTAAACCATCTTAAGGGCTGCCAATGTAGGGTACGAACCCGCTATCTTCCGAATGCAGGCTGGCATCTACTTGACCCAAACCGCGCAGCCACTCGCTTGGTGCTTTGAAGACTAATTGCAGAACTATCAGATCGGTAGAACACATGTGTTTTATGTATCGTAATCACTGTAAGCAGAGGGTTTCTGACACTGTTGATGGGAAATGTTACAGTATACTTACGACATTGGATTGTGTGTGCTTTTCCTCCGCGCGTTACCCAAGTTCCTCCCTTAGGACTTGAAGAGATGATTATTCAGATATATCTTGACGTAGAATACACCGTTTTGCTTGGGAACGACTCAGACCACTGTCGTTGTGATGAGATTTAGAACTCATTTTACGGACGCAGTGAGCAATAGGCAGCTTTTACACCAAATCTGTCCATTCAAATTCGAGGGTTTCAAATGTTGCACTCAGAATTTTTGTTCTTTTACCGTCCGCTTTAAAATTTTTTGTCAATGTCATTGAATATCAGTATGGAAAACCTAACGAAATTTTCGTCCAATAGATCTATATAGAGATGTGAAGAAATCTCGAAGTCTAATATCTTGATATTTGTTGGGCGGATCCCCTGTACTGTGGTTCGGTCTCTATCTGTCTGTCCGCCTTATAACCCTCCCCTATGGCACACACACCCCATTAAAAGTCCAGCTCCATTGCTAAATGGTTAGCCTGCTGGCCTTTGATCCGAAGGGTCCCGCGTTCCATTCCCGGTCTTGTCGGATATTTTAACCTTCATTGGTTAATTCTGATGGCTCAGGGACTGGATGTGTATGCCGCCTTCATCACAGGTAGGACCCCATTCTGATAGACGCGTAGGTCGCCTATGCGGCATCAGCTTGAAAGACCTGCACCAGGCCTCTTCGGAGGCCACTCGCCATTATTATTATTATTATTATTATTATTATTATTATTATTATTATTATTATTATTATTATTATTATTATTATTACCCCATTAGAAACCTTGGGGCCTGTCAAGACGACCGTTGCCCGTTCACGTGGCCTGCAGATTTTGGAATGGTTTATGTTCAGCGTTACGACTTGACTTTCTGGGGCCAGTTCTGCCGACTTTCTTATCGGATGGTTCCTCAATCGATCTCATGGGACTGAGTACGTGTCAGTTCGAAGCTGGATGTGGAAACCGGGGTTCCGAATAACTGGGAGATACGCACGCTACACCCCTTGATCTACCCCTCGGCGACCACCTAACATATCTCCTCTATGTAATCGTAATTAATTGTGCTGAAGCCGTTATATACATGGTTGTTGCTATTTCTTGATGAATCCAGTATTTGTACATCTGAGTCAGCTCAAACCTGAGCAAAACCCGGCTTCCACCGAAGTATCTGGCTTATTTATGGCTAACAGCAAGGAAGCTGCTGAGTGATGATACTGAGTAATGGCATTGGGAGCACGACTAAATTTTATGTCGTGTGTGACTCATGGGGCCAGTTGTGCTGCAATAGCACTTTCTTGCCCAGTGAGGAAAACAGTGGCTTTGTACACTTTATTATACCGCTGCCGTTGGTTATGGCTGTTTCCCTATAATTGCATATCCTTTGGTTCTGTTAACAAACAGGTAGACATCCATGCTTCGTCGGATTGAATAATAATTGTGTTGTTGTAACTGGACTGGACAGGGCAGCACCGGCTTAATGTAAAGGCAGCATTAGGGACTTGGAAGTGTTTGAATGTGAGCCTGGCGGTAAGCGAGAGGGCATTATAACCTCCAGATGCGTCTAATGGAGAGCGGGTTTGAGATAGCTACTGTACACTATTAACTAGAGTTAATGCGACTAGCAATTAGGGTATGGGTTTGACTCATCTCTGGCGGAAGGAGGCAGGAACCACCACCACCACTGCTACCACCTGCGGGGTGGGTTGGTTTCCGCCACATAACAAAGTTTAGGCTCGCTAACGAGTTGACAAAGGCTGTCGCGGTTGAAAGCGCTGGAAATGAAGCAGCAGTGGAACAGTCTCAGCTGAAAGCCAAAAGCACCTCTAATCAGCCTATCCTCCATGTCTGGCATCATCTCGTTAGGTAAGCTCTCCTTGCGCTCCGCTCCGCAACCTAACAAGATTGCCGTATTATTAGCTCTCAGCAAGCGCACACGAATTACTTTACTAACAACGCTTCAAAAAACATATTAGCATTGTGACATAGTTTACATGGGTGGGGTTGTCCATCTCTATGCCACATCTCTCTGTTCTCTCAGTAATATAGGGAGAGAGTAAACTTTCCTGCTTATTATCACTTTCATAAAAATACATTCAAGATTGTTTTGTATTCGCCTGTAATTCAGAAATATGGTTGGACATACTTTAAGCAGAGTTTGTATTTGAAGCGCCATATGCAAAAAATGTCTCAAGTCCACTGTCTCTGTTTTGTGTCAGATGGACATTTAATATTTGAAATGTTTTTGAATTAACATTGTTCTCGCTAGTGAAATTATTTTTGTAACATGAAATAACAAACCTTCCGCAGCTTTATCTGCGAAAGAACTTGAAAGAATAAATTATGTTCTTGCATATTATTAAGGGTGATGGAATGGACTTACGTATTTTTCTCCCCAGATATTTGAAAAAAAATATTCATTTTCTAAAGTGCATTTTATTAGCAATATATATTGCACTAGTCAGAAATACAAGTATTGAAGAATTTTTCATGTATAGGCCTATAGATATCGTTTCGAGTTGAGTACTACAGTTCATTTTTTTGTTTTATTACCTTCTTGATGTTACGCTTTGATGGAATTAAAAAATACCGTGACTTAACAGACTGTTTGTTAAATTCATCAGTTTATTCACTATGTTGATCATCACCATCTTCTTCACCACGCTTGGTCTGTATGATGTTATAGAACGTTACCTTTTCACTCTGGTACATACAGCACGAGGTTTACGACATCATCAGCTTTCTCTGAATTCATTGCGGCATGACTCCCATTAAAATAAGGATGAGATGTTCTCTCTCTCTCTCTCTCTCTCTGCGGCATCTTTCTACTTTGCATAGAGTCATGGCTTCTCCAGCCTCATTTTTATATCCCGTCAAAAGCGAACATTCCGCTACGTGGACATGTCTTAGAGAAAATATTTAATATCCTTCCCAGATAATCATGGAACTCTTCATGTGATCGTTACAAATACACGATTGGACTAAAGCATTTCTTACGTCAGAAATAGGTATTTTTTGACCAGCAAACATCAATCTTATCGTACCTGGGCGCTATAGTTTCACAAAGAAAGGCAACGCTTACAATACTGAATATATAGGCCCTATTAAAAATAATCATTATATAAATATATTAGGTGTAATACCAAAAAAATTAGAAAAGTGGACTTGGGGGCATTTCTTGCATTTGGCTCTTCGTTTTGACCAAAGGCGGGCCTAGTTCGGCTAGGTCGTAGGTAAAGAGCAGAGTATACGCTCTGACGGAAGGTTCAGTGTTTCTTTTCTAGCCTATTTGTTTTAAATCACACCGACACAGATAGGTCGTATGGTGACGATGGGATGGGAAAGGCCTAGTAGTGGGAAGGAAGTGGCCGTGGCCTAAATTAAGGAATATCCCCAGCATTATCCTGGTGTGGAAATGGGAAACCACGGAAAACCATCTCCAGGGCTGCCGACAGTGGGGCTTGAACCCATTATCTCCCGGATGCTAGCTCACAGCTGCGCGCCCCTAACCGCACGGCCAACTCGCCCGGTGAAGGTACAGTTAGCAGCTGCTTGCACGGCTCTGTTACAACTAGTGAAGGGGCGCGTATCTAAACAGATTTAAACTTTTAACAGTTATATTGTGCGTAATGCCTCGTTCTGTTCAGTACAACAGATTATGGTGAGGAAACAATAAGCTATTTAGTATAGAAACGCCATGTGCTAAGTAAATACATTTAATTATATTTTAATTTCATTAGGTTATGCGTAGGAAACAAAATGAAGTATTTTTGCATGTGAAAACTAAATACTCCTATCTGTACTCATAAAAATAGTGTAGGCCAACACGAAAGTTTGTTTAGAAATACAGCATAAACAGTGAACGGCGAATGGATTGTATTGCGTAAACATTATGTACTCAGCCAAGCACACTGTGGCTTTTCTTGTGCGCATATCGCCATCTAGTCATTGGAGCATAAACTATGACGTGCCAACTGCTCTCGGCTCTTCTCGCGCTCATGCACCTCGGAGTATCCGAAAACCATAACGATAATTCGTGAAACGTAAAAACCAATAACATTATTATTATTATTACTAGTATTAGTACGTTCCTCTTGGAATTCGTTTTACGCACGGCCACCCCACGACTGGGGCTATCCCTATTTCTTGTTCACCACGAACGATCATTATTTTCCAACCTGTTAGTTCATTTTTGAATTGAGGATAAGAAATCTCATTTCTCTACAATGGGAAGTAGGAAAAAATACAAGACACGAGATAGTCCTCAAGGCTCCGTATGTATCGATCGCCTTCCATTTCCTAAATATCGAGGTGTCGAAAATGTCGACGGCATAACTGTACTTTTCTATTGATACTACTGGTCCTACAGATAACAAGAAAGAAACGGAAGAGCATAATTTCTTGTATTCTGTTTTATTCTACCCTATAAGACGTCATGATTCATGTTTGTGCGAACTAGTGACATCGTGTAAGTCGTATATCTTTAACCACTGTTGAAATGTTTTCACCGGGCTGAGTGACTCTGACGGTTGAGGCGCTGACCTTCTGAATCTAACTTGGCAGGTTCGGTCTTGGCTCAGTCCGGCGGTATTTGAAAGTGCTCAGAAACATTGGCCTCGTGTCGGTAGATTTACTGGCACGTAAACGAACTCTTGTGGGACTAAATTGCGGCACCTCGGTGTCTTAAAAAACCGTAAAAGTAGTTAGTGGGACGTAAAAAAACAATTACATTATTTGAAATGTTTTCGGAAACGACGTTGATTTCTTTCTTTGTAACATTGTTACCAACGATTCCACGTTGAGGGAAACCTCTCCAGTCCTTCGAATGTGAACAGAGATTGACAAAATGTCGAACATTTTGATCGTACAGAACTACTGTGGTATTGTCCACTGCACGGCAAGATGATAACAGTTTATAGTACCATGACTCTGCTCTATCCATTTAATGAGTTTGGTTTTCATGTAAGTGATTTCTCCCATTTGTTGTTCAATAAGGGATTGCCATATCCGTGTGCATTCGTGCAGAAGAGACGAAGCTGATTCCTGGAACTGGAAACAGAGTTGTAGCTTAAAAATAGTTTTAAGAAATAATGTAGTGAAGTTCACCTCTCCACGTGTTAAATTTCTCTTTCTCTCTCTCTCTCTCTCTCTCTCTCTCTCTCTCTCTCGTTCAGTTTAGAAAGACTGTCGGTCATCCTGTGGATCTTGTGTCTCCATTCAACTCTATTTTGGGCTACTTCTTTTTTATGGCGATCTTCATGCCAGTATAGACTTTGACACCATCTGACTAACGTGATCTTGGTCTTACAATTCCTGTTCTACTACCTTCCTTTCCTTTTCCAGAGAGATACTTCTCATTGTGTGGCCAAAGTATGGTAGCTTTTCTCGAAATGCTCCCTTCCAAATATAGTTTTAGGCTTCATCTTTCCAAAATTTCCTTAATACGAATGATTTTATTAACAGCAATTCCTGTGAACTTCGTACTCTTCCAACATGGAATGTGAAGGGAAATAGTCACAGGAAATGAGAATTCTTCTTGTATGAGTCGATGATAATCATGCCGAGAATATAATTTTCACTTTTATGTTCCCCTCATAAGATCACAAGAAGATACAAGCGATCTAGGAGGCGCAGAACCACTTCACAGCAAGATAATAACAGTTTATAGTACCGGTTTGTAACAGTTTGTAGTTATTTTTCATCACACTCCACCGGTCGTCTTTTATGTAGTACTTGCTATATGCTAAAATGTAATAGTTTCTTCTGTGGATCGCATCAACTTACAAATATTTATAGTGTCAAGATATGTCGCACGTACTTCAGTGCGGTATTTACAACAACGGCAAACTCCCCTCGATCACGAGAATATTAGGTACGGTATATGAGACACACCCGGTCTTGATTTTCTCGCTTTTGTTAGTCTTCCCTTCGTTATGGAATATCCTTTCGTTTTGAGGAGCTAGCAATTTTTGTCTTCCTCCTTTTCCCTTCATGGAGCTGTTGACACCTAGCTTTTACCACTCCTTAAATTGATTCATCAGTACATTTTTATTTTCCTCTTCTGCTTCTGCTAATTTTCCAACACTCTGACGGGTCACAGATACGATCTCTGTTGCACATGTTTTACGTCCGAATATCTTTCTGATCCTCACCATACATTGATGGATGTCTTCGACTACGGTGTCACATGTTTCTGTCGTGGCTGTGTTTGTATGAAGACATGTGCGCTAGAACAGTCGCAAACGCCCAGTCCCCAAGCCAGAGGAAATGACCGAACGCAGCCAAAATCCTTGATTCGGCTGAGAATTGAACGCGGGTACCCTGAGGCGAAAGATGCTACACTGACGATCCGGCTTAGGTCCTAGAAGTATCGTTATTATTTTTACGAGGCACAGAAATTCTTAATTAGGAACTCGAGCCTATCATACTTGGGATGAAAGTAAAACAAAATAATGTACAAATAATAGATATGTATGCAGTCTGTTGTATTCCATTGTGTTCTCAGGTGAGACAGAAATAAATAAATTTATTTATCTCAACTATTCTTTCTACTCTTCCTGAGGAGAACCGTTTCAAATTGAAAGAATCGAAGTTGGGCAAATAACAAATGTTGTTGTTACGATGGATCTTTTGACAATTACGTAAACCCACACTGAGTGTAGAGCTCATGTGTATACTGTATTCTAGCTATCATTTGTTTCTGCTAAACGAGGTGTGAAGCTTTTTTTTTTAAATCCCGGCAGGCTAGCAGGGCTGGCGAGGCGGTGTTGTTTGGTGTCGGGTGACAGCCAACAAGTCCAGCACAGAGTGCAGTTTGGTGTCCGGCTATCGGAAATCGAACCCCTCGCCTCGCGAATTTAACTTTCAAGTTGACTGAGAAAGGACAAAAAAATTGGTGGTCATTACGAGCAGTTTACGATCCCTCGGTTGGCATGTAACGAGGGCGGGGTAATTACAGAAGAATAGCCTGGTGCACTTCCTATGGCTCTGTGGTTATGGCAATGACCGATGACCTCATCTCTCTCTCTCTCTCTCTCTCTCTCTTTGTTAATTACTGGTCCTACGATTATCATTATTTGTGTAGGTGGCTACTCGACTCGAGCGCGTCCACCTCTGTCTTATTGTAGAGCTAGGATTTTGATGACCTACAAATGATTTAAAATGTCCCAAAATTACAAAAATGTAAAAAATAAATTTTATATTATAATGTAGATCTTAGGAAAAAAGATTTTGAACTTTTTATTATTGGATAATAATTAATAACGCATATTCAGTACTGAATTCAGTTACAAGTGTAGAAGACTGTAAATACGTCATTATTTACTTAATTTTGCATCAATTTGATCTGAGTTGCTGCACATAAATTATTTTATCTGATGTAGTCTCCAGCAGTTAGTCCTTGTTTGTTGTTACTTATTATTTTTCACTCACTAACTTTCAGTATACAGTAAAGACTTTATGCAAGTTTTCAAAACTGAATCTTGGTCAGTTTATGGAAAATTTCCTTTCTACCTTTTCTGAAACAATAAGGGCATACTTAAAATATACAGTATCGCTGGTCACTAAATCAGTGCCATCTCCTGCTTCGAGGAACTCCAGATATTACTGCACGTTAGATATGAGTTGCATAGGGGTGGATGGTCAAATGGCAGTACCGAATGTATAGAAAAGAAGGATTAAAATATGTACGAAAGTAATGTCAAAGATGTGTAGAGCAGTAATGAAATGTCATTGAAAACAAAATCTTAGCATTAGTAGAAATTTCTGGACAAAATTAGACTAAAATGCTCCGAAAATTAAAGAAGTGAACAAAATCTCACGTAAGAAGCAAAAGTAAAAAAAAAAAATGTTCCCGAACAAATTTGTCTCAAAATACTTCATTTATCACAAATATATAAATCCTAAAGCAGTTACATCTCTGTACTACCAGAAAAAAGGATGAAATTTCAACAAAATCTCACGTAAGAAGTAAAAGTAAAAAAACAAAAGAATGTTCCCTAACAAATTGGTCTTTAAATACTCCATTTATCGCAAAAATGTATAAATATTAAAGCAGCTGTATCTCTGTGTTACCAGAAAAAAAAAGAATGAAATTTCATCAGATAACGGCTACGTTAATCTGTGATATCGATTACAAATCTAAAAATTTCCTAGTTTACTAGCTGTTGCGCCCGTCGTTGACCGGACAATCACTTAGCATGTGCATGATTGCATTTTTGTCTTCTGTTTATTATTCTGTCCAGAACTGGGTATGATTGACAAAATGAAAACAGAACAATTGAAATAATATGGCACTCGCATTTCTTCTTGAATGTACAATATTCTGGTATAAAAACCAAGTATTTGATTAATATTAAAATATACGTTCAAAGCCTTTAAAATACTTCCGTGATGATCTCTATATCAACTCTCCATAGAGTTAAGTTATCGGCTCTTGAAGTCACAGGACATTCCCTTATTTCCCTCGTGTTTCAGTATCAAAGATACAGACCAAAATAAATTGCTGATGATGTTGTAAATATATTTTGTCATCAGCAATTTTCCTATAAAATCGAGCGTTAGAAAGATTCATCGAGTTTTGTAGTTTACGCTCCCTCTGACTCGCCAGTTGTGCTGATTTTTTTTTTTGAACAGCCTATAGCTAAAATCGTACTCGCCCTTTTCCTAAACATAAATACAGTACCAAGTTTTATAAAAACTGCGAATACGTTTTCCCGTGCTGCTATAACAGACAAACAACAAACAAGCAAACAACATCAAAAACCATTAAATTGAATTTGCATAGTCCATTTTGTCCTTTTCGGTATAAAGACCAACTATCAGGTTAATATTCCATAATTACAGACAGAAATACGATTTTATGTTCGTCAAGAATAAGTTATCGTTTTTTTAAACAGAAGTCTTCCGCGAGTTTTTTAAAGACTCGTAAACATCCGACACAGAGGGCCAATTAAATTGCATAACACAGTTTTCAGGTCAACGTCGGTACTTCAAACTACAAGTGATCAGGGCTACAAAATTGGAAATTGTCTGTTATCAGTGTTATGCCCGACTGTGAAAGCATAAGCTGTCATTGTAATTGTGTTTGCTCGCCATAAACCAAAGGAGATTCGTCCCGACACTAATTGTTATATTATTATTATTATACGAGTGTGGTTTCAGACCATCGAGTAACTGCCAGGACTGGATTTTCAGTATGCGTCAAGTAATTGAAAATGCTGTTTGAGGAAGAGACAGTTATGTAGAGAAGGCATAGAATATGACAGATTATTAAGTGAAAATGTGTTGCCATGTGCAGAGGAACAGTTACTGGTGTTAAGCAGGGCTGTAATATTTCTCCTTTGTTGCCTCTTACTGAAAGGTATAAAATGACAGAGAAGGATTCATTACGTCGGAAATGTAGTAAGCGGTTTCGGGTATGCCATCTGCGTAACCTGTAATCTTAATGGAACTTTGAAAAAGGAAAAAAGGTCAACGGGTAAGATATGAAGATTAGCATTTCCAAGACTTAAGTGACGATAGTTGGAAAGAAACTTCTGAGGACTGGATGTCAGATATCGAATACAAATCGGGAACAGGTGGATCGTTTTAACTACTGGGGATGTGTCTTAAATAATTGAGATCGGACAAAATTCTTACCTAGGTCTGTTTTCAAAGTCTGTTGTACGGGCATGAAAACAGGGTGGATTCAGAAGTAACAGACGTGGAACGAGAGCGGTTACAGATTTAAATAGGTGAGAACGATGGCAGGAGGGTACACGAAATTAGGAGATAAAGGTTCGATGGATGAAGCTATACGTTAAACGACTTCGGTGATGAGGTACGTACAAAGGACAGGTCTCCTCTGGTTACAGACCTTCGAAATAATCACCCAAGGTTTCCACTGTGTGTTGCCAGCGGTACATCTTTGTCCATGGACACTGGACTGTCTCGGCGAGGCAAATCGGCTGTTGATACTCCACCCACCTCGCCACTGTTATATAGGGCATGGTATGCACACCTAATGCTTCCCGCAGCTCTGCAGGTCATTGGCGTGCATTTCTGCCGCGGAGAACTACTATTTTAATATACGATGGTTGCTTCTGCTTCTTGACTTCCATTTTGTGACGATCTCATCCACACACTGAACTTGGGGGCATGCCTAGACCCACACGGTTGTTTACATACAACAGCTAGTGGCATCATACGCAAGTACATACCGTACGTTTCCAAATGCATATCTTAGATTTTCCGTGTTGTCTCCTGTTCGCGAGAAAAAAAAATAATTGCCATGACTTATAACTCGACCTACGTAGTTTGGCTGATGAGTCGTCACTTTCTGGCCTTTAAATCCATAGCGGTCGCATAGAAAGCTTTGATGAAGTGGCACTCTCCATTTATCTTCTTTTGCTTTTCACCGTCATTTCTCCAAATTCTTTTGGAGAACGAACTCGGTCTTCTAATTTGGGGAGCTTGGCATGTTCGGAATTTAAATTACAATGTGTTTTTTCAACCAGTCTGAATACTTCTTCAAAAAAAATTCTAAGGAGCTACACTTTCTCCACCGGTCAAAATAAGGGAGAAACATATTTTTTTAACATTATTATATATTGTTTTATCGGCTCTCTCGCCAACATTTAATTGTAATTTTTAATGAAATATGTTACCACAAACTTTTCTTGACGCACACGAGACTGATTTTGTTCTCTCGAATCTTGTTATGATGTTCTCTGGGACTAACAATGAAGTTCATTTTTCACTCTTCATGACACACACAACAACTACTAATCAATTATCTCTCACGACTGAAGATTATTTTGGTTTCCTTGCCGCGAGATATTCCTTGTGTAGCGTAGGCAAATCTCTCAACAGATCCTGATCTCGCGCGAGTGTTTATCTTCAGAGCACACAGATAAAAATGTTCTCTGCCTTCTGAATCACGCAGATGACGTGTTCTGACGATGAAACCTGTGCGGATATTTTTCCAGACTTCATTTTAAAACTTGCACAAAGTTTATGCTAAACATATGCAATAAGTTAAGCAAACTTTTTCTTTCAGGAAAATCAGGCGCTTTGAAAAGTGATCTGAAATTGAAAATCATGCTATGAATAAATAGATGAGATCACCAAGTATGTACAGATAGACCCTGAATTTCATTTTGAAGTGAGAAAGATACTTCAATGTTCAGAAACGAAGAGTTCTATCACTTTTTCAGTATTGTGTATGGGAAACTCAGAAGCAATTTCACAGGAATAGTGAAATTAATGTATGATGATAAGTATACTTCACTTGGAAAGTTGTTTGGTGTTTCTAAAGTACAGTTCCAAAATCGATTTTTTTGGTCCGCTTTTTTTTCGAATCCGGACCACTGTGTGCCGTGTAGAGCAATTTGAAGCAAATGGTATTATTTGAAGTCGTTTTAAAAGCTAAGAAGTGCAGCAAATTGTAAACAAGCCTCGATGTATTAACTAGCCAAGAAATGTCGATGGTCCGGTCGTGCTTATACTTAGAGACTTAGAAATTTTCAGCCCCAATTTTTTGTGTGAGAAAGTGAAGCTTAGAGAAGGAATGGCCACTGGACTAAGACCTGTCAGTACAAGAAAGCATCGGCACGCCTACTCTAACTGGTGTATTCCATATGTACAAAGATTCATTCCTCGTAGTTATGATTACTAGTCGAAGAAAAGTGGTGAAAATGTTGCCCCGAAAAACAAAATTTTTGTTTATAACTGACTAACGCCTACGGGCGTCACATCAAAAGACCTGCATCTGGCGAGCCGAACATGTCCTCGGACACTCCCGGCACTAAAAGCCATACGCCATTCCCCCAACTAACTAACTAACTAACTAACTAACTAACTTTTTTTTTTGCTAGTTGCTTTACGTCACACCGACACAGATAGGTCTTACGGCAACGATGGGACAGGGAAGGGCTAGGAGTGGGAAGGAAGCGGCCGTGGCCTTAATTAAGGTACAGCACCAGCATTTGCTTGGCGTGAAAATGGGAAACCACGGAAAACCATTTTCAGGGCTGCCGACAGTGGGGTTCGAACCTACTATCTCCCGAATACTGGATACTGGCCGTACTTAAACGACTGCGGCTATCGAGCTCGGTAACTAACAAACTAACTAACTAACTAACTAACTAACTAACTAACTAACTGTTAACTAACAATACCCATGCGCTTTCGCTGCACAGACAAATTACAATGACTTTTAACAAAAAATTGAACTTTAATTACATATTACTAATGAAATGGGCGTAGGTAATAATAATAATATGTAGTAAACCTGGCATGTTTTGTTGAATGAAATCTCAAATCCCAGGTAGGAAGCAGCGATGTTAACTTAGAAGTACAGTAGCTCTGGTTGGTTCAGGTGGGATTCCCCGCTGTACCTCGAATCTAATACTGGTTTGGGAGTCTGCAGTGCTGTGCACACACAGTCCAAAAAACTAAAAAGACATGTAAGATATAAGTTCACACTTGGGTATACTAAAATTGGTTATCCATGTATTTTTATCTTAAACTCCGTATGACTATCGGGATGGCCAGGCTCGCTTCCTTTCCGAACCTGTCTGTAGTCAATTATCTACCAGAACAAATGCCACAACCATTCAGGTTATTTAACAGACTCTAGTCTGTAAATACTGTTGACGACATTGTTGCAAGAACCTTACATGAATCAAACAGTAACAGCTGATATTCACAGAGCTCTGACGTACTGGTAGCGTATGCCCCCCGCGAATGCAACCTGCGTTACATGGCCAATATTGCCTGTTGCAAAGCGAACTAACTGAACGTCAAATTCACTAGCGGCCTTATGAATTTTATGAACATCTATACATCTCTGGTGTAAGATTGAGTGGAATAACGCTCCCGTAGGGCTTTCATTTTGTCCACGAAGCGCGGATTAAAGGCACAGTAATTTAAAATTCGCCGTTCCTCCCCGCAGATGGTATTCATTTAGTGTTAACTAACAGTACCCATACGCTTTCGCTGCACATACTAATTACGATGACTTTTAACAAAAAAATTGAACTTTAATACACATTACTAATGGAATGGACTTAGGTAATATTAAAAAGCTGGTAAACTAGATTCATAATGTTTTTCATTGACATAAAGGATCAAAGTGCATTCAATAAGATATACAGGCCTATATACATTGTCTCTTTCATATATATTTTTGTTACACTTGTTTTGCTTCACAGTGCAAAACACGCCGTTGTTTCAGTGCACCTTGCAGCATTTACGTAAATTATTTTAATTAATCTTGACATTTATTGATCTGGACAACGACCCTAATTTATATTGACGATGTTTTAATTTGTTTTTAATAGGCCCACTCGTCTGCTGATAACCACCTGAATCACTTCAGTGGAGCTTTCTTTATTGATCAATTACGTATCCTTCTCTCTTTAATATCTCTAAAATCCCCTCAATACTTTCCTGGAGTTTGATGGTAAAGATTAATTTGAACACTTTTTAAGTCAACGAAAACTGTAGATCATCGCTCTGGGAAAGAAGTTTCCCACTGGGTAAAAAATTGATTACGCTTGCCTACTTTGGGTTTTTTGCTTGTGAGCCCGAATGTCGAACTCCGCAGCTCTGTCTCCGCAGGGTGTTCAGGAAATTTTCCATTTTTTTAAGGATGGCCGTGGTATCAGATTCTCTAGTACCAAGTTTTATGTTTCTAAGGTGCCTGAAAGTTCTTCAATTTATTATTGCTTGTTTCTATTTTCATGCCTGCCTTTATACAACGTATTTATACATTTTTTGCGACCTTATTCCATATTTTGGCAACTTTCGGTTGTTGAAACTGATTTTTTTAGGAATTTTATATTTATATTGCATTGATTATTGTTATTGTACCAGGATTACACTTTCTCCGGCCAGTTAAACTGCGCGCCTCCTATAAACCCATCTATGTAATCTAACTTGAACTGATGTAGTACTAAATAGTTTGGTTTTCAGTTGTTAGATGTCTCTACTACAGGTTTAATTGCTCCATCTTTTGGAATTAACTATAATTAATCCATAAAGAAATACGGATTGTGGAAGTTCTTCAAGTTGGTTCTTAGAATTGTTTTTTTATGTATCAAAGTTGTCAGCTCTCCTGCTGCTTCCTTCTTCAGTACCTATCAGCCAATCAGAAATTTGTAACTATTTTCGCTAGCCAATTAAAATTTGGTGTGTGTACAGGCATCCAGCCTATCTATAAAGAGTTCTAGAAACTTCCCCTCGAAATACTATAAAAGTTGGGCACTTTAGGGCTGTATCGTTACCTTTATCGCTCCAGTTTAGTGAGTGCGGCGTGTTCCTAGCGGACAGGGGCCGCAGGTCGGCGTTCGGAAGGCCCAGCAACTCAAGGTAATGGCAGAATTTTCTTAAAATGCGATAGCTCCACGCAGATACCTTGAGGGGGAAGGTTTCAAACTTATTTTATTCATGTAAAGTTCTAATTTCTTGGTTTAAATGTAGATTTTCCGCAATTCTGAGGACTCTGTTCAAATCCCCACTAGGAAACATGTAAACTGAGGGAACAAAGAGTGATTACCCTCTGTTGATTTCCATTCAGTTAGGTCTGGGGTGAGTAAAGTTTCTAATCATTTAAAATTCTTAACACTCTTTTGGAATTTAATGTTTCTCATTTAGTCTCCCCGGCGTAGAATAGGCGTAGCCTCTGTATCTTTGGGCCGTAAGCCCACTTAGGGTTTTAAAATGTGCAAGTGTTTCGCCTCCTAGCCTTTTCTTCATGGTCCATCATGTTAAACCTTTTCTTTTTTTTTTTTACTTTTTTTTTTTTTACCTGAAAGCCATTTAGAATGGGCACTCATTGCCTCTGTTTATTCTGTGATTGTTCATAGACCAGTGTGTAACAAACTGTTGAGCGGTAAGTAAGCCCACATCAGGGCAAAGATGTGTAAATACTTTAGTTAAGAACAACCTACAGGTTGTAAGTGCGCTATTAAAAGCTTATGCTTCTGAGAGGCGAGACTATGTTAACTTTCGGAGCTCAGACTTCTAGGCTATATAAATTAGTGGAGCAAACATGCTCTTCTACTGTACCTGTTCAGAGCTGCAATGCTCATCCCCTTGTTTATTATCATGTTGATAATTATCTCCAATTTTGTACCTGATGTTTTGGACTTTAAGTCATTATTGTTGGAGTTGACGAGCTCATTATAATCTTGTTATGTTTTATTCAAATCTTCTATCTATTAAATTTTAAGCTCAAAACAAGGAAAGAAATAAAATTTCAAAATTTAGTGCATTAACTTACGTTCTGGTCAATTCATTGTCCGCCCATTCATCTCAGCACCTTCTTACACCCCTGTGATCCACGATATTGCCGTAACAGTTATATTTCTAATTTTTAAGTTCTTATATTATAATAATTGAATGACTCTACCATATGTTGTACTTTTCCAGTTACATATGAGATTTTTTATTTATTTATTTATTTATTTATTTATTTATGTATTTATTTATTTATTTATTTATTTATTTATTTATTTATTTATTTATTTATTTATTTATTTATTTATTTATTTATTTATTTATTTATTTATTTATTTATTTATTTATGTTTACAATATGATATAATTAATTGGATGTAGCAACTGTAGTTGGAGCTTGTGCTCTATTCTTCTACGAAATAAATGCATAAATAAAACATAATACCGATGACCAAGAAAACTCTACAACTGTATTTTTACGTTTGCAATTGAAATCGTTCGCCAAAACTTTTTTCTCTCATCTCATACATGTATTAAGAATGCCAATGCGTCTGACAATGTAAGTCAAAGAATACCCATTTAATGACTGAATCTCTGATTTATACTAGCACTAAACATAATTTCTGATACGAATTGAATAGTTTGAGGGAATAAACTTCCGAGTTACATCTTTTGTAAGTTGGGGTTGATGTTTAAACACTCCTTAAAACTTCATATTTTATAATATTTCTAGCTTCAAGAGACTATAGAAGAGGAATAAGTACTGCATATAATACGCCACTTTCGAGTTAATTCATAATGTTCACAGCGTGTTCCTCTTACGAAGATCTCCAGTGCAGAAAGAGAAAAAAGTAAATCGTGGATTTATTTAATCTTTACTTTGTAATTTCTAGAAATATGAATGTGAAAATAATATTTTGTGTTAAAGGTAAAATGGAAACCACACTCGTACAGGCCCTGAAATCCTACGGAGGAGTGTTAAAACTCCACTTTCTTATCCTGGGACTAGTAGGGTAGAGAACGACCTGTGCCCGACCAGTTTTTCCCCTGGGAATCGACCTGGTACTTTTTTTGTCTGTAACCTTTTGTAACCTAAAGGATCGTATGCCTTCCCAGAAGTTGAAAGCTAGTCTATAAGTTTCTGGACATAGAGAATCAAACGTATGTCTATCCGGGTGGACCGAGCACACCTTCAACTCCTCGGCTTACCAACCTCCTTCCTCCGTCGGTTTTGGATCAGTGTTTGATTGATTCTCTTTCCTGTTAGTTTGTGCCATAAGAGTCATGTTTTGCTTTTTCATCAAGTTCGTATAAATGAGGTAGAGCGTTAGAAGCCTCCGTATCATGCCGGTTAGCATTAGAAGCTGCCGTCCTCGGGGGCCCGGGTTCGATACTCGGTTCTGCCATAAATCTAAAATTGGCAGGGGGGCTGGTATGTTGTCAAATAAGTACATACAGGCCATACACCTCGCATCCATTTGGAGTATGCCAGAAATTTACTGCACCACCTCGGGATGAGGACACGAATTTACTTTAAAGCGTCGGAAAACTGCATACAGTTTGTGTTCCTCAATAGTAGAAATAGTAGCAGCTTCCAAAGTTTTGGGGTCTGTTACATTTTAGTAGATATGGTTTTCAGGCCATGTGTGAAGTGTTTCGACTGAACATATGAACTTAACATATTTTCTTTCATGTATATTGTTCTTGAATATCGTAATATCTCGTTAACTTCTCCTGTTTAGCAGAAATGCAAAATAAAGTAGGCTGCAAGAGACGTTAAAATAAAATATTTAGAAAGCATCGACTTAACAGGTTTTCCTCTCTATAGTCTCCAACAACTTCGACAGTTAGTAGTAAACAAGTAAACAGTGTGATTATACTATGGATGTTTTTAAAAATGAATGCACCCTTTCGATTCATGAAATCTAGTGTATTCTTGGCTTGCTTACTGTATAATAACATATCTTTCCTCTTAGCGTACGTGTCGTGGGTGAGATTCTACGCCAGCTATCCCAAAAATATCCGGGATGTGTTCAGCTTCAAGGCTTTACATCTGGGCCACCATGCGAAGAGTTTTGCTCTCCGAGACCCGCCGTCAACCATCGGTGGTATTGGCCGGCGACAGCACCAACGGCAAGGAGATAACAGGTGAGTTTATCCCGTGTTAGGCGAGCGCAAAGAACAACAGGTGTCTCGAGCGGTTGTGATGCTGGATGTCGCGTGCTCTGAACTGAACGCCAGCCGCTCGGGGGCTGCGTATATTTGCATCACACTTCCAACTACCACAGAAACACGCAATGGTAAATATATCCTTGTAAATAGCGTTGTCATCAGGAAGGTCATCTGGCTGTAAAACAGAGCTCAGTCTTCATTAGTGCCGACTCCAGTTAATTGGGAAAAGTCAAAGAAGGAAGGAAAAAAATCATTATCATAATCGAAAATGAAAGGAGCAGAATATGGTTCTTGTTGTTACTGCAGTCTTGTGAGATAATATGTGGCGTTGTATTGGTAGGCCTATGTGATATTTGTAATTAACTGCAGCCAGAATTGAGGGGGATGCGGTCGGACCGATAAATGGTATCTGGATATTTCTTTAAAAGTGTAAGTGAGAAACCACGGAAAGTCACTTGCAAGATCCCAGTAGTGGGATGTTAACCCATTTTTCTATTCAGATATCAAATCAAATCAGAATCTCGTTATTTGCAAATGAGGTGTCTACCTCGGTGGCAAATGGTACACTAAAATACATTATTGTCAAGCACTAAATTTTAGATTAACAAGAGAAGAAAATTTTCCTAGAATACAATATTATACAATTTACGCTAACAATTTTTTCTATTAAACACACAGCTCATCTTTAATAAATGTATATTGTTTACAACATTCTACTTATAATATCTCCTGTACTTACAAATATAGTCAACTCATATACAGTATGTGGAATTACTTCAAATAATAGTATACAACTGGTATAAGATTAAAATTTACATTGCATTTATTAATTTATTTATTTATTTTTTACCCATTTTGGAACTTAAGTAGCATAATGACCTGCTGCGTCTTAGCCAGAGCCCCTTTTGCCACCACTTTTCAGAGTTCCTGAAGGACCTTCACAGCTACCGTAGCGGTCCCAGAGCCGTCGAAGTCCCCACTGTACTTCACTCCTACAGGCAGACTCCTACTTTGGCTGTCTAAACTCCTTAGACCAGGGGATGGAATTAATTTATTCACACACATTTTTTTATTTACAATAACCTGCACTGGTCGAATGCCCTCTAACACTTCATTTTCTCTGTTGCTGTTTATTCTCTTCTTGAATATCTGTAAAGATTATGGAAAAGGATCAAACACTACCCCTGGTAAACTGTTCCACTCCTTCACGCCCTTCCCAATGAATGAAAATTTACTCCAACTGAAGCCTCTCACGGATATCTCCCCATGCTTCTTCTCCTGTATAGGCTCTATATAATCCTATAAGTCTAGTTTTCTCCCTTCTCGTACTTAAAGTTTCCCACCCATGTTCCTTTAACATTTCTGATACACTACTCGTTTTCCTGAAATCCCCTGTTACAAATCTTGTTGCTTTCCTCTGAACACCATCTATTTCTTTTATTAGGTATTCTTGGTGAGGATCCCAAACACTGTTTTCGTATTCCAATAATGGACGAACCATACTTAAGTAACTTTTCTCTTTTAATTCTTTGTTGCATCCTTTAAGTAACCTCATTATGACATGTAACGATCTGTATACTATCCCAACAATGTCATCCACATGACCCTTCCAGTGCAAATTACTTTCACATCTTACACCTAAGTATTTGCACTTGCCATCTTTTAGGATAACTACCTCATCCAAAGTATATTCAAATTCAGTTTTAAAATTCCTGTTTGTAAATGTTGTAACAGTTGATTTGCCTCCATTAACCTTCATATTATTTTCTTCAACCCATTGTTGGATACTCTCAAGGTCCTTTTGTAATTCTGAACAATCCTCAATGTTGTTTATATCCCTATAAACAATTATGTCATCTGCATACAATCTGATTTTTTATGTTATATTATTCCCTAAATCATTTGCGTATATTAAGAAAAGTAACTGACCGATTATACTACCCTGTGCAATTCCCTTCCAAACTTTCTCTTCCTGCGATACATTATTTCCTACTTTGACTTTCTGACCCCTTGATTTCAGAATTGTTTTCATCCAGTGTGTAACCCTTACGTCCAATCCTATTCCCTCCAATTTCTTTAATAATATTCCATGTTACACTCTATCAAAGGCTTTGGAAAGATCTATGGCTATGCAATCTAACTGGCCTCCTGAATCCAACTGATCTGATATGTCCTGTTGAAATCCCACCAGTTGTGCCTCACAAGAAAATTTCTGTCTAAATCCATACTGGCTCCTCATGAACCAATTTTTATCATCACATATCCCTCTGATGTACTTTGCTATTAAACTCTCCAGTATTTTACAAACTGTACTGGTCAGGCTGATTGGTCTGTAGTTTTCTGGTTTCCTTTTATCACCATTTCCTTTATAAATTGGTATTATTATAGATTCCTTCCATTCCTTTGGTATTACACTATTATTTATGGCATAGTCAAAGATAAATTTTAAATAAGGCACTATATACCACCCCATTGTCTTTAATACCTCCCCAGTAATTTGATCACTTCCTGCTGCTTTCCCTTGCTGAAGCAGCTGAATTTCTTTCAAAATATTTGTGAATATGAAGCTTCTTGTTTCCCTGTGTGTTTTCCCCTCTCTATCTTCTGTTTCGGTTTCTAACTCGTGACAGTCTTCTACTGAATCTCTGAATTCCCTGCTAAATAGGTTTGCTTTCTCAGTATCTGTTAAAAAGTGTTCACCCCCTTCTCCCACCATTGTAGGAATTTGGATTCCTTTTCATTTTTGATTCCTGATATATGAATACAGCTTTTTCCATTTCCCTTTGTGGTCATTACACTCTTGAAGTATGCCATTCATATAATTCTCTTTTGCTTCCTTTTTCACTCTATTCAGTTCCCTCATTAGCTGTTTTCTAGTTTCTCTACTCTCCCTACCCTCTTTGATTTTCCGGTTTACTATTCTACATTTTCTTTTTAATTTTCTTACTTCCTTTGTATAATAAACAGGGTCTGAGGTCATTTTACCCTTCTTAACAGGTACTGGGACGAAATGTACTCTTCAATTTGTGGCAGAGCAGGGAAGCAGAATCTTGTATTGGTGTGAAATTTGTGCATGATTCAAAAACAGATTTTTCACATTATCGATATGTATGGGTGCATTAGTTTTTGCAAGTTCAGTAGAATACACATAACTTTATTTGCCCACCACATTACCAACCGCTGCAGAAATATACTAGTAAGTACATATTTCCTCATAGGATTGACGTCAGGAAGGGCATCCGGCCGTAAAACTGGGCTTAATCCCCGACCTCAAGTAATTGACAATGCCTTACTTACAGACAGGCCAGTGAAAAGGGTTTTAATATTGCACTCGAAAAAAGAAAACTAAGCGTTGTGTTGCCTATAGTTACATTATGCGAACGCACCAATTAATAAGGTAAGAATGCATGAACTGAGGCGGTACGTGTAATACATAATATGGAGCTACTACATACTATTTTATACAGTTCTCGTACGTGTCAAAATATTTTTTGTACCAGTCAATAAATTCATCTCGTAAGGCCTGGAAGAAATCAGGGTGAAACGCCTGACGGTGGGACTTCGAAGCTCGTTGAATTTCACTGTTAGTGCCCGTCAGAACAGGATAGTTCTGTACATCTCAAGAGTGGCCCCATCGTAATCTACATTGATAAGTGTGCCTTTGTGTTATCCTGTCGCAATCGGTCACCTATGCACAGAAACTGAAGTAGGTTTTTCATAATGTTATTTGCTTTACGTCCCACTAACTAATCTTACGGTTTTCGGAGACGCCGAGGTGCCGGAATTTAGTCACGCAGAACTTTTTCCACGTGCCAGTAAATCTACCGACACGAGGCTGACGTAGTTGAGTACCTTCAAATATCACCGGACTGAGCCGGGATGGAACCTGCCAAGTTGGGGTCAGAAGGCCAGTGCCTCAACTGTCTGAGTCACTCAGCCCAGCTCAAAGAGTCGGTTTTGACCACTTTTTCTTGTGTGATGTACATTTAGACGAAGTTGAATAATACTACGCACCTTAATGTATGGTCATTTTTCCATGAGTGCCATCATCTTAAATTTACATTAAAACGCTATGGTTGACATGAACTGAGGTCTTACGGTTGCGAGGTGCTGCTCTGGTTTGGCGGGAAATTGGAATGACTAAGGGAACAGTACTTTTGTGAGCTGTCTTATTATGTCACCTATGTACTCTTATAAGTGTGAACCAAAATGACTGATGGAAAGTGTTGCGAAAGGTAGAATCTTGTTTTATTGTATGGGTTCATGGGCTGAGAAGTGATCATCTACAACTCCTGGGTGATAAAATGCAACCCGTTGAGCATATTTATGTAGTTTTTCGTTCATATTTGTTAATCATTACAAGAGCTACTACATCCATAGACTTGTTTGTGGCATTTTGTTTTGCAGTGAGACAATATTACAATTTGTCCCAAAGCATTGTAAACATATTTTAACTTGGATATACGATTAGCATTATAGATATTGGTTTAATGAACCGTACTTGAATAATACTGGTATGCTTTAAGGTAGTCAGACATACACATGAAACTTCACCCAGCGAATTCCTCGAAATACTTCAAATTAGACTAGCTCGAGTTTCGCTTCGAATATACTTGTGAACTCGCTTGGTTTATAAGCTACTCATCTTAATAATAATAATAATAATAATAATAATAATAATAATAATAATAATAATAATAAAAATTACTCTACGAAATCAGAAAATGATTGGGAAACCTACAAAACCCAACGTGCCCAAGCAGTTAGGGTGTTCAGAACTGAGAAACGTAAATACGAAAAATCTCTCATTGAAAAGATAGAACAAAACTTTAGGAAGAATGAAAGCAGAGAGTACTACAGAGCCTTCAAATGCAAAATCGCTGGCTATAAACCACCATCTCTATGCTTTGAGCAAAAGGACGGCACACTGGCTACGTCAAATGAAGAAAATTGCAGCATTCTGGCAGATTACTTCAAGAATTTACGTAATTGCTCTAAACCGCAAAGCGCCATTGAGACCAAGGAACCCTTACTCAGGTACCCAGATTCCAGACCACCCGACAGAGATGAAATCAAGCGCCACATTGCCCGTCTCAAAAGTAACAAAGCGCCGGGGGAAGACTGAGTAGTAGCAGAACTATGGAAATATGCCCCAGAGGAATCACTTGATATCTTGCAAAAGCAAATAGAAGAAATTTGGAATAAGGAGACCCTACCCGAAGATTGGAAAATAGCTTTGATCCATCTATTACACAAAAAAGGCAGCATGAAGAACATCAACAACTACAGAGGAATATCTTTGCTACCCGTGACTTACAAAATTCTATCACTTGCCATCCTGGAGCGTTTGGAAGCACAAGTCGAACATCAAATAGGTGAATACCAAGGAGGGTTCAGAAAAGGTCGCTCAACAGCTGAACAGATCCAAAATCTCAAAACGATCATCAGATATTGTACACTAAGGTCCAAGCAGTATGTATCTGTCTTTGTGGACTTTAAGAAAGCGTACGACTCCATTGACCGGGAAGTCCTGCGAAACATCTTAAATGAATTTGGAGTTGATTTGAAACTGCTGGCATTAATTAGAGCCACCCTGACCGATACAAAATCCAAGGTGAAGTTCCACGGATGTCTCTCGCATTCCTTTGACATCAAAACAGGAGTCCGACAAGGTGATGGGCTATCCCCGATACTCTTCAACTGTGTTCTTGAAAAGATCATCAGAACCTGGCGGGTGAGATTACAGGAAACCAACTACAGTCCATTGAGAGTAGGAACCAAATCCAAGGGGATCGCAACAGACTGCTTAGCATTTGCCGATGATATTGCTGTTCTCTCAAACGACATAGAAACCGCTAGAGCTCAAGTTGAAATTTTAAAGAAAATTGCCGAACAAACTGGTTTGCAGATATCGTTTGAGAAAACAGAAGTAATGACTAACATCAAAGAGGCTCCACCAAAACTCCATACAAAATACGGGGACGTCACCCGAGTAGACAAATTCAAATACCTGGTGAGATCATCATGAAAAATGGACTGGACAAAGAAGCACTTCAGGAGCGAGTACGCAAACTGGAAATAGCCTACCAAACATCTCGCACAATCTACAACAAAAAATGCCTTTGCCAAAACACCAAGATACGTCACTATGAAACAGTTCTGAAGCCAGTAGTTCTATATGCAGCCGAAACCCTGTCTCTAAATGCCAACAAAGGACTCCTTGAAGAACTGGAGAAAAGAGAACGCAAAATTGTGAGAGGAATCTTGGGATCAAAGTACAGGAATGGAATCTATCAAAAGAGATCCAACAAGGAAGTCTACAGCAAAATAGAGAAAATTACCGACACAATCAGAAAAAGACGGGCACGATTTTACGGTCATCTGAAAAGAATGGACGAAAGAAAGTCAACTAAAGAAATATTTCACTTTTTTGATTCAAACCTCAAAACCACAATTCTCTGGTTTAGAAATACCAAAGAAGACCTGCAAATGCTACATATCTCAGCTGAAGACGCCCTTAACAGAGATCTCTTCCGCAAGAAAATATTGACGAACGGGCTAAACCGAGACGAGCAGCAGAAGAGAAGGCACGGTGCCCCTTGGACAGAGGAGCGTAAGCAGGCCCACTCACAAAGAATGAGGGAAATTTGGGCTCTAAAGAAGGCCAAGTTCAGTGTCAAATGCAACAAGACGTAACGTGGTCCTTGATGGCCCCAGCGAATTATATATATAATAATAATGTTATTGGCTTTACGTCCCACTAACTACCCTTATGGTTTTCGGTGACGCCGAGGTGCCGGAATTTAGTCTCGCAGGAGTTCTTTTACGTGCCCGTAAATCTACCGACACGAAGCTGACGTATTTGAGCATCTTCTGAGCCATGTTCGAACCTGCCAATTTGGGGTCAGAAAGCCAGCGCCTCAACCGTCTGAGGCATTCATCCCAGCTACTCACCTTTAGTTTGTGTCCCGAATGTCCGAAATGTCAGGTCATTGCATTTGTCAACACAAAACTGATGGCAGCGCTTCTCGAAAATTTCCTCCGGGCTGTCAGGATCGTTAAATATCATTTGAACATATTTAAGTGGTGATGACTGATGAACGTCCTACGTACGAATATAAGCAAAATACTTAAATAGCGGATACCTTCTACGGAATATATTGGTGAAAGTGACCGTCCATCGTCTAAAAGAGAACTGAAGAGCTAAAGGATTAGAACGCAGGGGTATTTTTGCAGCGTTTGTGCTCTAACCAATCTAACAGGAAGAATATATTTACCAGCCATCTTGAGGCTATTATATTTATCCATTCCACATATTCTTTAGTTAAAAATATAAATTTGGTGCTTTGTTTTAAGGTCCAAATCAGTTGTTCTGAATTAATTATACATATATTTTATACGTAAATGAAAATGAAATAGGTACTAAGATTCTGATATGTGGTAAGGAGCAATAAAAATTACCAAAATTGAACTAGGAAATCAAACACCAGTGGAAATAAAATAATTCAACAATCTAGGCAGAAAAAAATTACAAAAGGTGGCAGATCCTTAAGAGAAATAAGATCTCGGATACACGTAGCAAAAGTAGCTTTCAATAAAAGGGGGTCGTCTTCTTTTTTACATCATATCTGTATATCACTGAATCTTACGGTTTGATCGTGGCAGTGTGTGGCTGTAAAACGTGGACTAAACTCGTAGAGAAAGGCCTTGGAACTCTGTTGCTAGAGGCGACTTGAAAATAAGCTGGAGGGATATGATTACAAAGTATGAGGTTCTGAAGAGCATTGGATGAAAGAGGGAGATCATGCTCTGTATAACAAAAGGCAAGAAATGCACTTGTTGGACACCTGCTAAGACGAGGCACGGATACCAACCGAAATTCTTATGAAGAAGTGGCATTCTTGACTACGGAAGGAGAGAAATGGAAGTTCGCCACGAAGTTGGTCGGAAGGACGGATGAAGGGGAAAAGAGGAAGTGGAAGAACAACATTCTCCTACAGAACCCAGGAGAATACCAACCAAGATATCAATTGCAATTCCTGTGGAGAAGTGAAACGACTTAGGAAAGAGAGAAATGAATGTTTGCTACCAACGAGTCGGAAGATAGAGAACGAGAGTGAGGAACGCAGTGATGATTGTTGTGGCCGAATGAATGAAAATCCACAGCCTGTTTCCAGTCATTCGACCGGGTCAGGAGTAGAATGAATGAAGCCTCCATCTAGCAGCGAGGATGGGAATTGTGCCGGCTGCCGAAGCCTGTCGCACTCCTCTGGGCCAATGATTAATGAATGACTAATGGAATGATATTGGAGAGTGTTGCTGGAATGAAATATGACAAGGAAAACCGGAGTACCCGGAGAAAAACCTATCCCGCCTCCGCTTTGTCCAGCACAAATCTCACATGGAGTGACAGGGATTTGAACCACGGAACCCAGCGGTGAGAGGCCGGCGCGCTGCCGCCTGTGCCATGGGGGCTCTAGTTGTGCCCGAAAGAGTGTGATATCTTTGAGTTTAGACCCATCACACATTGGGCGCTGAATAACGTTCCTTAGTCTAATGCCCAATTTTAGAAAAGCCAATCAACATTTGACTACAGTTTGATTGAATCATGTTGGGTTTGATTGGCAATCATTCTCAGTTGCAGAAACAATAAGTATTTGATTGAAGATCAATCTTGTATCAGATTTGACCGGCAAGTTTATGCTGACCTTGCAATGATTCTCCAATCGAAGTGTGCAGTCTTTAAACTCTCAAGGATCTCTTCTTTAATTAAATACGTAAATGTAAATCTGATCAATGTTTTAGTGGTGGCATGATGTATAATAAATTCAAGCCGATCTACAAGGTGGAATTATATTATGAACCTCGCAATGTTCCGTTATCTGTACGACCATTAGCCTCACGTACCTTAGACATCTCCTGGGTGACCCCAAATCAAATTTCTAACACTCATGTAAACCCGAACCATAAAATTTACTATTTGACAACATGACAAAACTTAACATCTGCAGCCTGTTTTATTTTTAACGCAGTTTTCTATTGCTGCGGAGCCCTAGTATACTCGCGACTCGTTTGATTGAAGTGGCAAGCAACTTTTATTTCCTCGTTGTGTCTTTTTGTTTTGACCTTACAGCGTCCGTTTCTATATTTTTAATTAAATCCATTTGGCCCTCTGCTATATTAAGTAAGAGGGCTCTATCATTCAATGAAAAATGTGGCCCTCTTCAGTTTCTTATAGGGTTTATCTCTCCTGTATCTCTCTTGTTTCTTACTGCGTCAAAACCTGACCTCAAAACCAGTAACATTCAGCTGATACCTGATTTACTGCCAGTTTGATATCATTGCTCGACACCAAGCCTTAAAGAATCAACATAGCAGTAATCGCAAATTGCGCTGTTACTAGATTCATGTCATTCTCAAATCTTCAATCAGTAAATAGGAGCAAGTTGATTGGGGATTCGGCTTTCTGTAAATCGGTCAAAAATCAAACTCGATGAGCGATCTACTGATTTAATGGGCCATTCTGCAACCGGACATAAGAGGTGCTGACTCGGAAGGATTCCATGCCTAGTGTCTCTGTCTTATTTATTTATTTATTTATTTATTTATTTATTTATTTATTTATTTATTTATTTATTTACAAAGCACAATATACAGCTACATCGAGCGCATTTCCTTTGTACTGCCAACAAACTAATTAACAAATGTAAACTTTCCTAGTACTGGGTGAGTTGGGCGTGCGGTTAGGGGCGCGCAGCTGTGAACTTGCATCCGGGAGATAGTAGGTTCGAGCCCCACTGTTGGCACCCCTGAAGATGGTTTTCCGTGGTTTCCCATTTCCACACCAGACAAATGGTGGGGCTGTACCTTAATTAAGGCCACGGCCGATTCCTTCCCACTTCTAGGCCTTCCTGTCCCATCGTCGCCGGAAGACCTATCTGTGTCGGTGGGACGTAAAACATTTTGTAAAAAAGACTTTCATAGTAAAATATTACAAACATAACAGATGACTGACAAAATCAGGTACACAGCCTACTAATAACAACTGTCCAAATCGTAAACTATGATAATGCCCATGTCCGTAGCCAAGTCGTCGTAGGTCAAGATGGCGGTATAACCACTTGACATCATAAAAACACTTTGAGATTCTAATGTATCATTTCTCTCTGACTCCCCGTACCGTATGCCGAACTAAGAGGTGCAGTCGTTTAGTCTTTTTCCTCGGTTCCCAAGGTAACGGGTTCTATCCCGGTTTTATTGATGACATTTGAGTGTGTTTGAATGTGACAACCCTATGCTGTTGATTTCTAGCCATATTTAAGAAGTCATGCGAGACAAAATTCAGACTTCATGGAGTATCTTAAAATCTATAATAACTGAAGGGATGTGAAATAACATTATTATTCTCCATGTGTGGAGCCTCTGTGGCTCAGGCGGCAGTGCGCCGGCCTCTCACCGCTGGGTTCCGTGATTCAAATCCCGGTCACTCCATGTGAGATTGTGCTGGACAAAGCGGAGGCAGGACAGGTTTTTCTTCGGGTACTCCGGTTTTCTCTGTCATATTTCATTCCAGCAACACTCTCCAATATAATTTCATTTCGCCGGGCTGAGTGGCTCAGACGGTTAAGGAGCTGGCTTTCTGACCCCAACTTGGCAGTTTCGATCCTGGCTCAGTCCGGTGGTATTTGAAGGTGCTCAAATACGTCAGCCTCGTATCGGTAGATTTACTGGCACGTAAAAGAACTCCTGCGGGACTAAATTCCGGCACCTCGGCGTCTCCGTAAAAGAGTAGTTAGTGTGACGTAAAACAAATAACATAATAATAATAATAATAATAATAATAATAATAATAATAATAATAATAATAATAATTTCATTTCATCTGTCATTCATTAATCATTGCCCCAGAGGAGTGCGACAGGCTTTGGCAGCCGGCACAATTCGTATCCTCGCCGCTGGATGGGGGCTTCATTCATTCCATTCCTGACCCGGTCGAATGACTGGAAACAGGCTGTGGATTTTCATTTTCATTCTCCATGTGTGACCTTTTCTTACCCTCAGACCTTTTTTTTATTCTTCGGAGAATGGCAATTTTCTGTTCACTTCGTTATCAGCTTCATACAAAGGGCCGATAGCCATGATGTTAAACCTCTTAAAACAATATTAAATATTATCTAATGTGCATGATTCATTACTCATATGTTTTACGGAGAATTTTTCATGCTTTGAGATTTGAAAGAACTTTCCAAAATATCCTTTTCCGCTCCTGTTTTAGGAAAAAGTATGTTTTAATGATTTGTTGCTCGTCTCCCGTAGGGTGAACATTTGCTATTTCCTGTACGTCTCACCGCCACAGACAAGTCTTATGTCGATGATGTGATCGGACAGGGTTAGGAGTGGGAAGTAAGTGACCATGCCCTTAATTAAGATACAGTCCCGGAACTCGCCTAGTGTGAAAATAGAAAACCACGGAAAACCATCTTCAGGACTGCTAACAGAAGGGTTCGAACCCACTATCTCCCGAATTCAAGCTACATGGCTCAAACTGCATAGCCAACTAGCTCCGTCGGGTTAATATATCCTCCATACCAAACAATTGGAAGAAGCTGTCCATTGGACATAGGAAGAAGATTAATGTCCGGCCATGATTATCGTGTTAAAGCGTCACTTCTCTCCGCCGGCTCGCTTCACTTGTCTTCTCCAGGATCGCCAACTAGCCGGCCGAGGCAGATGGCGGGCGTGTCGTTGACTAAACACTCGCTTCCATGCTGCTTTCGAATTAAAATAATTGCATTCGGTGCCGGTTTTTTTAGTTCCATTGTCATTTACAATACACTACAAAAAAGGAGTTAACTTAGACACCAAATTGAGTTTTTATAGCAGGCCTTGACAATGTATAAGTAGATTTAGAATGGATGTTGCTATGCCACGCTTGAAGCATCATTTTTCCGCAGAGTAAGCGCAACATGGTTTCCGCTTCATTTTGAAATGGCGTAACCAAATGGCCAAACCCCTTCATTTCGAACTTAAAAAAGGAAGTTGGAGGAATACAAGAGAACTCTGCGACTAAAAGGACAAGCAAGTGAACTCTTAACAAGTTTCCGTCTTGTGGTATAGAACATTTCGCATTCAGATCTTTTCTCGGTCGACATTAAGCGGCTAAAGTGCTCGAGAGGTTTTGTTGCTGGGTGGTATTGCCGGCAATGTGATGAAGGAGCTTTTCTATTCAGTCCGTGCATACGATTAGTAGTAACAGAAGGATTGGAGCGTCTGGTTTATAGGACAGAGAGCTCTGGTCGTCACGTTTCCGTATTGTATACTTCGTTGGTATTAATGGGCTTCTCCTGGCGATCACAGTACATTTTACATTTCGTCTATGCCTTAATTCAAGTTAGCTGAAGTGTGTAACTGTGTGAGCGGAAAGTTTCTTCTGGTTGTTGTTGCAAAAAAAATATTCAAAGTTCATGCAGTATTTTTATTATAGGGCCTACTAAGATGGTATTTTTGTTGTAGTGGTAGTTTTTGTTGTGCTGCTGTCGTTGTTTAAACCAATGCGCGGTCATCAGTCCGTTCTAGGGTCATTCCATATCAAGTTAAACAGATCTAGAAACACCTTTTACCACCTATCTCCAATTTCGAAAATGTTTTAGTAATAATAATAATAATAATTGTTTTACGTCCCACTGACTACTTTCGCGGTTTTCGGAGACGTCGAGGTGCCGCAATTTTGCCCGAAGGAAATCTACCGACATGAGGCTGGCGTATTTGAGCACCTTCAGATACAGCCGGACTTAGCCAGACTCAAACCTGTCAGTTTGGAGACAGAAGGCCAGCGCTCTACCGTCTGAGCTGCTCAATCCGACAGCAAATGTAGTAATGCAATTCCATAAGCATGCAGTTCTTATTGTAAGTCTTGTGAAAGTGTCGCTCATAAGGTCGGTTGGTGTGTGCTTGTCAGTGGACTTTGCAGACTGATATGTACAGCAGCATCCAGCTCAGTGAGGAAGGCAACGGAAACTACCTCGCTTCTCGTTTCCCAGCACGTCTCTTCAGTGACTCCTATGCCATCTATGATAGCTGATGGTGGAGCTGTTGGGGATCCAACTAGCCTCTGTGCTGAGGACTCATACATACATACATACATACATACATACATACATACATACATACATACATACATACATACATACATACATACATACATTTTCCTAGATATAAATAATCGAAACCAAACTCCAACTCACCGGGCGAGTTGGCCGTGCGGTTAGGGACGCGCAGCTGTGAGCTTGCGTCCGGGAGATAGTGGGTTCGAATCCCACTGTCGCCAGCCCTGAAGATGGTTTTCCGTGGTTTCCCATTTTCACACCAGGCAAATACTGGGGCTGTACCTTAATTAATGCCACGGCCGCTTCCATCCCATTCCTAGGCCTTTCCTATCCGATCGTCGCCATAAGACCTATCTGTGTCGGTGCGACGTAAAGCAAAATAGCAAAAAAAAAAAAAAAAAGAAACTACAACTCACCACAGCCCTGATGGGCCTTGAACTACCAAGTCACCGCTGCAAAGCCTGAAGGTCTGCAGATTAGAGGTGACACATGGTTATCGTGACGAATCTTCTAGGCCCCTACTCTTGGCTTTCTAGACAGAGGCCGATATCTCACCGTCAGATACTCCTCAGTTGTTCTGATCTGGGCTGAGTGAACCTTAATCCAGCCTGGGCGGAAATCGAACCCGGGGCTGCCAGGTAAGAGGTATGCTCCGTAATCCTCGACCGCGGTATTTCAAGCGCGTCAGGGGTTCATGGATCGCCCAAGAGAAATGTGTTTTCTCAGCGACCTTGTAAAATTAAAACGGAACTCGAGTTGTATCAAATCAAAACACCTGTACACGTAGGCTGAGGTCATGCTATTATTATTATTTTTATTATTATTATTATTATTATTATTATGCTCATTTTAGCATGTCGTTATTTTATATGGGAATTGTGGTATGAATCCAAAGCAAAGGTAGGCTGTATCAGCCGGTCAACAACACAGTCTAGCACATAAAATTATGATGAGCTTGGGACATCACGATCAACTCTTTGGTATACTTACTTTGTCTGGTAATCTATGTGTTGTAGGAAGACCATCACCTGCGTTAAATGTTGGGGGAAATTCCGTCACACTAACAGAAGAAAAACGTTTATGACTAAAGCTCTTGTATTAGGTTCCTCGAGCTGAGTGACTTTACTGTTCTCAACGTTTATACTAAATATAGAATAGCCTATCTTCTTTATCACACGAAGTGTAGACGCAGATAACAGATTATGAAGTGGTTTCTTGAGGTCATTATTGGAAGTCATTCATCCCGCAGCCGTATGCGAAGCTTCTTGTCTGTACCCCCAGTACAGTTGGAAGTGATGTATGAAGTGCTTCTGCAGCCAGAGGAGGAAGCTGCTGTTGAAGCTTCAAACCGAGATTTCTCTAGCTTTGAAAAAGTTTTACAAATGATATAAAATTAGAGGAGGAAAGCACAAAAAAGTAAAGCCAGGCTCTTTATTTTTTATTTTGAGAGACAGAGAAACGCAGCAGGGGGAGAGGCTAATGAAATTTATTTAGTCCTGGGATTTCAGTACGCCCTACGATTCTCTATTGTTTGTTTAGTAACGCCGTATGGCTGGAGTGTACTGGCACACCCTTTTCCCAGAGAAATGCGATTTGCCACTGTGGAAGCTCTGGCTTTTATCTCCCTCCCTTGCCTCTTAAACAAGCCTTTTTTTTTATTTGAGGGTGCGGTCCTTGGGGAAGGGGAGGGAGGGGTTGCCTCCACTTAATTTAGACAATGAAGTAAAACAAATTGAGAAATCGTCATCATTTAAAATCGGATGCATGGTCGTTTTGAAATAAATTGCTCTCTCGCACTCAGTGAGGCTGCTATCATTTTCCTCTGTTACCCAGTTTGGTGACCATTACTGTGGGAGGGCATGATTAACGTTGTAAAGAGTTTGTAACAGAAAGAAGGTCTTTAATGTACTTACAGGTGGATTGTGTACTGCGCAGTTAAAGTGTATGTCCGTATCCACTTACACTACAAACAATTCAAGGAGTCTGACTAAAAAGGCATATCTTCAAAAGTACAGTTTCTGCTTATTGTATGTGTATGTAAGCGAACGTTTAAGTCATTTTCCCGTATTTCCATATAGAAACAAATTCTAGGGGCAGAGAAACGTAGCCTGTCTTTTCTCAGAATCATACGCACGGCAAAACCATAACGCCAAAATATGTATCATGTTTCATCACCTAATGGAGACACACTATATTCTGTCACATATTGAGCCATGCTTCTTTGATCGTGGATGGTTTGTAATGCGATGTGATTTTGTTCCTGGTCCCATTGAGCAAGCATCTAGGAAGGTAAAATATATACGACCTCTTTGGCTGGTACAGGCTGCTTTAAAGAGCAGAAAGTAAGAAGTGGTGGAAATGGATCGAAAGGATTTTTCTTGATTTTCCTTCGAAGTACTCGCATGAGCATGATGAGTTCAAACCCTTTCCTACTGTCCTGAAATGTGAAAGATCTTCTGATTTAAACCTACAGTAGTCAGAGTATCATGAAACCTTAAAGAAACTGAAGAAACTTGAAGAGACTGGTAGAACTGTGACGATGATTGAAAATATTGTAATCTGTTACTTTAATGCGATTGCTGTTAAAATTTTGAACATTTTTCGGAATATGAAAAGTATCTAAATAACACTGTCATCAGCCTAATAAAGAATTTAATGTTGCAAGTTTCCGTTAGAAGGAAGCACAGATGTGTGAATTTCTATGGTTGCCTATTAGACCGTAGAAGGAAACAATTTCCCTTTTGTTATTAATAAATACATATTTATTAGAGTTAGGTGGGTGTATCTCCGAAATATTTTGAAATCGCAGTAATATACAAGAAGCATAAAATCGTTGTAGAATGAAACACAAAACGTTCCTTAACATTATTTTATCGTAACAACAGAGAAAGTAGCATCGAAATATATCTCTTCATTGTGTCATGAAAATACGTGTTTTATTAATTTTCTTTTACCTCTTTTACCTCTTCTGTCTGCTTTTGAATCCTCGAATTCTGGTGTGCAAACTATGTTTCGTTCTTACGTAGAATGAGGCAAAGTATCCTATTTTTAATAGAGGAAACATCATTTGGAGTTAGTTCTGATTTATAAAACTTGACAAATCGATGGAAGGCGTAAAAAAATAAGGTATTTTGTTTAGGCCTATTGTATGGAGATCTACATATTTGGCCATTAAGATACAGGGAGCATTACAACCTTTCTTATTAAGCAAAATCAACAAACACCATTGCCACAAACACTGTAAAGCCAGAAGCTATTTTCTGCCAATTTCGTACTACCGAAATAAAGTTTTCAGTTGGTCAGTCCGTGTTTTTGACAAGAAACTCGAATGAGAGATAGTTGTTTTTGAAGGTAATTTCAAAGAACACTAAACCTACCAGGGTTGCTCTGAAGAGTCTAAAAACATACCGTGCCAACAGCGTAGTCATGTAGAAGCACCGGGTCCCCTGAGATTTCCGAAGTTCAGCAATATTGGGCATGGTCAACTCTTGGAGGATAACCCACGGTCTGTTGGATAGAGGAGGAGTGAAAAGGTACTAGCCACCCTAGCAGTAATAAACTTCGGCCCACATTGCGTCATCAGTAGCCCCTGGTCTAGCTGGAACCAGTGACTAGGTGTTCAATTTCATTAGGTGGATTTCTGTCCAACCGTAGTTATTATTTATTTATTTATTTATTTATTTATTTATTTATTTATTTATTTATTTATTTATTTATTTATTTATTTATTTATTTATTTATTTATTTATTTATTTATTTATTTATTTATTTATTTATTTATTTATTTATTTATTTATTTATTTATTTATTTATTTATTTATTTATTTATTTATTTATTTATTTATTTATTTATTTATTTATTTATTTATTTATTTATTTATTTATTTATTTATTTATTTATTTATTTATTTATTTATTTATTTATTTATTTATTTATTTATTTATTTATTTATTTATTTATTTATTTATTTATTTATTTATTTATTTATTATTTATTTATTTATTTATTTATTTATTTATTTATTTATTTATTTATTTATTTATTTATTTATTTATTTATTTATTTATTTATTTATTTATTTATTTATTTATTTATTTATTTATTTATTTATTTATTTATTTATTTATTTATTTATTTATTTATTTATTTATTTATTTATTTATTTATTTATTTATTTATTTATTTATTTATTTATTTATTTATTTATTTATTTATTTATTTATTTATTTATTTATTTATTTATTTATTTATTTATTTATTTATTTATTTATTTATTTATTTATTTATTTATTTATTTATTTATTTATTTATTTATTTATTTATTTATTTATTTATTTATTTATTTATTTATTTATTTATTTATTTATTTATTTATTTATTTATTTATTTATTTATTTATTTATTTATTTATTTATTTATTTATTTATTTATTTATTTATTTATTTATTTATTTATTTATTTATTTATTTATTTATTTATTTATTTATTTATTTATTTATTTATTTATTTATTTATTTATTTATTTATTTATTTATTTATTTATTTATTTATTTATTTATTTATTTATTTATTTATTTATTTATTTATTTATTTATTTATTTATTTATTTATTTATTTATTTATTTATTTATTTATTTATTTATTTATTTATTTATTTATTTATTTATTTATTTATTTATTTATTTATTTATTTATTTATTTATTTATTTATTTATTTATTTATTTATTTATTTATTTATTTATTTATCGTATGATGTGCACAGATGGATTATATAAGTAAGTGTACAATATATACAAGCAGAAGCCTATAGTTCCAAATCAAGTCCATTGATCCATTTTAAGGCCTCATCAGCTGCGTTGTGTATGTCCTCCAAAGGACGTTGAAATGCTCTCTGTGGACACTCGGCAATTACGTGGTGGATGGTCTGTGAGGTAGCTCCACAATCACACCCAGAAGACTTCTGCCAGCCCCATTTATAAAGAGTATAGCCGCATCTTCCTTGATTGACTCTTATCCTGTTTAGAGTCCTCCATTGACGTCTGGGTAGATGGAATCCGGGAGGTTGAACATGATGTAGAGTCACAAGATGTTGATTAGGAACAGAAGACTACTGCCATTGGTGTAACCAGGCGTTCGTGATGGAGAACCCAGATTCTTCCAGTGTAAGTGCAGTGCGCCAGGGTGGAGATCTAGACTTAAGTCGTGGAGGGGCAGATGGAGTAATATCCTGGTGAACGGGGAGGTTGGAGTCCTGGCTGGTCTTCTTCCACAGTTTTAGAAGAGCTTCAGACCTTCTTAAGCAAGGCGGTGGAATATTACTGAGTGTAGGCAGCCAGGCCACGTTTGTAGAGCGAATACAACCAGTTATAATGCGCATTGCTTGATTTAGTTGAGCATCAATCTTCGCAGTATGAGCACTGTTCTCCAACCGTAGTGAAACACTTTTGATCTTCTGAATGCCTTCATGTGTGGATCCTGCAAATCCCTATACAGCACTTTCCTCGTAATGGCGCTGTTTTCTAAAGCCACCATCCTTTGAAGTTCAATGTAAATGTTCGTGTTAAGCTTTAGCTCGTGAAGTGAATCATACAGCTGGTGGAGAGCTGGTCTTAAGTTCTCCCACAACTATAGGAACAATGACAATATCTTGATCCCAGATCTCTCTTATTTCATTGACCAGAGACAGGTACTTGTAGAATTTGTTTCCCTGATCTTATTTTGGTTGTTCTCAGAAATTTCAATCAGATATGTGTCCTTTGACGACTTCAGTACAATATCAGGTTGATTGTGACTCGGTGTTCTGTCAGTGTGTACTTCCTAGTTCCAGAACATTTTCCACACCTGATTGTAACTTTAAAGCTTTTAAGTCTGTCGAAAACACTCATTATAACACATATAACACTATAACATACCTGTAATACACACAATTAAACTATTTTTACATGTATGTTATAGTGTTGTAATGTGTTGTAATTAGTTTCTTCGACAGACTGAAAAACTTCAGTTTCATTAACTAAGTCGACACTGGCAGATACGGCTTCCTTTGTAACAAACTCCTGATTGTCGTAAACGGGTTGTGGATGATATCTCTAGTAGGATGTATTATCGGTGATAAAGTCCTTTGTCCGAATACATCCGCTGATGAATGACTTCGGCAATGATCTCCTCTCGCTGAGTGTACTGAGCAACGGGTGAATTTAGTGTAGACCAGCCACTTATGATGTGCTCTGTATTTTCTCTGCCGACATTACATATTCTTTGAGGATGTACTTTCGTTTGTTGTTTTAGGTTACCACTTGCTCTTGTGTGGTCACCATGAATCTTCCTGTTTCATCGAAAACGTTATCCACTTGCAGCCACTTAGATGATGCATGGAAGTCAATACATATCTGGTTCAAGGAGGCTGAATATCTGCCATGGAGCTGTTTACTTTTACACCTTTGCTGTTTTGCTGTGTTGTCGTCCATCGTGCTGTCTGGCGAAGGCTCTCGATCTGCTAGTTTGAGGGATGCGATGCGCATATCGACTTCTTTTTTTTTTTCACCGACACAGGTAGGTCTTATGGCGACGTTGGGATAGGAAAGGCCTACGATTGGGAAGGAAGCGGCCGTGGCCTTAATTAAGATACAGCCCCAGCATTTGCCAGGTGGGAAAATGGGAAACCACGGAAAACCATCTTCAGGGCTGCCGACAGTGGGGTTCGAACCCACTATCTCCCGGATAAAAGCTCACAGGTGCACACCCCTAACCGCACGGCCAACTCGCCCGGTCCTTCCCTTCTTGGCAGGTGCAATCATTCAGTGGAGCTCTTTGGATTGTAGATCCGGTATCTTGTAGCTAGAAATCGAATTTTGCGATTTATGTAATGAAATTCGTTATCAAACCATTTGCAGATTTCGGAGGAGTATGTGAGCATTAGGGACTGCCTGGACCGAGACGGTGAAGGCGTGCTTGGTTCACCTGAGGGAAATGGGTTCGATTCCCCGTCAGGAAAGCAAAAAATTAACAATTAGCTTTCCACTTCTGGAGGAGCACATGGTCCTGAGGTTCACACAGCCTACACCAAAAATGAGTAGCAGGTTAATTCTTGGGGGCAAAGGTGGCCGGGCGTAGAACTAACCACTTTACCCCACTAAGGTGCCGAGGTTACGGATCGTGGAAGCCTTTACTTTCTACCCCTCCAAGAGGCTTCACGGCCTGTACGGATATGTGAGCATTGGTATAGCGTGGATGTTCATTGCCTTCTCCTTGTGTCTTGCCGAGGTTTGTGTCTTCAAGACTTTCTTGACACGACTAACAGAGGCAGGCTGGAGATCATCATTGCACTTTTTGTGCTCTATATTTTGAGTTTGTAGGTATCCCCAATATTTGTAGCATTCCCCTTTCTCTGTAGTTGTTTAAGTCATCAGTCTATATACTGGTTTAATACAGCTCTCCATGTCACCCTATCCTCTGCTAACCTTTTCATTTCTACATAACTACTTACATCCTATATCTGCTCTAATCTGCTTATCATTTTCGTACCTTGGTCTACCCCTACCGTTCCTACCACCTACACTTCCCTCAAAATCCAACTGTACAAGTCATGGGTGTCTTAAAATGTGCCTTATCATTCTATCTCTTCTTCTGGTCAGATTTAGCGAAATCGATCTCCTCTCACCAATTCGATTCATTATCTCTTTATTCGTGATTCTATCTACCCATCTCACCTTCAGCATTCTTCTGTAATACCGCATTTCAAAAGGTTCTATTCTCTTTCTTCCTGAGCTAACTATCGTCCGTGTTTCACTTCCATACAATGCCACGTTCCAGACGAAAGTTCTTCAAAAATATCTTTCTAATTCCTATATCAGTGTTCAAGGTGCTTGTGCTAGTCTGCATTTTATGTCCTCCGTACTTCTACCATCATTAGTTATTTTGCTACCCAAATAACACTAATCATGTACCTCCTTTAAGACTTCATTTCCTAATCTCATATATCCTGCATCACCTGACTTTGCTCTACCGCACTCCATTAATGTTGTTTTGGACTTATTTATTTTCATCTTGTATTCCTTCCCCAAGACTCTGTCCATCCATTCAGTAATTTCTCCAGATCTTTTGCAGAGTCAGTTAACATAACAATATCATCGGCAAATCTCAGGGTTTTGATTTCCTCTCTTTGAACTTTCCGAATTTCTCTTTGATTTCCTTTATTACCTCTTCCATGTAAAGAGTGAAAAGGAGAGGGGACAAACTGCAGCATTGCCTCACTCCTTTCTAGATTGCTGCCTCTTTTTCATAGCTCTCGATTCTTATCACTGCGGATTGATTTTTGTATTGATTGTAGATAATTCTCCTTTTCTCGGTATCACCGAGCTCGATAGCTGCAGTCGCTTAAGTGCGTCCAGTATTCGGGAGATAGTAGGTTCGAACCCCACTGTCGGCAGCCCTGAAGATGGTTTTCCGTGGTTTCCCATTTTCACACCAGGCAAATGCTGGGGCTGTACCTTAATTAAGGCCACGGCCGCTTCCTTCCCACTCCTAACCCCTCCCTGTCCCATCGTCGCCATAAGACCTATCTGTGTCGGTGCGACGTAAAGCAACTAGCAAACAAAACAAAAAAAATTTTAAAAAAACTTTCTCGGTATCTGATCCCGATCACCTTCAGAATCGCAAACAGCTTGGTCCAATCAGCATTACCGAATGCCTTTTCTAGATCTACGAACGCCATGTACGTGGGCTTGTCTTCCTTAATCTAGTTCTCAAAGATCAGACGTAAAGTCTGGATTGCTTCACGTGTTCCCATATTTTTTCTGAAGCCAAACTGATCTTCTCCCAACTCAATTTCAACTTGTCTTTCCATTCATTCTTCTGTAAATAATACGTGTTAAATTTTGCGAGCGTGAGATACTAAACTAATGGTGCGGTAGATATCACACCTGTCAGCGCCGGACTTCTTGGGAGTAGGTATAACAACATTCTGCCTAAAATCGGATGGCACTTCTCTTGTATCATACATTGTACACGCTAAACGGAATAACCTCTCTATGCTGGTTTCTCCTGAAGCAGTCAGTAATTCTGAGGGTATGTCATCAATTCCCAGTGCCTTGTTCCTACTTAGGTCTCTCTGTCGAATTCTGACCTCAGAATTGTGTCTCCCATGTCATCAGCATCAGCAGTCTCATCTTGTTCCAGAACACTTCTTCTTTACCTTGATACAACTGTTGGATATGTTCCTGCCATCTTTCTGACTTGTCTTCCTTCCCTAGAAGTGGTTTTCCGTCTGAGCTTTTAATATTCATACACCTACTTTTCCTTTCTCCAAAAGTTTCCTTTATTTTCCTGTATGCAGCATCTACCTTTCCTAGGGCCATACAACCTTCAACATCCATGCACTTCTCTTTCAGCCATTCTTCCTTACCTGTCGTGCACTTTCTGTCTACTTCATTATTTATTCGCCTATATTCTTTTCTGCCCTCTTCACTTTTTGCATTCTTGTACTTTCGTCGTACGTCAGTCATGTCTAGTATCGCTGAGTTATCCATTGTTTCTTAGTTGATCTTTCCTTTCTTCCTAACTTTTCTTCAGCAGCCTTACTGATGTCATTCTTCATGGCTGTCCATTCTTTCTCTACTGCGTTCCTTCAGTCTTTTCATTTAGTCCTTGTTACATGTTCCTTGATACAATTCCTCACACTATTTTCTTTCAACTTGTCTAGATCCCATCTCCTTGCATTCCTTCCTTTCTTCAATTTCTTCAGCTTTAGATGGCATTTCAGAGTCCATGTCTGCTCCTGGAAAATTCTTGCAAACCAACACCTCGTTTCTAAATCTCTGCCT